>NC_142132.1:43173197-43493018 GCF_024610735.1 Ursus americanus
TAAATACACACTGGGCTGTGATATAAAATGAATTTTAAGTGTCATTTGTCAAAAAGGTTTGTGAAACATCCCCTGAGGGTTATAAGAGAAGGAGGAGGATATAAGACAATGTAATCATCATCCTTAATGTAATTCTGGGTGGAATAGTTATTTATTATAATATAAATTTAGAAATCAGGCAATGCTAATGCTATATCAAGAAACTGCCAAGCTATTAAGACATAGGTAGGTGCACTTATATTATTTTTGTTGTTTAAAAACAATTTTGTCTCACCTAAGTTACTGCACATTAAAGGTAAAGGTTGGTAAGATTTCTAAATTCTTCCAATCAAGGTGTTAAAGAGCAAATTTAAAAGTCTTTTTAGGCATGACAAGAAATAGGTATTACTTCAAAATACACTTTTTGAAAAGTCAAGTCCTCCTAAAAGTATATGCTCTGACAAGAAGTGCGACTTGAGATTACTATTAGGGCTTTTTACTTGCCAAAAGCAATTACCTTTATTAAATTTTCCTACTATGAGGTAGGTTATTTATCATTCCTAATTTTATACATTGGAAATCAAAAAGACTAAACTAATGTTAGTTAAGTCAATTTAGACAAAAGCTGAAGTCAGGACAACAAGAAGACCCCTTCTATGTCCAAAGGTAGGTATTTTCTACTAGACCAGAGAAAAATTCAATTTGAAACTGGAAGACAAGCAAGTTGAGACTAGTAATATACTCAAGAAAAGAAATGGAAGTCACAATTTCCTGACAAAAAGAAAAATATGTAAAAACCAGGATTTTCCTTTTTTCTCCATTCTTCTAGAGATATTCTTAAATTCAGCAAGAACATCCTTGGCCAATGCAGCTTTCCTAAGTGACCAAAGCTAAGCACTCCCTGTAAACATTAATTATTTCACTCTTCACATATCCAGAACAGGCTATCTCATAATGCTGGAAGGTCTACCATTCCTATAAATTAAAAACAAAAACAAAACCAGATTGTCCTTACTGAAGCCTGCCTGACTTTTGCATTTAGAAGAAAAGTCAGTTCACTTATGTTGATGTTCAAGAGGGCCTCGAAAAGAATTTATTAATGAAACAGATTATAATAAAGAAGAACTCTCTCAACTATCTACCATCACTTACAGAATTAACCTCTCCAAAAATCAGCCCTAGGAATCACATACTAACTAAACATGGAGACAAATATTATTTTACTAAATATAAGTTCAGTGTAGGAAGGGGGAGATCTATTCCAAACCCTATGAAAACCACTGGACTCCATACCTTTCTTTTCTATATATTTTTAAAAGATTTTATTTATTTATTTGAGAGAGAGAGCACGTGCATACATGAGCAAGGGGAGGGGCAGAGGGAGAGGGAGAAGCAGACTCCCCACTGAGCAGGGAGCTTGATGTAGAATTCGATCCCGGGGTCCCAGGATCATGACCTGAGCTGAAAGCAGATGCTAAACTGACTGAGCCACCCAGGTGCCCCCTTTCTATATTTTAGAAAAATTAAAAATATTCTTTAAAAAATTAAATTTCTGTATTTTAGATAATTTACATATAATTCTATATTTTATATTCTATAAAAATTCTATATTTTAGAGAAATTTAAAATATCTTTAAAAAATTAAAATAATAATAATTTTATTAGTAAACTGCTTTGGCTGTTCTCAGCGTAAATCCAAAGTAGTGTAGTAGTTCAGAACATGTTTTTCCTCTAAAGGAACCTTCCCCACTCAATAAGAGGTATCAAAAAGCCATTAATAAGCCATCTAATTATCACTTTCCACAAACAGGGTCCTACAAGTCTCAATCATCAAGTTCCAGGGCCAGTTCTCTTAGCTATGTAAGCTGTCTAGAACCTACTCAAGAAAAGACTCCAATATGTATTATCTTCTGATAGGTGGCTAACACATCTATACTCTAGAGAACAAAAACTTTCTCCTTACTAATTTAAAGATGAGGAGAAGGAAGTTTGATCTACAAAAGCCAGAAAGATCTTGATAGTGTTGCAAGACAGTGCTTCTTCACAGTTGGGAAATGGAAAAGGCAGCTCTAACCCAAGAGGAAAGAAGGGAGAAACATTTAAAAATGGAGGGCCAATGACTCAAGGGAGGGACAAGAAAAGTCTAAAGCTTTGCAAATAAGAAACTAGTGAAATGAGTGTTTCTAAGAAACATGTTTTAAAAATAAACATAGGGGCGCCTGGGTGGCACAGCGGTTAAGCGTCTGCCTTCAGCTCAGGGCGTGATCCCGGCGTTGTGGGATCGAGCCCCACATCGGGCTCCTCCGCTATGAGCCTGCTTCTTCCTCTCCCACTCCCCCTGCTTGTGTTCCCTCTCTCGCTGGCTGTCTCTATCTCTGTCAAATAAATAAATAAAATCTTTTTTAAAAAAATAAATAAATAAAAATAAACATAAATCTTTGTTTTCAATATGACATAATTAACTTAAACTTCAATTCCACATTATAGCTAGCTGAAGGGAAGGAAAACGAGGGAGAAGAACGGTAGGGTAAGAGGATAGGAACTAAAAGGGAGCTATAGTAAATTCAAGGAAGGGATGTTAATCTGAGGTGAACCTGTCAAACCATGCAATTTACTAGCTACAAGCCTAAAAATATATTATTACGTTATAGCTGCCCTTTGAAAGTCGGATTAGTTCACTAGCGTTTTAAAGTAATTTCTTATGTGCTACGAATACTTAAATACAGAAAGGAAAGAGAAGTACTTGAAGACAAGAGAAGTAAAAAGGAGGCCTACAGAAGTGGTAGGGGATGGAAAAGGAAGAAGAGGAGAAGGAAGAATCCCTCTTCTCATTGCTTCCACTAAAGAAATTAACTTGCTACTAAATAATTTGACATAAACACCTATACAAACTTTCTATTCCATTTTCTTTTAAACAAAAAACACACAAGGGAAGCAGAGGCATAATAGCTAAAAAAATAAATAAATAAACCTCAAACCTTGTCTCAAATTCATACTGATACCTCATAATTTTGCTTCATTCAATAAATGAATTTTTATTTGAATAAATCACATTTCTTAATTTTAACTGCTTAAAACTTTGGGACCTTTGATACTTCACATGGATAAAGATAATTTATGAAAAAATTGATCTGAATCAAAAATCAGGGTAAATCCATGCAGGAGGCATGAAAGTGACTGATTGACAATAGTAATATCTCTTTTTCATTAATATTAGCTTTTTTGGGTGACTTTTCAAAAAAGATAAAATATAACCAACTTACCAGGTATACTTAAGTACATAATATAAAATAATAAACACTGTTTTGGAAAGCAGATTCAATGTAAACAAAAATTTTTTTAAGTCAAACAATTACTAAATCATTAGAAATGTTAGTAAACCATGCATATTCAAAAGCCATTTTCTTCTGTACTGTAAAGCAGCTGATGAATTACAAAAACATATTAGTTGTTAAAAAAAACCCCTTGAAATGATTAAATTAGAGACTTCTTTTAGATGACAGTGAAATGCAATCAAAGCTTCTTGATTAGGAAATATTTAAAGAAATGTGCAATGGTCTAGTAAGCCTGCTCCCTCAAACAGTATGCATCTGTCCATGTCACTGCAGATAGTGCGTACATTTTTGAAGTAGCTAGATAAAAAAATTGTTATTCATATATCTCAAGGTCACAAAAAAAGAAAATACATTAAAGGCAGATGCATGTCAGTAGGTCTAGGGTCACTGGCAATAGGTTTAAATAGCATTAGAATGAAATTAACTTCAGATAGTTCTCCTAAAGGCTCTAAGTAGAAGTCTATTCACATGCAGTCAAAGGAAGGGTTAATTAAGAGAAGAGAGCCCAGGGAGTGCTGGTTTAGCACATGCCTGCAGGTCACTCTGGACAGGAGATGGGGTGCTGGGGGAGGGACAGGTCATGCAGAAGGGAAATACCATGAATGGGAAGCCAGAGCAGGATAGGAGTGAGAGACACAGACTCACTCTGTCTGCGGTGCGGCGGAACAGTCCGTGGGATCCCCTGGAAGGAGCCCTGCCAAGGAGAGAAGGAGGGAGCAGAATACCCACCCTGTGCAGAGAGAGACAGGGTAGGGAGGTATAATAAAAAAGGGAACCGAAAAATAGAGAAACCAAAGTCATACTTTAAAAAAAAATAACAACAATAGTGTTAATAAGAAGACAGATTTCATTTTTTTAATATATGTAGTTCAAATGATTAAAAATACATCATAATTCAAACCTAGGTATTATTCATATATTTAAAAAATTATTTTCCCCTAATATTTATAGTTAATGCATAAGAAATGAAATACATATTCTTTCTGGTATACATTACATTTATCATCATATAATTCTTTTTTAAATAGCAGATTCCAGTCTTTTAAAAAAGTGAAAGCATTTAAAAAGGGAGATAGACTTTTAAGTGTTAAGCACAGAAACTGTATCAATTATAAATCAGGCAACAAAAAACTATCATACGAAAATTTTTTATTTCTTTTTAAATCATAGGTTTTCAGAGGATTAGCAGGTAAAATAAAGAACGCTAGCTGAAGATAGCAGAACCAACACAGCATTAAAAAGACTTAGGATGTTCTGAGAGTGAGTACTGTCAAGAATGTGACATACAGGCCACAGGTTAAACATGCATGCTTTTTAATATGAGTAACTTATGGCTTCTTATATTTACTTAATAACAGGTTATCAGAATTGGAATACATCTGCAATGGCATTTACTTTAATTTCCTCACTTTCCAGATAAAACTGGGTTATCAAGAAAAAAAATCTGTTCAATGTCTCACAAATAGAACCAGACTGGGTCTCAGGTCTGTTCCTACCACCCTCACCAACTGAAATATATCCACAAATAAAACTATTAAAATACTAACAAAAACAATATCCACAAACAAAACTATTAAAATACTAACAAAATCATCAAGGAAAATGAGCTGTACATCATTATCATACCCAGTTCAATTTTCAAAAGAAAGTCTGCATAATTTTTCAAATTAATCTGACATAGAAATAATTTATTAGAAAATTACTAATGTAGTTTTATTGGTGTTTACAGATTTCATAAACACTCGTCCAAATAAAATTTTTTTCCACTTCTGGTTCAATATTTCTTGGTTCAGTTCAGTATAATCAGATACTCCAAATTTAAGAGTAATCGTATCTACACTGCTCACTATAAAACAAAAACAGAATGATCCACTTTCTATGTTAATGAAGAGGAAAAACAGCTCCCAGAAACCATGTGGAATTAATGATTTTTAGAATATCCTAGTAAATAAAGATCCTATCTTTTGAAATTATTATCTTTTCTCCACTAATTTAGCCACAGATGTTTGTGAAAATAGCTTAGAAAATATTTAATAGGGTGATAATCCCAAGTGTTCTCCAAAGATATTGCCTGATACAACTCTATTTTGCTGTTTCAGAAATATTTTGGTTCAAAAGCTTTACAGAAAACAAATCCTCAACCAAGAAGGGGCGTGCACTTTTCCTATAGTTTCACCAGGGCCAAGCTTCTACCCACTGTACTGGGTGAAGACACCTTCAGATGGGGATTTTTGTATATAAGCTAAACCAGCAGCCAGAGATTCCTTTTCAAAGAAATAAATTCTCTCTGGAGGTTTGTGAAAATAGTACTGACTGGGGGCCAGGGGAACTGTTTTTCTTTGGATCTTCTGTAAGCTTAAAAAAGTCACTGATCTTCTCTGAGCCTCAGTTTCCTCATTTGTAAGATGCAGGATTAGAAAGTGCTAGAGAATGAATTATTTGTGTTCCCCCCAAATTGCATATGGTGAGACCTATTCCCCCAGTGTGATGGTATTTGGAGGTGAGGACTTTGGGAGGTGAGTAGGTCATGAGGGTAGAGCCCTCGTGAATGGGATTCTTGCCTTTATAAAAGAAACCCAGAAAGCTGTCTTGCCCCATCCACCATGAGAGGACACAAGAAGATGGTTGTCTATGCAGGCCCTCACCAGACACTGAGTCTTTGCTCTTGGACCTCCCAACTTCCAAAACTGTGGGGAAAAGATTTCTATCGTTTATAAGCCACCCAGTCTATGGTGTTCTATTATAGCTGCCCGAACAGACTAAGACAGAATGGTTCATCTCTAAGAAGATCCTCACTTTCAGTTCTTAGAATTCAGTTACTCACATATCTGTCCTTATCCCTACTCCAATCATTGTTATCCTTTAGTTTTATAACTGCTTATATAGCATCTAAAACAATCAACTTTTTATTAAATTGTCTCTCATGATAATTCATTAGCTCTTTGAAATAATTTAAGTGAAAGATCTGTCACAATACCGAGAACCTGGAAGGAGTTTTAAAGGATGTTAAATGTCTTACCTTCTTTGCCTAACAGTCCCTAACACACAGCAGGCTCTAAATAAATGTTTATGGATTTAAACGGAATTAAATGAAGCTATTAAAAAACAAATGAAGTTACTGTATTTAACTAGAGATAAAGCTATAACATCAGGCCGGGATACACATTGCAAGCACCTAAGAATTTTAGAAACAAAAATAATGATACCCGTCTTCACTCACCCAAGATCAACAAAACATGATCTCTGGGATAGGCTTGAGCATGAGAGGTAAAGAGAGACAACCTTGTGAAATAAATACATAAATAGCTCTTGCCTGCTCCTGCTAAGGGGCACCCGTTTATTACCAGGTGAACAGCTGTCATTTCAGCTTATGCCCAATAAGGCAAAAAATATTACTCATTTTACTTACTTCACTTTAAATGTCTCCTTCCACTTCTCCACCCATCTACCTAATTCCTATCATGCCTTCCAAGCCCATTTCAAACCCATTCCCTAAAAGCTTCTCTGGATCCTACCTGAACTGATTATGATCATTCTTGTTTATAAATATCGACATCATTTGGTGGGCATTTGTCTCAGGGAATTTTTCTTCTGCTTTTCATTATGTTGATTTGAATATTTCTCTTTTTCTTCTATGAAATATAACCACCCTGAGAATAATAGCTTTCTCACTTTTCTTGGTGTCAATTATAGCTTCAGTAAGTGACTTTCACAGAACAGAAATATACTTTGATTAAAATTTAATAGAAGTGGTACTTCCAGTTTCAGCACAAGATGGAATAGATAACACTTCCCCCTTTTCCTTCTGCAAAGTACAGGCAAAAACTCTCGACATTATATATAAAACAAACAAAAAACTCTGAAAGGTGAAGCTAAGAAGATGATAAGCTAGGGACTTTGAAAATCTGAGGACAAACATAGTAGAAAATTCTTGGGGTATCTTTTCTGCCTAACGTACCCTAGACTAGGTGATGGAGAAGCCAGCACACAGAAATGCCAATGGGCATAGATAAAAACAAAAACAGAAATAGTGTCAAGAAAATCCTGAACCATGCCAAAGAACCAGGAAAGAGGTAGCTTAGCAGTTCACAAAACCTGTATACAATGACCTGCTAAATGCCACAGGAAAAACTGCAGCCCCAGCCCTATTCCCAACAGAAAAGACCGACGATGGAGCCTAGGCTTCCTTCCCTGGCTCTATTATTGTCTTATGTCACTCTTAATGTATGTATAGGAAATATTTAAGACACTTATAAATGGGGGAGAGAAAGGAACTTTGGGCAGAAAGGTTCTCTACTTAGCAAACTACTAAGTTATCTATGTATAATACCTATAATACCTAAGAGGTATAAGTAAAATACAGAAAGGCAAGAAAAAGAAAACAGAAACAAATAAGAGAGGAAACAAAACAAAAAATAAAATGGCAGACTTAACATATCAGTAATTACATTAAATATAAAGGATGTATAGACACCAATTAGACAGACTGGCAGAGAGGATAAAGAATCATGACCCAATCATATACAGGACACAAGAAATTCACTTTATATATAACAATATAGTTGTTTTAAAGTAAAACAGGAAAAAGTTATACCATGCTAAAAATCACAAGAAAGTAAGAATTGCTATGTTAATATTAAATAAAGGAGGATTCAGAGCAAATTACCAGGCAAAAAAGTGACCTTATAAAATGATAAAAGGATCAATCTACCAAAAAGACACAGTGACCCTAAATGCATAGAAACAAAAACTCAGAGAACTGAAAGAACAGCCAAATCCATAATTGCAGTTGGAAAGTTTAACACTCCTCTCTTAATAATTGATAAAACAACTAGACAATAAAATCAGCAGTGATACAGAAGGACTCAAGGACACCATCAACAATCAGGATCTAGTCAACATGTATAGAATACTTCATTCAGCAAAAGCCAAATAAACATTCTTTTCAAGAGTCCATAGAACATTTACCAAAACAGACCACAGTGTTATGTAGGCCACAACACGAACCATAGCAAACTAAAAGAATAAAAATAGCACAGAACGTGTTTTCTGACCACAATGGAATCAAATTAGAAATCAGTAACTGAAAAATGATAGAAAAATTCCCAAACCCTTGGATACTAAACAATGTAATTCATGGTTCAAAGAAGTTTCAAGCGAAATTGAACACACACATGCATACACAAACACACACACTGAATACAAAAGAAATGAAAGTTGTAGAACACAGCTACAGCAGTAACAGAAAAGAGAAAAAAAAAACCCAAATCAATAAGCTGAACTGTCACCTTAAGAAATTTAGGGAAAAATACCAAAATAAACCAAAAGTAATTAGAAAAAAGAATACAATAAAAAGCAGAAACTGCAGAAATTGAACACAGAAAAACAGAGGTAATCAAGGAAACAAAAAGTTGGTTCTTTGAAAAGTTTGATAAAATTGACAAACCACACTACAAATGATAAAGATGAGAGAGATGATTCAAATTACCAAAATCATGAATGAAACAGGGTCACAATACAGATCCTTCAACCATTAGAAAGGGATACTATAAACAACTCTACAGTCATAAACTTGACAAATGAGAAGAAATGGACAAATTCCTCAAAACCACAAACGATGAAAACTCATCTGAGATGATAGAGATCATCTGAATAGATCTATAACAATTAAAAAAACTCCCCCCAAAAGAAATCTCCAGGCCTAGATGGTCCACTGGAGAATTCCACCAATGTTTAAAGAATTAACATCAATTCTACGTAATCTCTTCCAGAAAACAGAACTAGAAGAAAGAATACTTCCCCCACTCACTTATGAAGCTAGAATTACCCCAACAGAAAACCAATAAGGATAGCATAAAACAAAAAACCAGAAATCAACAGACTATTACTCCTCATGAATATAAACATAAATAAGCTTTAATAAAATATTATTGATTAGAATTCAAAAATATATAAAAGAATTATACACTGTGATCAAGGGGGGTTTAGGTCAACAAGACTGATTCAAAAATGATCAATGCAATCAACAGGCTAAAGTGTAAAAAAAGACATGTTCATATATATTAGTATAGCAAAATGACTGAATAAAATCCAACACACATTCATGATGAAAATTCTCTGCAAACTAGGAATAGAAAGGAAATTTCTCAACTTGATAAAAAGCATCTTTCAAATATCTATAGCTAATTTTTATTTAATGGTGAAAGACCGAATGCTTTCCCCCGTAGATCAAGAACATGACAGGAATGTCCACTTTCATCATTCTTACTCAACATACTATTGGAAGTCCTAGCCAGTGGCATAATGTAAGAAAAGGAAATAAAAGACATATAGATCAAAAAGTGAGAAAATTGTTCCTATTTGCAGATGACATGATGGTCCACACGGAAAATCTAGATCTACAAGAAAAACCCAGAACTAGGAAGAGAGTTTAGTAGTTTATAAGATACAAGATCCATATACAAAAGTCTGTTGTATTTCTAAATACCAGCAATGAACACATGAAACTCAAATTTAAAAGACAATAAATACCATTTATAAATAATCACTCAATATGATGAAATACTTAATAAATCTAAGAAAGCATATGCAGAACTCATATTCTGAAAACTAAAAATGTTGATTAAAGAAATTTTAAAAATGATTTAAACTAATGGAGAGATATACCTTATTCATGGATTGGAATACGCAACATACTAAAGATGTTAACTCCAAAATGATACTTAGGTATAATACATTTTCTCTCAAAATCCTGGCAAGATTTTCTTTTTTTAAGATAAACACAAGCTAATTCTAAAATGACGCGGAAAAGAAAATAAATTAGAATATATAAACAATTATGAAACAGAAAAAGTAGAAGGAATCACTCAAGACTTTTTACACTTACAGCAATCAAGACAGTGAAGTATTGGTGGAGGGGTAGACACATAGATCAATGGAATGGAAAATCCAGGAGTAGATCCATACAAGTATATAGTCAACTGACTTTTGACAAAAACGCACAAGTAATTTAATAGAGAAAGGATAATATTTTTTAAAAAATGGTGCGAAGCAACTGGGTATTTGTAGGAAAATAATGAACCTTGACCCAAACCTCATATCTTACATAAAAATTAACTCAAAATGGATCACAGATTTATTTATTTATTTTAAAGATTTTATTTATTTATTTATTTATTTATTTATTTATTTATTTATTTGACAGAAAGAGAGAGAGAGAACAAGCAGAGGGAACACCAGAGGGAGAGGGAGATCAGGCTCCCCACTGAGCAGGGAGCCCAATGGGGGGCTGGATCCCAAGACCCTGGGACCATGACCTGAGCAGAAGGCAGACACTTAACTGACTGAGCCACCCAGGTGCCCTGTGGATCACAGATTTAAATGTAGAATGTAAACTATAAACATCTCAGAAGAAAACAATATTTTCAGTGTCTTGGCCTTGGTAAAGAGTTTAAACATAAAGTAAAAACCACAATCCATAAAAGAAAAAATATTGATAAATTGAACTTCAAAATTAAAGTCTTTTACTCTTGAATGACTCTGTGAAGAAGATGGAAAGACAAACTATTGGGGGAAAATACTTGCAAACCATATACCTTACTCTTATGTAAGGACTCAGGAGTATATAAAGAACTCTAAATTCAATAGTAAAAAAATAAAAAATCAAGTTAGAAAATGGGAAGACACGAAGATATATTTCAAGGAAGATGGCAAATAAACACAAAAAGGCATCAACACTATTAGCCATTAGGGAATTAGAAATAAAAACTACACCGATATATCAATATACATTTACTTAGAATGTCTAAAATTAAAAAATATTAACACTACTAAATGCTGATAAAGATGCAGAGAAACTATCACTCATACAATGTTGATGAGAATCTGTTCTGGCAGTTGTGATAAACAGTTCAGGAATTCTTTTGAGTACTAAACAGAATTGTCATATGACCCAGAAATCACACTACTGGGCATTTATCCCAGAGAAATGAAAATGTGTATCTGCACAAGATCCTCTACACAAATACTCAAAGCAGCTTTATTTGTAATAGCTAAAAACTAGAGTGATCAAAATGTCCCTCGACAGGATGAAGTGGTTAAACTATGGATCACCTGTATCAATGGAATACTACTTGGCAATAAAAAAGGAACAAATTATTGATAGACACAACTTATTGGATGAATTTCCAAGGTGTTATTCTGAGTGAAAAAAGTAATCTCAAAATCTTACACACTATAATATCACTTACATAGCATTCTTGAAATGACCGAATTATAGATATGGAAAACCAGATTAGTGGTTGCCATTAGGAATAGTAGAGGAAGAAGGGAATGATTGTGACTATTAAAAGGCAGCACACAAGGCAGAACTTTGTAGTGGTGCAATAATTCTGCATCTTAAATATGGTGTTGTTGCTGGAATCTACACAGCAATAAAATGGCAAAGAACTACATATATACTACTGTCAATTTCCTGGTTTTGATATTGTACTGTACTTATATAAAATGTCATCATTGTGGGATATTGGGTGAACCATACAAAGAATCTTTCTGTACTATTTTAATAACTTTTTATAAATCTATAAGTATTTAAAATAAAAATAGAGGAATAAAACCATAATGCATATTAGAATAATAATATAGAGGAAGATTATTTAAAATGCTGATTATATTGGTAGGGTCATATTTTCTTGGGGAGAGATAGAAAACATGTCTAAGAATATTTTCATCCTTAGAAACTAAAGGTAATTTCCCTGAGTATGAAAAGAAGAAAGATTATTTACTCCTTTCAACAGTAAACAACTGAAACAGCTATAAAATACATCACTAACTAAACCCTGAGATCAGGCAAGTTCAGAAATACTAGATATCTGAGCAACACTAAGCAGTAACACTAAGAGCAGGTATTGCCTCCCCTGATTCCCTGTCTATTGGGAGTGTTTCTAAAACAATAGACAACTTATGGAGAAGAATTTAACTTAGAAACTTAGAAGACTTAGGATTTATAAGATGTAAGGAAAGGGTGGGAGACCTGATCTACAGCAAAAAGAGCAGAAGCAACGCAAGTTCCCAGATGCACGGACCTGTTCCATTAGTGAGTGCTGGAATACGCCACACTCCTGAAGTGTACCACAAGTGATGGCAGTTTTAAGATGGATCTGAAAGCCAGGTCTAGTCCCCAAATCTGCAACACATGTCCACCTTCCTCTGGTCCAGAAACAGCCTCATTCTCCTACCAACTCATTTACCCTTTGCTGTCTGCTCATGAGGATCATAAACTAAGAATCAGGCAATATCTTTGACTTAATATCCAAAACCCTTAGCACACTGGGATTGAAATATAGAATTAACTATCCTAATTTCACTGAATGAACAAATAAATGGCTCTATGGTTTAAAAGCTAAAGGAATGTACCCTATTTTTTGGGGGGGGGGTTTCATTAATTCCTGCTACTTAGTTCAGGTTTAAAGCCTAATCCAATGACCAACACACAGAACTGAATTATGGATAGTCTGAAATGAAATGCTGTATAAATGTAAAACACCCCCAAATGTCAAAGACTTAGTACAAACAAAAACCAAAACTCAGAAAGTAAAAAATCTCAATATCTTCTTTTTATTGATTCCATTCTTAAACACTACTACTGGGTTAATAAACTATTTTATTAAAATTAATTCTGTGTGTTTCTTTTTACTTTAATTTGGATACTAGGAAATTTACATTATATATGCAGCTCACATTATATTTCTACTGCAGCACTAATCTAGTGGACACAGAGTGCATAATTCTTTCTTAGTTGATGCCATGAACTCATGAAGTTCCCTAAGCTCTAGCCAAGAAACTACCTTTTGCTCATCTGAATCTACTTTGAATCTTCTGATGACTTTTAAAATGAAATGGTAGATATGAGATGCTTTCTGCTAGAGAAACCACAGTAGTTTCTCTAAAACACTTTGTTTTATATAAAACAAAGAGCAGTAGGTATGCATATGAATATATTCCACCCAGGGGGAAGAATAAAATCTACTTGTAGAAAAACATACCTGGGATATCTGACATACAGTTTAATAATATGCATAACATTCTAATTATACTTTAAATTGGTGGGACATTAAAAAAAAAGTAAAGGAAAAAGAAAACATGAGAAACAGAAGTGTCTGAACTCAGGGTTTTAGAGGCAACTTCATTTCTCTTAAGATAAAGCCTAGCAAGTCTTCACATAAAACACTGTGTGAACTCTGTGTGGGATAAGACAAGGAACTGTGAGGCAATTCCTCCAGAACACTTGTAGCTTTTCCCTCAAACAGCTGCTTTTTCTTACCGCAGAGGTGAGAACAGATGAGCGTTTTCACCTGAAGCTAGAGTGTGGGGGAGTTTTATCTTAACACTGAAGACGCGAAACTCTTCCTGATTCATGATTAGTTTGCCTATTTCTCCCTCTTCTGGGAGAGTTTAGGAAGCTTCCTAGAATGGTCTTTCTTGCTCCCAAAGGGTCTGTGGCACTTGGCACTACAACACTGAGCTCTCCTAGGAGATGAAGCTCTATCACTAACGATTTCTGCCTTCCATTCACTCAAGTCCCCTCCACACCCTGAGTCTACATCTCCACCTAACTTCTCCTGAAAGACTGATTTGATCAAGTGGCTTCTTGAAAGCTAACAGGATTACCCATTTCTCAGTGATCATTAAATTGCTAAGAGTAAAATCTATGTGCTGCCTACATCCTTGATGTACAAGTCAGTAAATCAAAGTCTGTATTATACAAATGAAATGGATTACCAAAGTAGAAAACTTTGGTAAATTCCACTGTTTTCTAACTACAGTGTAGATAAACTTTGCTTCTTCAATGGATACTTTAAACGAAGTTTTAAAAATGCTTTCTATAGTTCTGGCATTTGGTATTAGAGGGTGCCGATTTAGATATCCTTAAAATTTATGACTAGATAAGTCACTCAATTGCTAAAATCATCATATTTAATTTGTTCTTAGCCTTGAAAAACAATTCTATTTTTCAGTCAGTGGTTTCAGATGTATCCATGAAAGTTACAGTACAATTGTTTAAAAATCAGTGTAAAGCTACACATAACAGGATTCTTGTTGTATTGTCATAAATACAGGCGGCTAGCATGTGATGTCTCAGCTACAAAGATGGCTCCTGTCAGCATTTAGCTCACTGAAACACAGGCCATATTCAATAGTCTGTATCTAAAAATGACTAGACATCAACAATTTAAAAATAATTACATGATCACATTATAATTATTTGTTTAAACACCAAAGTATATGTACATGTTACTTAAAAATAGTTCTAGTGGCATATGCTATATATAAACAATAGTGAATATAAATAAAGACCTCCACAAAGAAAGAAATCCTTTAATTCCCTCTGGAATATATATGAGTAATAATATAACACCTCTCCAATTGCGATAAAATGAAATACCAAAGTTTAAAATCAGCACATTAATCTCTCATAAAAATCAACTAATAATGCTCCCAAATCAGGAAGGTGTACAGCGTAAAAGAAAAAGGACTTAAGAGAGAGTCCTCTCAAGACAAATCTTTAGGTTGTGATGTTCCTTTCATTTAATATTTTATCTTATCTCCCAGGCAAGCAAAAAAAAGGGAGGGAGCAGAGTTCTTTAATAGTACATATAGCATGCTGCTAGGAAGTAGCAAACTCCTTCTCCTTCGGAAATTATGAACAGTTGACATGATTTCTGTGATATGTCTGTGATAAAGTTTTCCGATTTTATGTTTTCTATTTTATAAATAGTTATGATAGGAACATACTTGACTATGATATTTTGAACTATATGCATAATCCAGTAAATCTGAGACATGAGAACCTAATTCTAAGCACAAGGAATTGCCGATAATGCTGACCATACTCTAATTGTCGAATTTTTATAAGTTACATACATATCTATCAAATACACCATAAAATGGATTAAATCTTTGATTCACTACTAGAAACTAATTCTAAGAGAACATTTTTAAATGCATATAAAATCATCTTTCCTCACCTCTTTGCTATCTAATAAAGTGAGTTCTTAAAATATGAGAGAAAACTAGTAACAGATCTAATTGTATATATTCTGAATTTCAACTGGTAGGCAACTTTCCCACTGATACAACAGAATTTATTCCTACGCTCGATTTTAAGAGTAATCCAGTGGGTCATTATGTGACAGGCCAGGTAGATCCTTTGGGTCCATCTTACAATCCTTTCTGTGAGATTCAAGGGGATAAATAATAAGAGAATTGATGGTTTGAGTCTAGAATTTTTTTTTTTTAAGATTTTATTTATTTGACAGAGAGAGAGGCATCGAGAGAGAAACACAGGCAAGGGGAGTGGGAGAGAGAGAAGCAGGCTTCCCACTGAGCAGGGAGCCTGATGCAGGGCTCGATCCCAGAACGCTGGGACCATGACCTGAGCCAAAGGCAGACGCTTGACGACTGAGCCACCCAGGCGCCCCTAGAAATGTTTTCTTTTTTGATATTTTGGCTTCTCTAGTTCATCTGAGATATTTAAATAAAGGCTCTGTAAAATGCATATATTGTGAAAATTTAAAATTTACTTAATGTGCAAATCTTCAAACATTGATGTTAAATGCTTTGAAACTATATTGGAAATAGATTAAAAATATTTAATTCAGTCCAAGATAATGCTATTTATAAGAACATACCTGTACACAAATCAATAATGTCATATCTTTAAAAATAAACTTTTATACGTTTATACATTTTAAATGAATCTTCTCACATAATCACCATCTTTCCTCACATAATCACCATCTTCCTAGTGTTCCTAGTCTTACTTCAACTATTTTTGTGCGAATGATTAGATACCTTCCACACTGTTGTTGTTCTTTTCCATGTTCCCCATTTCACCACTTTATCTGGGTATTCTGTCCCTCAGATGAGAATATTTCACCAGAAGCACACTTACCACTTTCCTCTGAAGGTAGCATCTTCTCCTATAGCTCATTCTTATCTCTTTTCCCTCTTTCTTTCCCTCCCTAAATCAGAAATCCATCTCCTTTATTTCCCTTCATTTCTTCCAAAAATGTCTATTTTTTTTCATGTTTCTTTCCATATCCTAAATGGCTGCCAACAAGTATTATGGATGGTATCTCTCTCTTCTTCACCATCCTTCTCTGCCTTCTACTACAACCGGATTTCTTCCTTGGATGCCAGAAAATATTCTGAGGACATGCTTACATATGCCTCACAAACCTCTGAAGTAGATTTTACTTTAGATCCTCAACTAAGTGTGTAAAGAAGGGCATTTAAATTTCCCAAGATATTCAGGGAATGGTAAAGAACAAGGACTCAGACTATAACTTTCAATCTTCCCCAAGTCTTATTAGCCAGATAAAAAAATGGTACCTACACTCAACCTGGGGATTTTGAAACATAACACATTTTGATTCCCCAAACTCCTACCTAACAAACTCATTGTTGCCAAAGAACGATCCCCCTGCACCTCCCCATCATCAACATCCTGTTTAAAGATGTTGCGTTCCTGCTAAAAAATGAACATGTAGAGTCAAGTATAACTTTTTAGAAGAGAAAAGAAAATCTTTATTATAGTAAATGGTTTCTAAGATAATTTTATTTCAAATGAATCCTAAGGCCAAAAATAAAATAAAAATCAGAGAATAAACTCAATATTTAATGTTAACAGTTAATAATTATCATTCAACTAAGTAAATAAATACATGTAACTACCTCTTTAACTAAATACAACTCAGTAAAACTACTTTTCTAGTAATTCCCGGATAAAATTTTTTAATTCTATTTTCAAATGGGCTTTACACCAACTTCGACTACTTCCCTAAAAATACAACTGCGTTGCAGCCAAAATCATATATTTACTATTGCCTAAATGGATCTTCCTACCTCATCACCTTTACTTGTACTATTCATTTTGTCAAGGATATTTCTTCCATTTCAATCTGCAAAACCTCTCTCAATCCTTCAAGGCTCCTCACTGTGCCTTTGGGGGAAGGACCCTTGAACTAGCAGTCAGTAGCCCGATGTTAAAGAGCACTATCTCAGCCACTGATTATGGAAATTTCAATATACCATTTAATCTCCCTGCCTTTTGTTAACTTAGATAACTATAAAACAAAGTTGCTAAGCCAGGTGATTCCTATATGACAAGGAAGCCTAAAGTCTGGGTTTGTTAGCAGTGCTAGGCTGGAAAACTGACCTTCATTTCACCCAAAATTAAAGTAAAACTAACTGAGGAATGTCTTGGGGTTGCTCTGTACCATTTACTTTTGTCTGATTAACAGCCAGTTTTCAGAACAGAAAGATCGAGGAACACAGAGATGGTATAAAAACACCCAGGAGGATGGGAAAATGGAACCTCTCACACTTAAAGAAATCACCTGTCTACTCAGTAACTGTCTGAAAGCACAAACACCTGTGAGGAAAACTGGAGAAATGGGAAAGCCCAACCCCCCCCCCCATCTAGAAGCAAGAGGCATAGTCTTATTTTACAATTTCCTTCAAACAGGAAAGTTCCACATCCTTTAAAGAAATACTGTATCATCTCTGTCTATTGGCATCTTTTACTTTCTAAAATTCAACCACAACCTTCACCTTTTTCACCAAGTTCCCTGATTCTTCCAACTAGACTTTCCCAGTCCTTTGAACATAACAGACTCACTACACTTTTATCACATCACCAGTTCCTTTAATAAACGTTTGCTAATGGAGGAAGGAATCCTTTTTGGTCTGTGTAATTTTTACTTCTACTTCAAGAGCCTAATAACTGAGATGGGAGAGGCTCACAAACTTTTGTTGAATAAGTTAATTATTAGCATTGCACCTTATGTAGAGCACACAAATGAAGAGAGTATTTTATAAACTTTAAAGCCTATAGCTAAGTTTTAAAAATTGGATTGTTGATTATATTAACCATTATGGTTCCCTGTTCATTTCTCTTGCTAGGATTCCCCTGCTAAAATAAGGTAAAGAAGAGTCAAAGGTGGCTTATTAGGCATTTTCTTAACAAAAAATGTCTATTAGTTGGCATCCAACAACAGGAGTATGATGACTGGATGGCCATGTGATGATTCTCTGGTTCAGGCACATCCTGCACTAAGTTTCAGAACTCAGATTAAATTATGGTCAGTGTATATTAGCCTAAATCTGTTTTAAAAAACAAGAAAGCATGGTTACTTTCTACTGTTCAGAAGAAACCATTCCCTAACCATGCCTAAAACATAAACTTTACTATCTGTATCTTAATGCATGTATACTTCTTAACAGCCTCAATATTTGAGTAATTATAATAGAATATATTTGAAAAGTTTCAACAACAACAAAAGAATAAGCTACATCACATATTTCCAGACAGTCATGCTGCTAAAGAGGGAAGACTGCAGTTTTTGGATTTCTGTTTCTTTTAGGGCATGGGGAAATACTACTCTCATAAATACATGCAATGAGAGGAGACTAAACACTCAAATAAAACGGGCTATTGTGTGCAGAACGGAAAAGCTAGTAAATGCACATTCATTTATATAAGACATACAAAAGCAGCTTTAGAAAGCACACAAACACCTAAGAGACAAGAAAAATCAACTTAACCTAAAAAAAAAATATATAGCCATGGCAGAGTCAAAATTATTAGATTAAAAAGAATGGAACAAACATCAAAAGAGTAAATGACATGAGAAGAGGTTAAGGGCATATGTTACTTACAGGAATTCTTCTCCAAGGTGTTTGGGTATATTTATCAGCATATGTGCATTTTTCCTCTTTAGATTTTTGGTGGCAGTTACACCGAGTTGCCTGAATAAAACCATAAATGTTTACACTGGTATGATTCTATATATACACATATACATACAAAAATAGAGACTCTCTTAAAGGGTAAAAGACCACCATCCGAAAAAAAGGGCAAACATCCAGGTCTATTCAGTAGTGTCCCATCTTATTCAGAGACTGAATTCTAGAGTCAGTCAGTAAAGCTAAAATTTTGAATAGTAAAAATTAACCATGGGAATCTCTTACATTGTCCATAAACACACTATCTATGATCTTATGTATACAAATATATATAATACTATGTATATAAATGTAGAATATATATAGCAACATACAGATTACAAAGAATACAATTGCAAAATATAGTCTCTAAACTATGATGATACTATAGTCACTACACCATAGTTTCTTAAATTCATTTTTGATAGCACTCTATGGATATTAAGTACCACCAGTCCACAGGTTGTCTATTCACATGTGTAGTGCTTTTAAGCCCCCTTAATAATGTGTTAACCTTATTGGACTAAAGAATTTGACAAGATCCATCTGACCATTTCAGTTCACAAATGAATTCTCTACATATGATTTCACTCAAAGCATAATCATTTAGTCACTTATACAACACAAAGCAATGTACCTATTGTGGAAACTTTGGTCTCTCAAATAAATAATGATTAAATTTAAAAAAAAAAAGAAAAGATTGATAATGAGAATTTCTCCCTAGTGTGAAGTTGGAATATAACCATATTATTTATTAAACAACCTCACTGGAGGTAAACATATTATCTTGTAGGAAAACCTACATCACAAATTCTTGACTACTGCATCAAATTAAAATTAGGTATCTATTTTTAAAAATTTACCAAATTTCAGAATTTTTCTTAATTTTAATCAGATCATTTCATTTTCCATCTATAAAATAAGATCTAATTAAAAACAAAAATCTCTGTAATGCAGACATTTTTCCATTCCTTACAGTACAGACATATTTCCCATTCCTAAGAAGTGGGATAGTGACTGAAACAAAATTCACTATATAAGTAGGCAACTTAAGAGTCTCACGGGGGCACCCCGGTGGCTCAGTTAAGCATCCAACACTTGGTTTCGGGTCAGGTCATGATCTCAGAGTCCTGAGATGCAGCCCCACGTCTGGCACAGCACAGAGTTTGCTTGAGATTCTCTCTCTCCCTCTCTCTCTACCTGTCCCCTTGCTCATGTTCTCTCTCTCTCAAAAATAAAATTAAAAAAAAAAAATCTTAAAAGAAAAAAGAGTCTCACAGAATTCACTATAATAGGATGTAATTTTAATATATACAGAAGGTATATAAAGAAAATATAAAATATTTATCTTAATGTGAGCACATTATGTATTCTATCCTGACTACTGCAATTCCAGAAGTAATTTCCTTTTGTAGTCTATTTAACTAACATATGAAGAACACCATTTGGCAAATGTTTGAATTTTTCATAACTTGAAACACCTAGTTTTTAGTGACACTTCAACAGATGTAAAAGAACTATCCAAATCATTCCTTGTCCAAATGCTTTTCTTTTTGCTGACAGATTGTTTGGATGCTCACATTCTGTGTTGTCCCATAGTCAAGGAAGTGTATCCTACCTTTTGACCCAATGATGTATTTTGATTAGTGAACCAATCAGATGAATCCCATTCCACCATGCTTAGGAAGGGACAAAGAATCCAAACCTAGCCAATAAAACATGTGAAAAGTCTGGGTAATTTCTGAGAAAGTGCTCTTGATTTTAAAAATAGGCATGCTAGAGGGATGCCTGTGTGGTTCAATCAGTTAAGCTTTTATATATATATATATATATATATATATATATATATACACATATATATATATACATACATATATATACATACATATATACATACATATATATACATACATATATATACATATATATACATATATATATACATATATACATACATATATACATACATATATATATATATACACATACATATATATATATATATCAAGAATATATATATCAAGATAAAATTGAATAGAGTGAAAAACGGGCTAGTATGGGGCACAAATCTATAAAACATAGATGTGAAAAAAATAAAAGTTAAAAGTGACTTAAAAAACATAAGGTGGGAAATAATCTATTTGAAACAGGAACAGGGTAAAAAAAAAAAGAAAGATTAAGAAAAGAAACAAAAAAAGAAATGTAAAATTTTAGCGGGAAGTATAGAGAGTCGTGAGCCAACACCTGGAGGTCCCTATATTATTTTCCCCTGGTGCTAGAGTTTTACAGTCCTGTGGGAAAAAAGCTTATCATTCACCTGTTCTTCCAGTCTGTCTTCTGGGGGAGGGGCCTGCTGCTCAGTTTCTCAGGCATCTTTGCCTGGGTAGAGATGCCCCACCCCTTGTCAGGGAATGGGCTTAATGTGAGCTGGTCGGCTGTGTGGCTTTTGTTCCCTGGCGTCTTTCCAGTTTTCTTTAGAGGGTCAGAGCAAATATGGCCATGCAAGAATCTCTGGCCCAGAGCTGCAAGGTTGCAGTCCCCTTTCTTCAATAAATCCTCCAGGTCAAGCCATCTCTACTTCTGTGCTTACCAAACTCCACGGACTCAAGCTATTTGTGCCAGATGCAGCTTTCCCAGGAGGAGTTACGGGGACCTGTGAGCGTCTCTGTGCTTTGTGACTTTGCAATTGCTAGCGGCCCTGTGCTCACGAGTGCACCCTCTTCCACAGCTCCCAGGTCACACAGGGTGCTGCCCCAGTGTCCCTTCAGAGGTCACATCACCCTGAGAGCTGTTGCCCTATCATGGGCACAAGCTGTTTTATATCTCCCTGAGGATATTAAACAGCCCGCACCTTTTAGTTCTTTTCAGGGTGGCCAGGCAGAGATCGGTCTCCCTACTCAAGGTTTATGGTGACCAGAGTTGAGAGCCCCTTCTGGGCTTGCTGACCATAACCAGTCTCCCCTGTTCTTTCCAAGTCTCCTAGAATCCTGAGACCACAATGATTCACCTAGAATTCTGTCCTATTCATCCCCCTGTGCCCTTTACAGAAAGGGGTGTCTTTCACTAGAGCACATTCCCAAGGGTCCCGGATTTTTGCTCCGGTGATATATCACATTCTGGTGGCCGGCTTATGGAGGATCTCTCCCCCATCCGCTTATCTTCGGATATTTCTCCCGAAGATTCAAGGTTTCGCACCTACTCCCTTGCAAAAAGTAGTCGTTTTTCTGCTTGGAGAGATCCAGATAAATCTTCTTACATCTCAGGTTGAATTTGTTATGTTCAGAATGGTTTGACAGATATCCAGCTAAATTCAAGGGACCAGATGAAAGGAGGTTCCCTACTCTGTGGTCATCTTGCTCCCCCCATCCCAGAATGTTCTGATTATATCTGTTAAATCCATCCATCCCAGTGTGCCATTCAAGCTCCCTGCTATTACTGTATTACTGTCAATTAGTTCCTTTATGTTTGTTATCAACTGTTTCATGTATTTGGGTGCTCCCATGTTGGGTGCATTAAATATTTACTATTGTTATATCTTGTTGGATTGTCCCCTCAATGATTATATAGTATCCTTCTTTATCTCTTGTTACAGTCTTTGTTTTAAAGTCTATTTTGTCTGATACAAGTACTGCCACCCTGACTTTTTCACATCCATTTGCATGATGTTTCTCCATCCCCTCACTTTCAATCTGCAGGGTTTTTTTGGTCTGAAATGTGTCTCATAGCAGCATATAAATGGGTCTCATTTTTGTTATCCATTCAGTCACCCTAAGTCTTTTGATTGGAGCCTTTAGTCCATTTACATTCAAAGTAAATACTGATAGATATGAATTTATTGCCATTTTGTCACTTGTTTCATGGTTGTTCTATATTCCTTCTCCGATCTTTTCTTTTCTTGCTCTCTTTCACGGTTTGCTGGCTTTCTTTAGTGATATACTTGGATTCCTTTCTCCTTATTTTAGATTCCTTTCTCTTTATTTTTTGCATATCTATTACTGGGTTTTGATTTGTGGTTATCATTAGGTTTGTATGTAACATCTTCTGCATATAGCAGTCTATATTAAGTTGATGGTCACTTAAGTTTTAACTCATTCTTTACTCCTCTCCTCTCCACATTTTAGGTACATGGTGTCATATTTTACATCCTTTAATATTGTGAATCCCTTGACTGATTTTTACAGATATACTTATTTTTACTGTTTTTATGTGTCTTACTTTTCTTACTCTTACTTACGGTCTTTCCTTTCCACTCAAAGAGTTCCCTTTAACATCTCTTGCAGGGCTGGTTTAGCGGTAACTCTTTTAGCTTTTGCTTGTCTGAAAAATTCTCGATCTTACTTTCTACTCTGAATGATAGCCTTGTGGAATAGAGTATTCTTGGCTGCAGATTTTTCTTTTCAGCACTTTGAATATATCATGCCACTCCCTTCTGGCCTGAAGTTTCTGCTGAAAAATCTGCTGATGGCCTTGGTGGGGTGGGGTGGGGAGGTCTCCCCTTGAATGTAACTGTCTTCTCTTGCTGCTTTTAAAATTTTCTCTTTATCACTACTTTTTGCCATTTTAATTACTGTGTTTGATGTGGACCTCCCTGGATTAATTTTGTTCAGGGATCTCAATGCCTCCTGGATCTGGATGTCTGTTTCCTTCCCCAGATTAGGAAGTTTTTAGCTATTATTTCTTCAAATAAATTTTCTGCCTCCTTTACTCTTCCTTCTTCTAGGATCCCTATAATATTATGCTTGATGGGAGTCTCTGAGTTCCCTAAGTCTATTCTCATTTTGCATAATTTTTTTTTCTCTCACCTGCTCAGCTTGATTACCTTTCATTACTCTGTCTTCCAGGCCATTAATTCATTCTTCTGCTTCCTCTCGCCTATTTATTCCACCAAGTTATATTCTTAATTTCATTTGTCGTGTTCTTCATCTCTGATTGGTTCTTTTTCATCTCTTTGTTAAGGATCTCACTGATGTCTTCCACTCTTTACTCAAGTCCAGTGAGTGTCTTTATCATCACTACTTTAAATTCTTTGTCCGGCATATTACTTCTTCTATCTGCTTCCCTTAGAAGTCTCTTACTGTGGTTCTGTCCTGTTCTTTCATTTGGGACATACTTCTCTGTCTCCTCATTTTTTCTAACTTCCTGTGTCTGTTTCTATGTGTCAGGAAAGTCAGCTATGTCTCCTGCTCTTGAAAAGTAAAGCCCTTATGAAGAAGAGGTCCTATAGTGCCCTGCAGTGCAGTGTCCCCTGTTCCCCAGGCATTTCGGGGGTGGGGGTTCTCCTATGTGTGTTGTGTGTGCCCTGTTGTGTCCTGGTCACTTTTTCTTTTAGTCCAATTGTTTGTAGAGGTTCTCTTTGCCTGTTATGGGCAGTGTTTGGTCCCTGGCCGGGGTGCACAATTTTTTAACACCTTGGGCTTCCACAGGGCCTGCTGCCAATGGGCCTGCTGCCAACCCAGCCTTGCAAAATGCCTAGGTCAGGAGACAGTGTTGGCAAGGTTTGTACAGGTCTTCTGGGAGAGGGGATCTGCAGTACTGGGGACTGAGGCAAATGTGACTTGGAAGGGTGGATCCCCCAAAGCATGAGGGGGTGGGCAGGGCGTGGTGTTACCAAGTTAGGTAGTGAATGTCGGTACTTGGCTAGTTCACACAGGTGGCCATGTGTTTATGCTGAGGGGTGGAGGAGGCAGATGGTGCCTGCTGTCTCCTTTGTTCCTGGTGAAATCCCTCAGCAATCCCTGTCACTCTGGGACATGCTCCAAAATAAGTAAACTACTCTCCCTTACATACATCCCAGCTGCTTCCATACTGTATCTCGTGGGTTGTTTGTCGTGCTATCTCTTTAAGGGCATTGATTCAGCTTCCTCTCACTTTTCAGGCTCTCCCAGATCCAAGCTCACTGATTTTTAAATTCCAGGCTTAAAGTCCCCCTGTTGTAAGAACTCATGAAATTCAGCCCCTCTTGCTTTCAAAGCCAAATGTTATGGGGATTCACCTTCCTTACACAGGTGTCCCAGTATGATAGTCTGTTTCTCTCCCTTCTCTGTGCCTGGGGCTCCCTCCCCTCTGCCGATGGATGCAGTCTGTTTTGCTCCCAACCACATCTCTGCCCTTCCTACTCTCTTCAATGTAGCTTTCTCTCTACTTTTAGTCACGGAGTTTGTTCTGCCTGCCTTCAGGTCATTTTCTGGGTTATTTACACTGATGTGAGTGTTATCTAGTTGTATCTGTGGGATGAGCTGAGTTTAGGGTCCTCTTGCTCTGCCATCTTCCCAGCCTCCAAAACCTTCACATTTTTGATAAGAAAAGCACTGGAGGGGCTGGAAACTGCCTATGTCATTCAGCTAATTAATACTGAAGGCAAAACAAAGTCCTTTATCCCCTTTTAAAATTCTCTTGATTTGAAAAGTGACTTTGTAGAGTTCCATTACTAAAGTAGGTGATGAGCTCTTCCAAAATAAATATGATTTCTAGGTTTAATATAGCAAATATAGAGAACTTCAAAGCACCTCTTGCTGAAAAGTAATGCTTTCACTTTTCTTCTGTTTTCTTTCTTTAGGATTCTCTTAGATATTTCTAAAACCTTTCTAAAAGTTATCTGCAAGGTAAGATATTGTTCAGGACAATTGGGCCAGTCTCTTCAATAAGTCAGTATAGCAACAACATAAAAGAATTGTTCTAAATGAAGAGACCTAAGAAATGTAACTAGATGTAATGTACAAAGGCAAAGAATATTTTTGAAACTAGGGAAATCAGAAGACGGACTGGATATTAGAAGACATTAAGGATTTACTATTAGTTGGTTAAAGACGATAATATTTCAGCTATAAACCATTCTTATTTTTTAAAGAAACATATTAAGATGAACAAAACACTATTAAAATTTCTCAGCATAAAAAGCTTTACCTTTTCAGTCCTTATTAATCATATATCAATATAAAGTGACCTCTTTTCATAATTCTTTACATCTTAAATTCATTTTTCTATTGCAACCCCAGCTTTTCTGATGAGAATAATTTCATTGTCTCACCCAACCTTTTATGTTCAGCATTATTGTACCATTTTACTTGATCTAAATTTCCTTTATATACAAAGAAAATTAATGGGTTTTGCATTAAATCCTCAATGAAACTAAGGGAGATAAGACCATTTTCATTTACTGTTATATTTTCACCTTTGATCTAATTTCTGTCACCTTAGTTCTGCTCTTTTTAGATATCCTTGGTATTTTTGTACTTTCTATGTCTTTTTTAAACTTTATCTTTTGCAAGATACATTATTCTAACCTAATAGTTATCTTAAAGCATTTCATAAACATTTTATAATTTGTGAGTATATCAAAATAATTTAAAAAATAATTTTAGATATCCATTTGTAGAAGATAAAAACATCAGTACTTCTGACTTCTTCAGGATATTCCTTATTTCCTTCCTCAAACCTTTAATGTAAACATTTTCAAGAATTTAATAATAAATTAAAATTTTAAAAGCTAAAAACTTCTAATTTCAAGAAAATAAAAATGTGTGAATTCAAAAACGTCCAACATTCAAATGATACATAATTACATAAGATAAAATAATGAGCAATAAGTTTTCTCCCATTACTGGTTGGGAAGTTTATTTCATCTAGCATACCTAAAAATGGCTTTCTTTCTTTCTTTCTTTTTTTTAAGATTTTATTTATTTATTTGACAGTGAAAAAGAGAGAGAGAGAGACAGCATGCACAAGCAGGGGGAGCAGCAAGCAGAAGGAGAAAGAGAAGCAGGCTCCTCACTGAGCAGGGTCCTGGGATCGTAACCTGAGGCAAAAACAGACACTTAAAAGACTGAGCCACCCAGGTGCCCCAAAAATGGTTTTCATTTCATTCCTCATTCATTTTCATCTTTACCTCCTAATTCTTTTTTTTTTTTTTTTTAAGATTTTATTTATTTGAGAGAGTGAGAAGCATGAGCCAGGCAAAGGGCAGAAGGAAAGGGAGAAGCAGACTCCCTGCTGAGTAGGGAGCCCCCATGTGGGGCTTGATCCCAGGACCCTAAGATCATGACCTGAGAAGAAGGCAGTCACCTAACTGACTGAGCCACCCAGGTGCCCCCTTTACCTCCTAATTCTTGAGTTATTTTTAAATTTCTCCCTCAAGTATTTGGAATGCATTATTAAGCAATTTTACAAAGATAACCGGGTGGCACAGTTTTAAAAATTTGTTTAGATATAAAATATGAGATATAAAATTCTTTAGTGTACTCGACACAATTCCTGTGCTCTGTAATATATTTTTGCAAAATCTGAAGCTCACTTAATTTCCTAGTGCTGTTTTTCTTCTCCCTGAAAACTGGCTAGGTTTTTATCTTTAGTTTTGAAATACAAATATTAAGGTATTATTATTTTCCTTTTTAATTTTATATTTGGTAGGCCCTCAATTTGCAATATTCATTCATTCGTTTTTCATTTAAGTTTTCTTCATACTCTTAAAACATAATATCTGATCCACTTGTCCTTATTATTTATTCATGAGTTGGATCTCTGTGATCTCACCTCAGTGGCTCAGAGTTCAGTATATCCTTTATATTCGAAGTGATATTAATATTTCATATTACTAAATTACTTTACTATACCAAAATATGCTTTTGACTTCCAACAAAGATTTTCCTTGGCCTACTGTCATTTTTATGACACTATGTTATTATCCTGGCCTTTTAGATTTTACGAACTAAATTATAATTATGTCCAAGACACTGCACATATTGTTTTTATATGAGACTAACATTTGAAATTGTAAAAATTATAAAATTATAAAGATCCAAACATGAGTCTGAGGGATCACTCAACATCATCCACGGGGAAGAAGCATTTTCTTGGAATACTGTTCACTCTGACAGTCTTAGTGACAGAAACCTAAGCCTAAAATCGTTTCGTTTCTGCTCTCAGAAAAAATGCCCTGTCCTCAACTCACCAGTTCATTTATTTAAACATATATGAAGAGAGACAATTACCCTTCATCAATAACATGAACGTAAGTTGGTGAATTTCAGAATCTCCAAATGAAGGCCACTGAAAATGGATTGATGAAGACTTTCTTTACATTTTGAATACTTAATGTTTAGACTAAACTTTCTTAATTTTTAGATTGAAGTAAATCACATACTTTTCAGAGTGCATATAATCTAAATATAATATAAAAGTGCAACTCTGAAAGCCAAAAATGAAATCAAATTCCAATTCTGGCCAGACTTTTATTAAAAAAAACAAACAAAAACAAAACCCCAAAAAAACCCCAACACATATATCATGCAGTTTGAAAAGCCTCTACTTTATGTACTACACTATAATACTTACAAGCTGATGTTCTAATAGTTGGATTTTTTCATCTTTTTTCTTTATTTCCTCTTTAAGTTGTTTTATTTCGTTTAATAAATCTTCATTCTGAAATATTTAGAAAATTAACAAGCATTAAATCAATGATGAAAACTGAATAATGAATGGTTTTTGTTAAGGGGAAAACTCTTTTTTTTTTTTTTTTTAAGATTTTATTTATTTATTCGACAGAGATAGAGACAGCCAGCGAGAGAGGGAACACAAGCAGGGGGAGTGGGAGAGGAAGAAGGCAGGCTCCCAGCAGAGGAGCCTGATGTGAGGCTCGATCCCATAACGCCGGGATCACGCCCTGAGCCGAAGGCAGACGCTTAACCACTGTGCCACCCAGGCGCCCCTAAGGGGAAAACTCTTTTTAAATATGCCAGCTATTAATCTATACACAAACAAACACCTATTTTGGTCTTCTAAGAATTCATAGTGTAGGGGCGCCTGGGTGGCTCAGGTCGTTAAGCGTCTGATTTTGTCTCAGGTTATGATCTTAGGATCCTGGAACTGAGCCCCTCCTGGGGCTCCATGCTCAGCGGGGAGCCTGCTTGTCCCTCTTCCTCTGCCCCTCGCCACATTCATCCTCTCTGTTTCTCTCCCAAATAAATAAATAAAATCTTAAAAAAAAAAAAGAATTCATAGTGTAATGGAGTCCAACATGTGAAAAATGAACAATAACAGCAATAGAGCTAGCATTCATTAAGTACTTATTAGGTGCTAAGAAGGAAATACTTTTAGATATCTAAGCATTTGATCCTGAGTATGACCCTGAGACCCTGAGGTAGATACTACTATCCCCCTTTGCAGATAAAGAAATAGGGACATAGGCCAACAGTAAAATAAATTACATATAAAACAGTAACTTCAGGTAGATTTAAAGGGATATATGAGAGTTGCCTATCAAAAACAATGCAAGGCACAACCAACAGAAGAACAGGATAATTAAGGGCACAGAGTCATTTCACAGCTGGTTCAGAAATCAGCAGAAAGATAAATATGCCTGGCAGGGTAACAGGGAGATTCTTTTTCCATGAGCCACTTTCCTGAGAACTGCCTGACTCAAAGACAAAATACCCTGTCAATTCAGTCTATAAGAAATTCCTAATAGTATTAAATGGAAACTATTGTCAAGTTAAGCAGGATTCCAATTACATTTCCAAGTGTAAACTATCATTACCTTATAGTTAGTCCATTGTGTTTACTACTATTCAATTATCCAGAAATATATACTGAGGAAAGAGTACAAGCAAGGAAATAAGAATATATATACATGAATGATATATCTTTCTGGAGAGAAAATATGTAAGCAAATAATTATAATATGTTGTTACTGAGCAAAGTATGCCATCTCTTGCAGATAATTTGGAACAAACACAAAATATTGCAGTCTCTTTAACAAGAGATCAGAAATAGACATTTTACAAAGGCTTTAACATAACATACAAGCATCACAAACAATGGGGAAGAAAAGATTTTTGTAATGCTGTTATGTATACTGCAATTGGACAAGAATGTTAATTATATATAAAAAAAGATTTCCAGGTGAATTTAAAGAGTTTAATTTTTTTAATCATAAATCAGGACCAAGAAAAGAGAGAATCAGATTGCAGATCATGAAGGATACAATTTTAAGCTATGTGGCAAATGAAGCTATTAAGAAACAATAAGTGTATTTGATTATATAAAATTTTAAAGCACCTATATAATTAACATTAAAGCTAAAAGCTGGTAAAAACCTATGCAAATATGACAAAGGATTTATACTCAAGATTATTAAGAGCCTGTTCAAACATACAAGATCATTTTCTAGGCCCCAAAACAAATAAACCAGTTCTCACAAATATACAGATAATTGGTAAAATATTCTACATGACTTGTTGAAGAAATGCAAATTCAAGTATTAAGGTATTATTTTATAGGTATTAAGTTGGTGGGAGAAATATTCAATGTGATTAACAAAATTGCAGGAAAAATGGTACATTATCAGACCTCAAAACTGGCCTTTCTGAACAAACATATGGCTGTACATAGAAGAGTCATAAAAATGCTTGTACTCTGCTTCAGTTGTCCCACTCTGGAAACTATGCCAAAGAAACGATCCTAAGTATGGAAAAACCCACAACAAGGTATTATTTAAAAGTTTACAAATTTATAATTGTCCAAAAAGGGGGAAACTGAAATACAATGTAGCAATCTGATGAAATACTATGTAACCATCATTCAGTCACTGCTAGGTCCTGCCAGTGTTGGAGGAAAGAGGCCTGAAAATGAAATCCAAATACAATGTGATAACATATTAATAGCCAACACGTATATAGTACTTAACTTTAGGACAGGCAGTGCTCTAAGGACTTCACACATGAAGATGGGCAAAAACATATCAGGAAATGGGGAACTCCAGTGAAGTCTTAAAGAATGAGTAAAAAGTTCTGAATTCAGACACAGAAGTGTATCAGGCTTTGGATTTTAGAGTAAGAGATTCTCAGTATCATACAACAATACAGAGATGAAGGCAAGCACAGCATAGCATAGGAGAATTACAAGCAACGATGTTGTCACACAAAGGCTGTGGGTACCAATGTGGTTAGTAAACTAAGCAAGGGCTAAATCATAGAAGGCCATGAACATCAAGCAAGGCCTAATAAGCCAAGGGAGTGACAGTGCATTTGAGATGTCTTTGACAGCAGTTTAGAGAACCAATTTGACAACAACAACAACAAAATTAGGCTAGGGAACTTGTTACCAAGATGTAATACTTCAGATGACGTAGGAGCTTGAGCCAAGAGAGTGATAACAGGGAGAAGGAGGAAGAGCAGGAATCAAAATTAGGAGATTTTGGTGATTGTCTCCAAATGGAGGAGCACAAGGGGCAGTCAAGAGTGATTACCATATTGCTAGCTTGGGTGATATGGTGATTAGTTGTGCCACCAAAAGAAATGGAGAATAACAGAGGAGAAATGCATCCAAAGAGGAATATTTGTGAGTTTTAGATATACTATTTGAGGTACCTGTGGGTGGGACACAGTGGAAATGTTCAGTGGGTAAATGGATCATCAAGTATGAAAGAGAAATTGTATATGTTATCAACACATATGTCATATATACAGTAAAAAGTTCAAAGAGAACTGGACAAAATATATAAATCTCTATTCTAAAGAAGAGAAGGAACCTACAAAGGAAATGGGAAAACGTGAAAATGTTAAGGAGTGTAAGGAATTTTAGAGAGAAGTGACATAAAAATCAAGGAGCTGCTTTCATCTTTCCAGGTTTCCATGTTAATTGGACAAAGGTTTAAGGAGAGTCAAGGAAAGGTTTATTTGGTTTACTGAATTTATGACAAATTTATGATACAGAAATTTATAAACTGAGGGGCGCCTGGGTGGCTCAGCCATTAAGCGTCTGCCTTCAGCTCAGGGTTGGTCCCAGGGTCCTGGGATTGAGCCCCGCATCGGGCTCCCTGCTCCACTGGGAGCCTACTTCTTCCTCTCCTACTCCCCCTGCTTGTGTTCCCTCTCTCCCTAGCTGTCTCCCTCCCTGTCAAATAAATAAAATCTTCAAAAAAAATTTATAAACTGAGGATAAAGAGAAAGCACAGAAAGCACACTGAAGAGAGATGAAAGGAGGAGGTGGTAGTTAGGTCCTTAACACCTGCAGAAGATAGTCAAGAATCTACCAAAGGATGGTCTTCCACAGCACAGTGGCCATTTTTGTCCAATAACTAGAATAAAGTGAATGAGAATGGTAACAGATACAGGTAAGTCAGAAGGCAGGTAGCAGATCTTGCTTGATGAACACAAGCCCACCTGCAGAAACTGAGAAGAGTGGCTGAGAATGAGGCCTGAAGAGAGCTAGTCTCATCAGGGGAATGGGAGAGGGAGCTGTCTTGAGATAAAAGAGAGATTAGAGACATGGCAGATCCAGTGGAGATTTTAGACCCTAAATTTGCCATGACACAAGTCACCATATTTGTATCATTTGAAACTGTACTGCTAAACCATCTTGGATGAACAGGGGACATAACTGGGAATCTGATCATCAAAGTGCAAGAGTCTAGTGTACTGGAGACAGTATCAGCTATAGCATCTCACCTTGGAAAAGAAGGAAGACTAGGAATGACCTGCTTGGAAGGAAATGGAATAGGGACAAGAAATAAATACTGTATACTGTTAATAATATATTTATCATGTAACATTAAATATATAGAGAAACTATAAAGGAACACAGAAAAAATAGACACTAGTTGTGTAAAAAGATTATTTTATATGTAAAATTTTTCACAAAAAAGAATGCAGGAAAAGTCAACTTTACTTTAAAAATGTCAGTCACAAAACTTAAAATTGAGAGATGATCAGAGACCATCTAAGTCAATGGTTCTCAACAGGTGTGTATGTAAAAGTTTTTTTTAAAAAAGAGATGTCCTACTGCAGACCTGCTAATTGACAATACTATACATACCCACAACAGGATGGAAGCACAGAGATGGGAAGAAATTTGTGCAAGAAGAGGTAAGGTAATATGTTGAAAAACTAAGACTAGATAACCAGATGTGACTATTAATCCTATATTCTTTTGATTTTGGTTGTTTTATATACAGTCTTGTTCCCACTAAGTCATCCCACATCCTACGAGAAAATTAGGCTTCTCTGACCTCTAATACCAGCGTTGGCTACTTGACTTGTTTTGGAAGTGAAATAAGCAACATGCAGGCAGAATCCACATGTGGTTCTGCCAATGCTCTTTTCCCTCAGGTACAAAAGCATGTCCCAGGATAGGGGCTGATCCTTTAGCCTGGGTCCCAGAATGAAGAAGCATAGAGTCCTGGCTGATCTACAGTCAATATGCGACATATTGAAAAATAAGAAGTGAGAAATACATTTTGTCACTGTAAGCCACCAATATTTCAAGATTATTTGTTGACTAGCAAACCCTGAAAATAGAATGTAAAAGAAAAAAATAATTTTACTTGGAAACATTAAACCAAGAATGTTTTAGTGTGCTTAAGAAATATGTACTTCAGAAATAACTGCAAAAGAAGAGAGCTTTTCTTTTTTTAAAAAAGATTTTATTTATTTGAGAGAGCAAGAGATTGAGAGAATGAGTGGGGGGAGGGGCAGAGGAAGCAGCAGACTCCCCGCACAGTAGGGAGCCTGACGTGGGACTCGATCCCAGGACCCTGGGATCATGACCTGAGCCGAAGGCAGATGCTTAACCGACTGAGCCACCCAGGCACCATTTTAGAAAAGAGCTTTTTTTCAACTAAAAATGAGAATTATAAAAAGTATACTTTCAAAAACTAAAATGCTTCTGTTTTCTATAACTATTACTTTTAAACATGAAAAAAGATAAATTAATCTCATTTTCTGTATATTTCTTCAATGTTGTGATTATATGAGGAGTACTTGTTAGTCATTTTAATTGGTAGTTATATTTTAAAAACTGTTATTCATAATTATCAAAAAGAATTTAAAAATTTAATAATTTCTTGATTTAAGAAAAAGAATCCCACACTGGTAATATCATAATTATCCAACTAATAAAATAAATTCAAATTAAAGTACCACAATGTTATCATTTTAACTTAGTAAGGGAGCAAAAGTTAAAAGCAGATCTAATTAAAACTCAACACAGCAGAACCTCAGGTTTTAATACATTTATTATTAAATGTTTTAATTGTTACTGCTTTATAATTTTAGTAATAAAAAAGAATTTTGAAAAATTTGGCATGACTCCTAATCATACCTTATATATTTGATCACCATCTTCTGGTTCTGGACTGGACGGCAATGAGAGTTGAATATCATGCAATGAACCACTTCCATCATGCTGTCAGAAGAGAAGGAAAACATGAAATTAATACAGTAAACTGCAGACACTCATTTTAACCTGAATTCACCCCAACCAAATGCCAGCATGGCAAAGAACAAACAGGAAATAAGATTTTAGAAATCTCCTTTTCATCCCTATGTGCAGGTAAAAGGAAATGTGGAAGAAAAAGAGAGCTAGTGCAAGAATAATTTGTGGAAATAAATAAGATACTATATGAGTGGACGAAGCAAAAAGCCACTGAAAGTTTTAGAGAAAAGGAATATGGAAAATTTCCTAGAAAATTTGAAGATTATCTCACCTACAAAAAATACAAAATGAAAGTCAAATTAAATCTGCTTTAGTTTAGATATAGTTTTTTGAGTTTTGTTTTTGTTTTTTGTTTTTTTTTTTTTTTTTTTTTTTTTTTTAGTCAGAGATAATAACCCAACAAGGCATGGCCACAAAAGTCATTTGATTAAAAATACTAGACAGGAGTATACACATTGCATGACTCTATTTATATGAAGACTCAGAGCCGGAAAACTAATTTATGGTGCTAGAAATCAGAACAGGAGTTGACTCAGGGGAAAGGGGCTACTGACTGGGAAAGAGCATTAGGGAATCTACTAGGATGCTGGAAATCTCTCTTGACTATATGGTGGTTATGTGGATAGGTACATATGAAAAGTTCAAGTTGTATACATAAGATTGGTATACCTTAAGCACCTTACTGGAATGTATGCTACACTTCAAAGAAGGTGAAAAAATTAAACTTCTCATCCTTAAATGCAGTAACAAAAATGACAAGATAAGAATTAAGGCCTAGCCCTTGCTGAACTGGTTAGGAATAATGAACTAAGAAATGGCATGTTGAATAATTCACAGATAACTCTGAGAAAGAAGAACCAGTAAAGAATATGCCTAGGATGATGGTGAGGGACTGAGCCCCTGACAAAGGCAGCACAAACATGTGGCTGGACACCTGGTTTGTTCAGATAGTACCTAACTGCCTTGGGATACCCACTGAATCAACAACCTTCAAGAGTGCTACCATCATAATCCTCCTCAGACATATCTGTCCTGAGGAAATCTCCTAGACCATAGAAATGTCCTGTATTAAAAGAAGAGTGTTAAAGTAGAAGACATAAGCATGTAGGTCATTTTCTTCTTTATTTACTATACTGTACACCCACTGAATCAGAATCTTTAGGTATGGGGTCTACAAATGTATATTTAGTAAAGTTCAATAGGTAATACTGATTGACAGCAAAAAAATAAACATTTGTCAAATTTCTAAAATAAATAAAATTATATTTTTATTGGTGATGTCATATGGAGATTAAGAATTTGACCTGAGAGTGAAGACAAGGTCCTAATGAATAACAAATGTTGTTAGAATGCCACATTAAATGTTTAAAATAAAAAAGAAAGAAATTTTACAAGATTCATCTCCGTAAAAGTTCATCTCTGCTGTAAATACCTTGACATATAAAAACAGTCCTACACATAAACTATATATCTGAGAAAAGAGGAACTGTAAAATCTGACTTATTTTCAAACATCTCAATTATCATCTTCCTGCCCACTGAAAAGCAGGAACCCCAAAGAATGGGACACAATACAAGTATACACCATTTTTGTCTTGGACATGGTTATAGCTGTGGAAAGTAAGTAATAGAACAGGAAAAATAAAACAACAGCTTTCAGGGTGGAGGAACAAAAAGGGGAGCCCCAGGTAAAGAGAAAATATCATGGAGACCATGAAGTACCAGCTCAGGAAAGTGACTCCAGAAAGCTGTACATATGTAACTTTCTAGGTTCACCCCTCAGCAGCACTTCGCTTCAATCTGATCCTAAACATTATATCAAAGACTTTGAGAAATAAACTAAGACCATTGCCCAGACCCAATCTAGCCTCTGAAAGATGTATACTAAGAACAGATCTGACAAGCATGGCAAACGCTTTGAAATAGAACTGACATTACAACCACAATCCAAAGGTGGCTGGCTTGGAAATTATAGCCTGAATCCAACCAGAGTGTTTACCTGCTTTAAAATTAAAACAAAAAAACAAAACCCCAAGAAACCCCACAGTATTCTCTGTAGCATTTATTTATTTTTTTAATGTTTTTTTATTATATTATGTTAGTCACCATACAGTACCTTTAAACAAAATACAGTACCATTTAAACAAAATTAAGTGTCTCATAACAAAATATGCAAAAATATACAATCCAAAACTACTCAACCCACAAACAACAAGGAAAATCTCAACTCACACAGGAAAAGACAATCAATAAACACCAATGCCAAAACAAGACAGAGTTTGGAATTAATTGAAAGAGATTTTAAAAGAGCTATTATAAAAATTCTCCAAAAGTAAGAGAGAACTCCTGAAGGGAATAGAAAGAGAAAGTCTCAGCAAAGAAACAGAATATATAAAGTGGAAACACATGCAAATTTTAAAACTGAAAAGATTCAATAACCAAATTTTAAAATGCACTAGCAGGACTGAATACCAGCATTTGAGATAACGGACTGAACTTGAAGACAGATCAACAGAAATCATGTGATCTGAGTCATGAAAAGAAAAAAGACTAGAGGGAAAAAAAAGAACAGAGCCTGCTGAGGGAGCTATGGGACAAGAACGAAAGATGTAATAATACTCATATCATTAAAGTCACAGAAGGAAGGGTGGAGGGCAAAAAAAAAAAAAAAAGAAGAAGAAATAATGGACAAATACACCTCAAATCTGGTGAAAGACATAAATCTACATATTTGAGAATCTCAATGTAAAAGAATAGAAAATAGACAAAGCATGCTCTCTGAACATAAGGGAATTTAACTAGAAATCTTCAAACTCCTGCAAAGTAAACAACAAACTTCTAAATCATCCATAGATCAAAGAAGAAACCTAAGGCAAATAAGGAATTATTTTGATTTAAATGAAAATGAAGATACCACATTATCAAAATCTGTGGAATTCAAATAACACAATACTTAGAGGGAAAATTACTGTAGGAGATGCTTACATTAATACAAAGGTGTCAAATCAACAACTGGAGCAAAATAAACACAGAACAAGCAGAAAGAAAAAAATAATAAAGAGCAGAAATTCATGAAATTGAAAATCAAGAAACAGAAATAATGAAACCAAAAACTGGTTATTTGATAATTGCGAAACTGCCAAAGAACAAAGATAGAAGGCACAAATCAGACACATACTAGGACACTGAAAGCATACATCAGGAATGAAAACAGGGATATCACTACAGATGTCTCAGGCATTAAAAGTAATAAGGCAATAATCCTATGAGTGACTCTATGCATACAAATTTGACAACTTACATGTAATGGAGAAATTACTCAAAAACCACAGACTCAAAACTCACCCAAAATGAAACAGACAACCTGAGAAGATCTCTGATTATTAATAAATTTAATTCATAACTTGAACCTGTAAAACAAATATTGAAGGCCGGATGTTTTCCTAGCAGATTCTTCCAAAGTTTAAAGGAATAATATCAGTTCTACATAATCTCTTAGACAAAACATAAATCAAGTTAAATTAGAAAATTAATCAAATCAAGTTAATGAGCCTTGGGGTGCCTGGTCGGCTCAGTTGATTGAGCATCTAACACTTGATTTTGGCTAGGGTCATGATCTCAGGGTTATGAGATTGAGCCCGGCATGGAGCCTGCTTAAAATTCTCTCTCCCTCTCCCTCTGCCTCTCCCCTGTTTATAAAAAAAAAAAAAAAAAAAAAAAAGGCGGCTAGCACTTTCCTGATAACAAACAAAGACAGTATAAGAAGACTTCTAGATCAGGGCACCTGGGTGGCTCATTCAGTTAAGCGTCTGACTCTTGATTTCAGCTCAGGTCATAATCTCAGGGTTGTGAGATCCAGCCCCATGTCAGGCTCATGCTGGGTGTGAAGCCTGCTTGAGAGTCTCTCTCTCTCTCCCCCTCTCCCTCTGCCCCTCCCCACTCCTTTCTCCCTCTCAAAAAAAGGAAAGAAAAAAAAAAAAAGGATGACTTACATATCAATATCCTTCCCAAAAAGTCCTAAAGACACAAAAGTCCTTAACAAAACATCTTTCAATCAAATTCAACAATATATGAAAAGGAAAAAAACAATCCTGAACAAATTGAGTTGATCCTTGAAATGTAAAGCTTATTTAATAGTTAAAAAGCAATGTGATTACACATATTAAGAGATAATCTATATGATTACCCAACAGATACAGAAAATGCTTCTGCCAAAATTCAACATCATTCATGACAAAATCTCAGCAAACTAGGAACAGAAGGGAACTTGCTCAACCTGATAAAATCTATCTTAAAAACCCTCAAAATTAATATCACATTAAGTGAAAGACTGAGTGTTTTACCCCTAAAGCCAGGAACAGGTATTCTATTATACTAGAGTTTCTACCTGGTGTAACAAGGCAAGAAAAATAGAAATAAAAAAGGAGGAAAAGAAGAGATAAAACCATCTCCATTCAGGTAATATAATTTAGCTGTAGCAATTCCCAAAATATCTATAATAATACTAATACATGAATTTAGGAAAGTAACAAAATACAAGGTCAATATATAAAAATGTACTATTTCTATGGTAAAGAACTGAAAATTGAAATAAAAAAATTACTTCTATTTACATTAAACCAAAATCCACGAAATAAAAAACAAACAAAACTAAAAAAAAATCAAAATCTAAAATTCTAAAAAAAAGAAATATTTAGGTACAAATCTAACAAAACCTAGACAAACTCTCTACATTAAAAACAAAAAAAAAATCAATGAAAGAAATCAGAGGTGACTTACATAAATTGAGAGGCATATTCTGTTAATGAATTTAAAGACTTAGTATTTTTGAAATGTCAATTATCTTCCATATTTAACTACAGATCATTGACCACCCCCCCAATTCCCAGCAGAATTTTTTGCAGAAATAGAAAAGCTGCTTCTAAAATCTATACGGTAAGGCAATAGAACTAAAACATCCAAACACTTTTAAAAATAGAGATGGGAGATAACATATTACTTCAAGACTTAGTATAAAGCTATAGTAATCAAGAGAATGTGATATTGGCAAAAGGACATTGATCAAAGGCACAAAACAGAGTCCAGAAATAGACCCACATATATGTTCAAAGGCATTTTTGACAAAAGTACCAAAGTAATTCAATAAAGAAAGGATGGTCTTTTCAACAAATGGTATTAGAACATCCCTATACAATTAAATTAACTTCACTCATACCTCATACCATATACAAAAATTCTCAAAACAGTATGCAGACCTATATGTTAACTTAAAACTATAAACATTCGCCAAATAAACAGAAAATCTTTGTAACCTTAGACTGGGCCAAGATTTCTTAAACATGATACCATAGAAATGGCCATAAAAAATACTGACAAATTTGACTTCAAGAGAAGAACTTCTGCTCTTTAAAAAACGATTAACAGAATAAAAAGAGAAGCTATGAACTGGGAGAAAATATTTGCAATAATTCAGGTAAAATACTGAGCATAGTGTCTAACTCATAGAGCGCTTTTATAAACTGTTAGCTATTTTTAAAACAATAACAACAGTAAAAATAATGATAATGTGAAGTTCTAGGGTTTTTAATGGACTTCATTAACTCAGAATTGTACATAGCTGCCGAAAAAGCAAATTTCATTTTTTCAATATTCATTTGTTTCATCATTTACATGCCTGCTAAAGTACTTACATATAAATACATAAAGAACTATAAAAAATCAGTAATAAAACAGACAACATTTTTGTTCATGGGCAAAATAACAGATACCAAAGAAGGTACACAAATAGTAAATAAGTACATGAAAATATGCTCAAAATCATTAGGCATTAGGCAAATGCAAATTAAAACCACAGTGAGATACTACTACACATTTATGTGAAGGGCTTTTGAAAAACACAATACCAGGCACAGGCAAGGTTGCAAAACAACTACAACTTCCGTTAATCGCTGGTGGGAATACAAAATCAGAGAGCCACTTTGGAAAACAGTTCAGTAATTTCTTAAGTTGAATATATACTTACCATACAACCCAGAAATCCTACACCAAGGTACTTACCCAAGAGAAATGAAAACATGTACACATGAAAATCTGTGCATAAATGTTTATAGAAGCTTTATTCATAAATATCCAAAACTGGAAAGTGACACGAATATCCTTTGACTCGGTTAATGGATAAACTATGGTAAACTATGATACATGCATACAATGAAATACTACTCAGCAATAAGCAGGAACAAATTAGTGACATGAGGACAGCATGAATGAACTTGAAATTAATTATGGGAAGTGAAAAAAGCCAGACTCAGAGGCCTATATATGATTCCATTTATATAACAGTCTTGAAAAGGCAAAACTACAGAGACATAAAAAAATATTAGTGGGTTTAAGGATTGACTGTAAAAGTTAAAAAAAGGGGGGGGAGGTGGAATTTTGGGGATGACTGTAATACCTATGCAACTGTACAGATTTGTCAAGCTCACAGACTATACCACAAAAAAGGCTGAATTTTAGTGCATGTAAGTTATACCTCAAAAGAGCTGTACTAGATTGAATAGTGTCCCTGTAGAAATTCATGCCAATCCAAAACCTGGGAATGTGACTTCATTTGGAAATAGGGTTTTTGCAAATGTAATCAAGTTGAGGTCATAATGGATTAAGCATCAAGCTTAAATCCAATATGACAGGTGTCTTTGTAAGAAGAGAGAAATCTGGGGACACACACACACACACACACACACACACACACACACACACACAGAGGTTATGTGAAGGTTATGTGAAGATGGGAGGCAGAGAGCAGTGATGCAGCTATAAGGCAAAGAATGCCCGTGACTGCCAGCAACCACCAGAAGCTACAGAAGCAAGGGCATTCCTCTCCTAGATCCCTCAGAGAGCACATGGCCCTGACAACACCTTGATTTAAGATTTCTAGCCTCCAGAACTGAGAGAACAAATTTCTCTTGTTATATGCCACGCGGTTTGTTGTACCTTATTATGGCAGCCCTAGAAAATTAATAAAAGACCTGATTAAAAAAAAATTAAAAGCAAACGAAAGGAGAGTGTAACACCAGACAAATCTCAACAATGATGAGAAAAATAAAACTGACATACCGATATTATTATAACACAAGAGGCAAGGTAGAACAAAGATAAAAAGTATTAATGAGGATAAAAAAAGACTTTAGTGATCAAAGAAACACTCCAACAAGATGATATGCCAATCACAAACATTTATATTCCTAAAAAAATAGCCTGAAGATACTAAAACAAAAATTAACAGCATTAAAAGAAGAAATTGAAAAAAATGTAATTATAGCAGGAAATTAACACTACTCTCAGGAACTCACAGATCAAAGACAAAAATTTAGTAAGGATGAATAAGATATAAATAATGCAATTAAAAAGCTTAATATAATAGATATACTGCTACCTAAAATATAGAGAATATATGTTCTTTTCAAACAAACATAGAATGGTCACAAAAATTGAACATACTCTAAGCCAGGGAATAATAAATTATGGTCCACGGCCAGCCAGATGTCTATTTTTATTATAGTCCATGAGCTTAGAATGGCTTTTACATTTTTAAATGATTCCATTTTAAATGATTTTATAAATATCAACATAAGAGCTACAATTTTTCTTCTAGCCCAAAAAAGCTAAAATATTTACTATGTGGCCTTCTAAGGAAAAGTTTTCCGACCCCTGCTTTAGGACACAAAAGCAAATATTGACACATCCCAAAGAACTTATATAGACGCTCTTTTTTATTAATGTACTAAGACTAGAAATCAATAAAAAATGAAAGCCCATACACAAACCAGTATTTTTGAAAATTGAAAAAATATTATTCTAAGTAACATAAGTTTATAGTATAGGCCAAGACAATTGAGAGTTACTAATGTTTAAGTTATTTGCTATGCCTCAAAGAAAAAAAAATTCCACTTTTTTTAACAGTCTAGCAGTCTAGATTTAGGCAATCAAAGAGGGAAAAATTTATTTCCATCAGAGTACAAGAGCCTAAAGAACATGAATAAAATCTCCAACTGAATCAATTAATAAAACCATTTCCCCTTCAAATAACTCTGACACTAACCAATGATAGCACTCCCTACTAAACTTTGACTCAAATGAAAAGTACCCAAGTCTAGGTTAGGAAAAGCTTTTTTAAGCGTTAGAGGGGGAAGAAAAACATAAAACGGACAGAAAACCTTCTCTTTCTAAAAAACACTGAATAACAATCATGCATGCAATGTTCACGCTTCATATTACATATACTAATAAGTTAACATTTATTGAACAATGCTGGCACTGTTCTAAGCATTTTGCATAAACATATTTAACAAACTCACAGATGCAAAAATACATAATAACTATAACACACCACTGCATAAAAAATAAGCAATTCATAGTTAACTGATTATCCAAGTATGCTGGGCCGCTTTACTAAGTGAAGTGTCTCAGAAGCTTCTATGGGTTCTAGTTAGGATTTTTGAACTCCAAATACAATTAACCTTAATTAACTCTTGTGCCATTCACATTTTATTTAAGATTCAAAAAGATAGATAAACTTCCCTTTATTCTAAAAGCATTAGGAGACTACTGTCAGCAAGTCATCTTTTACTTTTTTCTTTTAACATAGCATCAAGGTAAACTTTTGTTCTAATATTATGACTCTTCCACATATTAACTTATTGGAAAACCCTATAACAAACTCCATCTTACCCAAGCGGTTCTTCCATGAGTTTGCAAAAACTGGGATCTTCCTATGAGTTCCAGAGCAGCTGCAATGGACATGGATACTTGAAATGACTAACAAAAAAGTTTGGCAGCGTTGACCAATCTCTGCTGACAAGCATCATCAGTGATGTCAACAAAGCTGCCTTGTTTTTCAGATATGCTACAACACAATCACAAGAGGCATCCTAGGAAAGGGAGTAGAGGAAGAGGAGAGATTGATTTTTTCATTTTCTTTTTGAAAAGTTGTTTCTTTAAAAACAAATGTATATGGATGAACAATCACATCACATCACAAAGACTCCACAATGTGCACTGAGAATAATTTTTGAGTAATGCTGTAATTCATCTATGGGATTTAACATCTAATCATTCAAGCTATATTTGAGAGGATTTCTAAAACACAAACTTATAAAGCCTGATTTTCAGTAAGAGCTTCAGAGACGAGGTGATCCTAACAAATGGTTGGGACAAAGATATTTTTAAAACAGAAAAAGCTGGCATTTCAATTGACTAGAACATTGTTACATATGGACAGGTCTGTAATATTCTAAGCAAATATTTACAAATTTCCTGTTTCAACTTTTATACTGAACCTAATTATATATATCTGAATCAGGATATCCTTCTCTATAGATTTCTTTTGTCACTTGAAATTATTAGTTGTAAATTTCTTCTAATTTTTATAATTAAAAAAAAACACACCTCTCCAAACCACCTGTTTACTATAGTATGAACTAAATAACTGCTTCTATACTACTGAGTTTTTCCTCAACATTTCCTTTAAAATCCTTTTGTGTCCAATTGTTTTTTAGTAGATACCTCAGCACATATGTCTGCATTTTCTATTCTTTTCCACTGCTTTATGTTCCTATCTGTGTCAGTATTATATCCTACTCTAAAGAGTTCCCGCCCACTCCCCATTCTCTTTTCATCTTTCTCAAAGAACGCAAAGAGTAAGCTCTTTGGTGTTAACAGTTTTGGAGTCACTTTCATGAATACCACAAAGGTGTTTTGATTTTGATTGAAATAGTATTACATCTATAAAAATAATACCAGGAAGAACTGTAAGTTCCAATCATACACTCAGTTTGTATCTTATCTTCTGCCCTTCGTAACATATCATTTTAATAATTACTTAATGCTTATATGTTCTCCTAGAGTATAAAGTAGCTGCCTTGGTTACAACATTAATATCCATGAAGTAAGTTAATTTTCACAACATTTAGCCTTCCTATAGAACATAGGTATTTTCTTCAAATCTTTTATACAAAATTTTACAGGAGTCTTTATAAAATGTCACGAACATCTTTCAGCGTATTTACTGATGATTATTTAATGTTTTATTGATGCAGTGATCATTTCACTAATTTCAATTTAAATCTATGATTTATTATCTTGGGAGTTTGGAGTATAGCATTGTTTATGTACTAAAACAGGTTTATCCTGGGGGGAACCATAACCCACAATAAATAATTTATAATCCAACCCAACATACATGTTCATGAATATCTGTGCATGTATGTGTGTGTCTGCATATATCTAAATAAGGATGGATGAGGTGACAGTGGACATACAGATATGGATATCACATTAAAAAACAAGTTCTACATGCTACATGTGATGTCCCCGATAGTGCCTATACTATTCTACTTTATTAGGAAAAAATTCTAGTTATAATGGTCAAAATTTATTTCAAAACCCACTAACCAGTTGTAATGTGTAGTTTTAACAACAATTCACTACGTATAAGACAAGAATTGTGTCATCTTTCTTTTTATCTTTGTTATTACCACAATCTTAGTACAATCTTAGTACTCAACAAGTGCTTAATAAAATATACTGAATGATGGAATAACACTAATTAAATGAATACTAAAGTAAATGGAATTAGCTTTTTGAGCAGCCACATAAAATTTTGAGCAATGCAAGCAATTTAAAACCCCTGACCTTCACATTTTTATTGTTACTGTTACCACTATTGTTAGTAATACCTAACATTTATTAATTACTTTTATGCATCAGACATTATGCTTAGCATGTTATTTGAATTTCCTCATGCATTCTTTACAATAGTCCTAAGATAGGAGCTATTATAATTTCTGTATTTTTTTATAGGGAATTTGTCCAAGACCACACAACAAACAAGTAGAAGAATTGGTCTAAATTCAAATTTTAATTTTTTGAAATTACATTCATTCTTATTAATTTTCATCATTAATATTTAGAAATTTAGCATTTTCCCAATTACCCCACAACTAAAAACAACTCAAATGTCTATCAACAGGTATATGAGTAAAAATAAAATTGTGATATGTATGTGTATGTGCATATATATATATATATATATATATATGCACACACAACAAAATGCTATTCAGCAATCAAAAGGAATGAACTACTGATACTTTCAAAACAGATGAATATCAAAACCATTATGATGAGTGAAAAAACCCAGAAACAAAAAGAGTACACACTGGATGATCTCATTTAAATGAATTTCTAGAAAAGACAAAGCTTTAGTAACAGGTTTGAGAGAGGACTGACTTGAAAGGGACATGAGAGGATTTCAGCAGCTATAGAAATATTCTTTATCTTGATTGTGGTGGTGGTGGTTATACAACTGTAGATATATTCATCAAAACATATAAATTGTATATGTAAAATGGGTACACTTTATTTGAATGTGAATATTACCTTAATGAAGTTGAGAAAAAAAATTTTTTTTTTAAAGATTTTATTTATTTATTTGACAGAGATAGAGATAGCCAGCGAGAGAGGGAACACAGCAGGAGGAGTGGGAGAGAAAGAAGCAGGCTCATAGCGGAGGAGCCTGACGTGGGGCTCGATCCTGTAACGCCGGGATCACGCCCTGAGCCGGAGGCAGACGCTTAACTGCTGTGCCACCCAGGCGCCCCGAGAAAAAATTTTTTTTTCTAACTTGCTTCTTCCTCTTCACTATCTTTTCCCTTCCTGAAAAGCCATTAGGTGAGACAGAGCAAGATAAGTCTCTACCCAAAAAAAGCCTGAGTAGAGAACAGGTCCCTGCAGGGAGGGGCAGCTTACCAGGCATGTCAAGAGTCCACAAGACTGAAAAGGACATCCATAGAGGGAGTAGGTGAACAACGTGATATCAGCCAAGCCTGAGTGGAATGAGAAGGGCACATGCACTAACGGGCAGCCTGGTATGGACTGTCAGAGTCCAAGATGACTGAGGGGGGCATACACACATGAGATGCCCTGGAGAGGGCTACCAGAGCTCAAGCAGCATGAGGACGGCATCTATTCAGGAAAAGAACTAGTGCCAGGTGTCAGAAACGATTATGGCAAGAAGTGTGTCCATGTGCAGGCATCAACTGACATATGATATCAAGCCCAATAAGATTAAGGAGGCATCTATGTGGGGAGGGAGACTGGTGCAGGATGTCAGAATCCAGGGGGCTGGTTGACAAGGAGTTAGAGCCCAAGAAGGATAAGGAAGGTGTACACTGAGGATGAAAAGAAGCTATGTATGGGGATCTCACTAAGATACAGAATCTTAACAGGGTGAGGAGAGCAACTACACAGGAGATGGTGACAGCAGTGGCAGGAAATTGGTTGTACCCTGGATGGCTGAATAAATGAATAAATATATTAAGGAAAACAGAAACCAATTTTCTCACTGTCGTTGGAGAGAATTATAAATACAGAAAAAGAGAAATGCTGTATTTAGACTGGAATTAAACTTATGAGAACAAACCCACAGTTTTCAATACATAGAGACAGATACAGAAATAAAGTTATAAGTACACATATAAATACCCACAAATACACACATGCACACTCACACACCTTGAGGGGGCTTAAGGGCACTGACAGCCCAATAGCAATAAGCACACCTAGCCCCCAAATCTTGGCTTCTAAATATCACTCTCCACTACAAGTAACCAGGGTTCCTTAAAAAAATGACTTTCCAGATAGGAATAGGGAAAATACTAAATAAGAATGGGGTATCTTGCATTGCCAAAAAAGTACTCAGAGAATGATGGGTACAAGAAGTCAAAAGCACACAGAAGTCAACCTGAAAGTGTTCTCAAATGCCAAATCTTGGACAGTGTGAGCATCACAGTAAATTATATTCACAGATTATAAATGATGATATAAAATCAGGAACCATGAGTACATGCATAATTACATAAATAATTCAGTGAATAAAGTGGAAATCTAACAAGGAATAGGATATTTATATAGTTTCAAAATTCCTCCCTATAAAATACTTATTACAAAGGGGGAAAGAGTAATGTCAGAGTAGAGAAGGCTAATAGATAATACCTTTATCAAGTGACCGGAGGTAATATCACTAATGAGACAAACCGAAGTCATGAGCCACCTGAGGAGAACAATGAAGCACCTTTTCTGTGATATTCCTGTTGAAGATTTGTAACCTGAATCCAATCACATGGCTACAAAGACAAACCCAAACTAGGGGGTGTTCTGCAGAATAACTGGCCTATAATATTAAAACGTGTCAAGGTCATCAAAGGTAAGGAAAAACTGAGGAAGTACTGCAGTTTGAAGAAAACTAGACACATGACAATTAAAAACAGAATGTGATTCTGAATTGGATCTTTTGCTATAAAGGACATTATTAGGACAAATGGCAGGCCCTGAACAGGCTCTGAAGATTACATGGTAATAATGCATCAGTGCTGACTCCCTGATTTTGATGACTGCATTGTGGTTACATAGGAGAAAATCTTTATTTGTAGGAAAAGCACACTTAATATTTGGCAGTGATGCACTCAGCAGGCAACTTACTCTCATATGGTTCAGGGGGAAAAAATTATGAAACTTAAAGCACTTAAAATGTTTTTGTAAGAACGACAATGGTTTTTTTTTTTTTTAAACTTTCATATTAAAAAATAAAATAAAAAACAAATTTCCTTCATCTCGTTAAGAGTCTCCACAAAAAAGCTACGGTGGATATCATGTTTAACAGTCAAACATTGAAAACACTCCTGTGAAGTTCAGCAGCAAGACAGGACACAATTCAATATTAAACTGCAATTCCTAGCCAGTCCATAAGGCAAGGAAAAATACAAACACTGAAAAGGAAAATGAACTGTCATTACTGCAGATTATATAATAATCTAAATAAAAAATTCCAAATAAATCTATGGGTAAATTATTAAGTAAGTAACAATTGTATCTAGAGTGCTGGATACAAACTCGATAATATATCAAGAGTCTACTGTACTTCTGTAAACCAGCAACAATCCGTCAGAAAATGATAGCACTTAAAATAGCAACAAAAACTTAAAGTACTAGAAATAAATCTAAAAAAACTATACAAGTCTTTTAAATAAAAAAGTGTAAAACTTTATTGAAAAAAATTCTTAAAACAGAATCAATGGACTTATTTATATCATGGTTTTGGATACTAAGTCTAAATATTCTAAGATGTGGGTCACCTGGGTGGCTGAGTCGGCTAAGTGTCTACCTTCGGCTCTGGTCATGATCCTGGAGTCCTGGGATCTAGCCCCGTGTCAGGCTCCTTGCTCTGCCTGCCACTCCCCCTGCTTGTGCTCCTGCTCCCTGTTCTCTCTGTGTCAAATAAATAAAATCTTTTAAAAATAAATAAATAAAATAAATATTGTAAGATGTTAATTCTTTCTGAAATTCATCTATTAGTTCACTGTTATTCCCATTAAAATCCCAAAAGAATTTTTCATAGGACTCAACAAAATGATTCTAACATTTTATGAAAAAGCAAAAGACTAAGAATAGTCAAGTTATTTTAGCAGAAGAGCAAGATAGGGAACCATGATGATGTATTAACAAGCCTTATTATAAATGTTAGATTCTGTTACTTGACACTGGGATAATGTCACATACATGCACAGGCACTGCATATCCGAGGAAAAACAGTGGATTCTTAATACTTTTAGTACTGAAGTCACTGATTATTCACATAGAAAAAAATGAAAGTGGATCTCTATCTCACACTTACACACACTGAAATCAATTCCAAGGTATTTGTAATTAAATTGTGAAGGTCAAAACTCTTAATTTTTTAGAAAAGAAAGGGAGATAATGTCTATAACCTCAGGGCAAGGAGAGATTTCTTAAAGACTTCTGAAAGGAAAAAAAACACACACAAAAAGGTCTGATAAATTCAACTACATTAGACTTGAGAATATTTGTTCATAAAAAGATTACCACAGAATGAAAAAGGAGGCTACAGAAGGGAAGAAGATATCTGCAACACATATAACAAAATACTTATATCTAGAACATACAAAAAACTCTAACACACACACACACACACACACACACACACACACACACACACACAAACAAAACACATGACCAGGCAACAAACATTCCATAAACATACCAAGACACTCATCTTTATTAGTAGTCAAGAAAATGCAGAGTTAAAACCACAATTAAGTATCACTATATTCCCATCACATGTCAAAAATTAAGAAGCTGGATAATAGCAAGTATTGCACGGATGTAGGACAATGGAAAACAGCATAAACTACTTACGGGGAGTGAAACAGATTGAACAATTTTGGAAAACAGTATGGTATTTCTAGAGTACAATGTTTCTATGTCCCATGATTCAGAAATTCCACTCCTAGTTAATCCAGAAGAATTTTCACACCTATGTAGCAGGAAAACGTTCATACTATTTGTCATAGCAGAAAAAAAAATGGCAAACTGGAAAGAAACAAAGTGTACATCAAAAGTAAAATGGGCAAAGAAATTATTGTTCATAAAATACAGAAATGAAAATTTATGAAACAGAATATAAATATGAATGAACCTTATATGCTGAATTAAAGAAGCAAATCACAGAGAAACACTTACAGTATAATTTCATCTATATAAACTTCTAAGAGAGTCAAAACTAGTATCCATAGGACTACAAACTTAGTTAAAAATTAACAGAAAAACAAGGGAAATGCTGGATTCTGGAAGAGAAGTCACTGCAATCAGGAAGCAGTACAAAGGAGTTTCTTGATGCCTCACATTTCTTAGCCCGAGTGTTGAGTACAAACGGTTTCACATTATTCATTTAATTGTACCCTTTTGTTGTATATGTGTTTTCCACGTATATTTCATAAAGGTTTTCCCCCCTAGAATGATGAAAGAAGCCCAGAGATAAAGAACCATGAGTTCCCTGGCTTTTCTGTGGTTCTCTGCTACCAAGAGGCATTATTTCAGCAGCTCCTTAACTCTTAGTACACTCACCCAGGATGCTGCTGCTTTAAATATTCCATCCATTACACACACACACACACACACACACACACACACACACACACTCCCTCACTCACACAGAGAGCAAGAGCCAAGGTAGGGGACAGACAGGAGCATTAGAACAGGGAAAAATTATTGGTTTTATTCTCAACATTGGAGGTGAGAGGAAATAATGAAATAAAACATTTGTATATTATACTTGACCGCTCATAAAACACTATTATACACTTCTTTATTTTCGTCCCCTAAACAGGTAGATAGGGTATGAATCATCAGGGCCAAATATTTTACAATCCCAAAGAAAATGTCAGAAAGAGGTATCATCATGCTCTTCTCATTATTCCATCTTAGAGTTTTCATTTCCTACCCCAGGGTCAAAACAGATGCTGACAATGATAATATGATAAAAGCAACTGGGAAAATAATGAAAAGAAATGGGAGGAAAGCAAATGGATGGGCATAACTACTTTGGAAAACTGTTTTTGCACTATATACTAAAGCTGAATATCTACATACTTTATGACTCAGCTACTCCACTCATATAGACCCAACAAAAATGTACATATATGTTCACCAAAAGACACATACTAGAATATTATAGTAGCATTATTCATAGTAATCCCAAACTGGAAAACTGCTAAATGCTTATCAACTGTAGAACAAATAAAGCAATGTGAATGAATACAGAAAATGGATGACTTACAAACAAAATATTCAGCAAAAGAAGCCAGATACAAACAGAGTATATACAATTTCACTTATATAAAGTTCAAACACAGGCAAATGAATCTATGTTTTCAAAAACTGGTGGTCACCATTAGAAATGAGGGGTAGTGATGCTTCTGTTTGGGGTTTCTGGTAAAGCTCTGTTTCTTCCTGGGTGCTGACCACATGTGTATTTTCAGTTTGTGAAAACGGAGACAGACATTTACTAACTATACCCTTCCCTACATGCAAGTGTTTGAAACGGTATACAGAATTAAAGTAAGGAGACAAGACACCACTGAAAAAAAAAATTTTTTTTGTATGTCCCCATGTTCCAGGGTAGGATCAAAATTCTTATTTAAATATCTCCAAATTAGGCAACACAATAAGAGAAGTACTAAACTAGAAAATTTCAAAAGCCCTGAGTTTAAAATGCATTCTGCATTAGAATGCAACTGTGTGACCTTGAGAAAAACAATTAAATCTGAGAATCTCAATTCTGTCATTAAAATAAGATGACTGCAATCCTCTCTGTCCCACAGTGTCTTTGTGATAAAGAAAATAGGGTACATGAAAGTGCTGTTTAAACTGTGAAATAACCTTGAACTACATACAACCAAAACAAAAAATACATCAAAGCCCAAATAAAATGGTTTACAATTTTAAATTTTATCTGTGTGCAATGAGGACTGTTCAAGTGAATGTTTAAATATAGAGGCCTATTTAATAAAGATTCCATAACTGTGGGTTTGGCTGAGGGGATGCAGGGTGATGGTGAGGAGCTGGGTGCTGCCTTCGCATTCTCCTCTCCCTGTTACCCTCAGTGAATCTCCTAAGAATGCCACTGTGTGCAACAGGCCTTAGAGTCATGATTTTGAGGGGAGGAAAATCCTGGCTTTATCACTAATTAGCTATCTTTTTTTTTCTAAATAAGATTTACTTATTTTAGAGAGCCCATGAGGGTGGGGCACGGGAGTGGGAAGGAGAGAAGCAGACTCCTCACTGAGCTTGGAGCCCTATGCAGCTCAATCTCATGACCCTGAGATCATGACCTGAGCTGAAATCAAGAGCCCGACGCTTAACCAACTGAGCCACTCGGTGCCCCACTAGTTAGCTTTCTGAGCCTCAACTTCTTCAGCTGTGAGATGAAGCAACTATCATCGACTTTTCAAGGACCAGAGATAATGTACATTATTTAAAAAACCAGAAAAATGCCCAGTATGCATTATAAACAACTATATAAAAGTTTTACATACACACCTCTCTAGGACATATGCATGAAAGAAAGCACAATTTTAACTATTTTCAAAGGAATTAAATTTAACAAATTTAGGCTAAAACTTGGATGTCTGCAACAGCCTCTTAAATATTATGATTTAAGTCATTCCCTCTGCTATTCGTTTTCCACAAATCCCTTCAAAAAATATTTTTAAAATTTCAATTTGGCCATTCACTCATCTGGCTTGATACTGTCTAAAGAGTAATGCTCAAGCTCCTTTTGTGGCACACAGGACCTTTACAATCTGCCCTAAACCTTGTATCACTACTGCCTCTTCTCTAGCATCCTATGTTTTAACCATATCCTGTTACGAACTGATCTTTGAATAGGACATGTATTTTTTTCAGTAACTTTTCCAAAATCGTAAATACATATCATACAAAATTAGAAATTAGAAAATGTAGATTTAAAAATAAAAGACATCACATTCTCACCATCCCGGTATCATCACTATTAACACCTTAGTGCATTTCCTTCTGGAGATACACCTATATAGATATATGACTATAATGCACATACTGTTTTTTTTTAATGATTTTTATTATTTTAGTCACCATACAGTACATCCCCGGTTTCCGATATAAAGTTCGATGATTCATCAGTTGCGTATAACACCCAGTGCACCATGCAATACGTGCCCTCCTTACTACCCATCACCAGTCTATCCCATTCCCCCACCCCCCTCCCCTCTGAGGCCCTCAGTTTGTTTCTCATAGTCCATAGTCTCTCATGTTTCATTCCCCCTTCTGATTACCCCCCTTTCTTTATCCCTTTCTTCCCCTACCGATCATCCTAGTTCTTATGTTCCATAGATGAGAGAAAGCATATGATAGTTGTCTTTCTCTGCTTGATGTATTTCACTTAGCATTATCTCCTCCAGTGCCGTCCATGTTGCAGCAAATGTTGAGAATTCGTTCTTTCTGATAGCTGAGTAAATATTCCATTGAATATATGGACCACAACTTCTTAATCCAGTCATCTGTTGAAGGGCATCTCGTCTCCTTCCACGATTTAGCTATTGTGGACAATGCTGCTATGAACATTGGGGTGCATATGGCCCTTCTCTTCACTACATCTGTATCTTTGGGGTAAACACCCAGTAGTGCAATGGCTGGATCATAGGGTAGCTCAATTTTTAACTTTTTAAGGGACCTCCACACTGTTTTCCAGAGTGGCTGTACCAACTTGCATTCCCACCAACAATGTAGGAGGGATCCCCTTTCTCCACATCCTCTCCAGCAATTGTTGTTTCTTGCCTTGTCTATTTTTGCCATTCTAACTGGCGTAAGGTGGTATCTCAGTGTGGTTTTGATTTGAATTTCCCTGATGGCTAATGATTTTGAACATTTTTTCATGTGTCTGTTAGCCATTTGTATGTCTTCATTGGAAAAATGTCTGTTCATATCTTTTGCCCATTTTTTGATTTGTTTATTTGTTTCTCGTGTATTGAGTTTGAGAAGTTCTTTATAGATCTTGGATACCAGTCTTTTATCTGTAGTGTCATTTGCAAATATCTTCTCCCATTCCGTGGGCTGCCTCTTAGTTTTTTTTGACTGTTTCCTTGGCTGTGCAGAAGCTTTTTATCTTAATGAAGTCCCATAAATTCATTTTATCTGTTTCTCTTGCCTTTGGAGATGTGTCATGAAAAAGGTTGCTTTGGCCGATGTCGTAGAGGTTGCTGCCTATGTTCTCCTCCAGAATTTCGATGGATTCCTGTCTCACATCGAGGTCTTTCATCCATTTGGAGTTTATTTTTGTGTACGGTGTGAGAGATTGGTCAAGCTTCATTCTTTTGCATGTAGCTGTCCAATTTTCCCAGCACCATTTATTGAAGAGACTGTCTTTTTTCCACTGTATGTTTTTTCCTGCTTTATCAAAGATTAGTTGCCCAAAGAGCCGAGGGTCCATTTCTGGGTTCTCTATTCTGTTCCATTGGTCTGTGTGTCTGTTTTTGTGCCAGTACCATGCTGTCTTTGTGATCACAGCTTTGTAGTACAGCTCGAAATCCGGCACTGTGATGCCCCCAGCTTTGTTTTTCCTTTTCAACAGTTCCTTGGCGATTCGGGGCCTTTTCTGGTTCCATACAAATTTAAGGACTATTTGTTCCAGTTCTTTGAAAAATGTCCTTGGTATTTTGATCGGGATAGCATTGAAAGTGTAGATTGCTCTGGGTAGCATGGACATATTAACTGTGTTAATTCTTCCGATCCATGAGCATGGAATATTTTTCCATCTTTTTATGTCTTCCTCAAGTCTTTCAAGAGTGATTTATAGTTTCTAGAATATAGGTCCTTTACGTCTCTGGTTAAGTTAATTCCAAGGTAACGTATGCTTTTTGGTGCTATTGTAAATGGGATGGATTCCCTAATTTCTCTTTCTTCAGTCTCATTATTCATGTACAGAAATGCAACTGATTTCTGAGCATTGATTTTGTATCCCGCCACATTACTGAATTGCTCTATCACTTCTAACAGTTTGGGAGTGGATTCTTTTGGGTTTTCCATATAGAGTATCATGTCATCTGCGAAGAGAGACATTTTGACTTCTTCCTTGCCGATATGGATACCTTTTATCCCTTTTTGTTGTCTGATTGCTGTTGCAAGGACTTCTAGTACTATGTTGAATAATAGTGGCGAGAGTGGGCATCCTTGTCGTGTTCCTGATCTTAAGGGAAAGGCTTCTAGCTTTTCCCCATTGAGAATAATATTTGCTGTAGGCTTTTCATAGATGGCTTTTATGAGATTGAGAAATGTACCCTCTATTCCTACACTCTAAAGGGTTTTAATCAGGTAAGGATGCTGTATTTTGTCAAATGCTTTTTCTGCATCAATTGAGAGGATCATATGGTTCCTGAGACTTTTCTTGTTGATATGATGTATCGCACTGATCCATTTGCGAATGTTGAACCACACTTGCATCCCAGGGATGAATCCCACTTGGTCATGATGGATAAGCCTTTTAATGTACTGTTGGATTCTATTAGCCAGGATCTTGTTGAGGATTTTGGCGTCCATATTCATTAGGGAAATCAGTCTGTAATTCTCCTTTTTGATGGGGTCTTTGCCTGGTTTGGGGATCAAGGTAATATTGGCCTCATAGAATGAGTTTGGTAGCTTTCCTTCTGTTTCTATTTTTTGAAATAGCTTTAGGAGAATAGGTATTATTTCTTCTTTGAATGTTTGGTAGAATTCCCCAGGAAAACCATCCGGGTCTGGAGTTTTGTTATTTGGAAGGTTGTTTATCACTGACTCAGTCTCTTCATAATTAATTGGCCTGTTTAAGAAATCAATTTCTTCCTGTTTCAGTCTTGGTGGTTTATAGGTTTCCAGGAAGGCCTCCATCTCTTCCAGATTGCTTAGTTTTTTGGCATATAGCTGTTGATAAAAGTTTCTAATAATCCTCCCAATTTCCTTGGTGTTGGTTGTGACCTCTCCTTTTTCATTCATAATTTTATTGATTTGGGTCCTTTCTCTTTTCTTTTGGATAAATCTTGCCAGTGGTCTGTCAATTTTATTAATTCTCTCAAAGAACCAGCTTCTAGTCCTGTTGATCTGCTCTACTGTACTTCTGGTTTCTAATTCATTGATTTCTGCTCTAGTCTTGGTCAACTGCTTCCTCGTGCGTGGATTAGGCCTGTCCCTCTGTTGCCGTTCCAGCTTCTTGAGGTGAGAATATAAAAACTGCATTTTAGATTTTTCTATTCTTTTGAGTGAGGCTTGCATGGCTATGTATTTCCCACTTAGGAATGCCTTTGCAGTATCCCATAGGTTTTGGACCGTTGTGTTTTCATTCTCGTTGGTCTCCATAAATTGTTTAATTTGATTTTTGATTTCCTGGTTTATTGAGTCATTCCTGAGCAGGATGGTTCTTAGTCTCCAAGTGTTTGAGTTTCTTCCCAATTTTTCCTTGTGGTTGAGTTCCAATTTCAGAGCGTTGTGGTCTGAGAATATGCAGGGGATAATTTCAATCTTTTGGTATCAGTTGAGACCTGTTTTGTGTCCCAGAACATGGTCTATTCTTGAGAATGTTCCATGGGCATTAGAATAGAATGAGTATTCTTTGGTTCTGGGGTGTAGTGTTCTATATATATCTATGAGGTCCAACTCGTCAAGTATGGCATTTAAAGCCTTTGATTCTTTGCTTAGTTTTTGCCAGGGTGTTCTGTCTATTTCTGACAGTGGGGTGTTGAGGTCCCCTACTATTAATGTATTTTCATCTATATGTCTCTTTATTCTGGTTAAGAGTTGGCTTGTGTATCTTGCTGCTCCCCTGTTGGGGGCATATATATTTATAATTGTCATCTCCACTTGTTGGATACATCCTTTAAGAATAATATAGTGCCCTTCTGTATCTCTAACTATAGTCTCTAGTTTAAAATCCAATCTATCTGATATGAGAATTGCTACCCCAGCTTTCTTTTGAGGTCCATTTGCATGAAAGATGGTACTCCATCCCTTTACTCTCAGTCTGATTGTATCTTTGGCTTCAAAATGAGTCTCTTGTAGACAGCAAATGGATGGGTCATTTCTTTTTATTCAATCTGCAACCCTGTGTCGTTTTATGGCAGAATTTAAGCCATTAACATTAAGACTGAGTACTGAGAGATATGATTTTAATGATGCCATGTTGCCAGTAAAGTCTTTGTTTGTATTGGCTGTGACTTTCTGTTCTGTATCACTCTTGGGGCCGTTTTACCTTTATAGAACCCCCCTTAATATCTCCTGTAGGGCTGGTTTCGTGGTTACAAAATTGGTTAATGACTGGCGATTCTGGAATGTCTTTATTTCTCCATCAATTCTGAATGACAGCCTTGCTGGATAAAGGATCCTTGGCTGCATGTTCTTCTCTGAAAGAGCTTTAAAAATGCCCCCCCACCAATCCTTTCTCTCATTCCAGGTCTGTGTAGACAGGTCTGACGTAATTCTGATATCTTTGCCTTGGTACGTGAGAAATTTCTTTGCCCTGGCCGCTTTCAATACTGTATCCTTGGATCTAATATCTGCGAAATGCACTATGACGTGATGTGGTGTAGGTTGGTCATGGTTGAGCTTGGGAGGGGTCCTCTCTGCCTCTTGGACACGAATGTTTGTTTCCCTTGCTAGATTAGGGAAGTTTTCAGCTACAATTTGTTCAAATATCTCTTCTAGACCTCTGTTTTTCTCCACCCCCTCGGGGATGCCGATGATTCTGACATTGGATCGTTTCATTGAGTCAGTAATCTACCGTAACCTACATTCATGGGCGTGGATTTTTTTAAGTCCAGCTTCTATTTTCATTTTTTCTTCTACTAACCCATCCTCCAATTCGCTAATACGTTCCTCTGTCTCATTTACCCTGGCCGTCAGAGCCTCTAGTTTTGACTGCATTTGGCTCATAGAATTTTTAATTTCTGCCAGATTCGCTCTCATTTCCGCCCTTAGAGATTCTATATTCTCATTAACATTTTCGTTAATACTTTTTTCAAGTCTACACATCATCTTGACCATTGTTACTCTGAATTCCATTTCTGATAATTTGGTTACATCCATATCCATTAGTTCTGTGGCGGAGACCATAGACTCATTGTCTTTTCTTTGCTGGGGGGGACTTCTCCTTCTCGTCATTCTGATGAGGAGAGGTTGTGGGGTTGTCCAGAGCGCAAATTATTGACCGGGACCCAGGCCGTGAGCCCTTGTTTTATAGGGATCTTAGGGATGTGGGCTTCTTCTTTAAAGATTTTATTTATTTATGTGGCAGAGAGACAACCAGTGAGAGATGGAACACAAGCAGGTGAGTGGGAGAGGAAGAAGCAGGCTTCCAGTGGAGGAGCCCGATGAAGGACTCCTTTCCGGAACGCCAGGATCACGCCCTGAGCCGAAGACAGACGCTCAATGACTACGCCACCCAGGCGCCCCAGTATGTGGGCTTCTTGATTTTTCAGTCTGCTTTCTGTGGGAGGGGCCTGCCGCGCCGATACTCAGGCAACCCTGTTTGGGTAGAGTCTCCATGTCCCCTGCGAGGGGGGATGGGGATGGGCACTCTCTGAGCCGGTATTTCCAGGCTTTTGTTCTCTGGCGGCTTTCCCTGGCGGTTTGCTGTGCCTCTTCTGAGAGTCAGAGCAGCAGCGGCCGAATCTCAGCCTCTGTCTCAGAACAGATGGATTGCGGACCGTTCTCCACTGATGTTCTGGCCACTTTAACTCTGTTTCTGTTGGTGCTGCTCAACCCTGCAGCGTCCCGGGATGCGCGCCCCACACCTGGCGTCCCAGCCCTCACTTCCAGGGCCGGCGCGTCTCTGTCCTTTGTGTTTCTAACACCGCCAGCCGCCCCGCGCGCGCTCCGGAAGCTCCCGGTCTCAGTCTGCTTCCAGTGAGCACACCGGAGTTCGGAGTTCCCTGAGACACCTGGTGTCCCAGCCCTCACTTCCAGGGCCAGCGCGTCTCTGTCCTTTGTGTTTCTAACACTGCCAGCCGCCCCGCGCGCACCGGAGCTCCCGGTCTCAGTCTGCTTCCAGGGAGCACACCGGAGTTCCGGAGTTCCGTGAGAAGTCTGGTGGCGTGCGCTCCCCGCTCACGGTCAGTCTGTTCTCTCTCGCACGGGTGCCGTCCGCGAGTCCCCTGGCTCCCCCGTGCAGGTGGCTACGGCTTCCCGGCGCCCGAACGCGGCGGCTCCCTCCCCCTTCCGTTTATCTTCTGAGATCTGTGCACGGTTTCACGGCTCCCCGCTTCGTACCTCGATACTCAGCGCTGGAGATGTTCATTTGTAGAGATCCAGATGCATCATCCTGCGTCTCAGGCTGATTCCGTGGATGTTCAGGCTGGTCTGGTACCTATCCAGCTCGACTCAGGGTACCCGCTGAAAAAGGGGTCCCCTACTCCTCCGTCATCTTAACTCCTCCCACATACTGTTTTATAACCTATCTTTAGTCAATGATCTTTTTCTTTCCATTTCAGTAAATTTCTACTTCATCTAAAACATAGGCCATATTCAAATTTCCCCCAATTGGCCAAAAATGTCTTCTATAGTTGATCTGTCAACCAATAACCAATTTAGAATCTCACATTACATCTAGTTGTCCGTTAAATTTCTTTTAATGTAGCACTTTCACCTCCCCACATCAACTTTTTAGGACACTAACAAGTGAAAGGGATATTACTGTTTTTCCTACAGAGTTTTCAACCATATCAATTTGTCTGGTTCCTTCCTTTTTCTTCTATCACCTGTTTATCCTATAAAAAGAAAGTTATAAGCAACGGCTTGAGGAATTAAAATTAAATGGTTTCGCTAGACTATATTATGCACAATTATGTGTATCACATAGGCAGACACATACTATCTGGATAACTCAACTCATTAATAATGGGAAAACCATCTCTGGATTAGGGTGATAACTGTTTGATCTCTCCAGTGAACAAGTATGTTTTTTCTTGCAACCATAAATAATTTATATGGTGTTACTTTGGCACAATAAGAACTGACTAGGAACCCATTGCCCATTCACCTAACAGTTATAGCAACAATTAATAATCTTGGCATAAAGCAGACATTTCTTTAGGGCTTGTAAAATAATGTTTCTCTAATTTTATCACACCTTTTACATTTATTTGCTGGCATTCTTCAGCAAAATTCAATCCTTTTTCATTAAGGATTTAGTTACTGAAATATAGATGCCACTTTAATTACTGAAATATAGATCCCACTATAAATGCAATATAATTGCTTAATTCTTCTTATTAATAAACATTTTTAAAGTAAGAAGTTGTATTAAAAGTTACCTCAAAGTGTATCAAGTGAGCACTGCTTTTTCTGGCTTTCTCTTTATTGATTATCTTACATACTCATGGGTTTTCCCACAGTCATTATGACAAATACAGCTCATGCTCTCAAGAACCTGGAACTATGTTCATGCTGATTCCACAGATCTCCGCCAAATTCTTCACCTGATAAACTCAACTTACAGTTTCCCATCTTCTCCATAATGCCATAGAATGAATTTCTTCATCTCCAATCCCAGGGCAATTTTTCTATTTCGTATACTACATAAGGACACCTTTAGTGTAATATTTGGTTGCATATCTTTTTCATTTCCTGGACTTCTCTTTCACAAGTAAGGCTAGTATCTTTCACCAGTGTTACTTACAGTTTGATTTGCAGATCACTTCGGGCATGAAGTATTTTCTGCCTGTGACACAATAAAAAGCTTGTACCAGACTATAAATCAACTAGTTACTAAAAACAAGTTTAATTTTGGCTCAGTTTTTTTCTTTGATAGCAAGAATTTCTGGAAGAAGGATGAAATGTGTTTACTTTGATTTTGGCAAGAGCTACTTTAACTCTCCATGGACTAATACCAAACACTTGTACAAGCTACTTGAATAGCACTGTCCAGTCATCAATTCACCCTTAACTGCCAGGAACACAAAAGAAATATAAACAATTGTTTGTAGAGAAAGAAGGCAGTGTGCAGGAGTAAGGACCATGGATGTGTCAAAATATACCTTCTAAGTTAAAGGATAAGTCACTGCATCTGGATCCTCCTATAACCAAAAAAGATGTACAATACGTAGTAGGCATCTTTGGATTTCAGGGGCAACATACTCCTCATTTGGGTGTGTTATTCTAGCCCACTTACTACGTGACCTAAATAGCTGCTAGTTTTCAGCAGGGCCCAGAAGGTTCTGCAACATGTCCAGGCTGCTGTGCAAGCTGCTCTGCTGTGTGGGTTATATGACCCAGCAGGTCCCATGGTTTGGAAGTGTCAATGACAGATAGGGATATTGTTCGGAGACTAGAATGGACCTTTGTAGGTGAATCTCAGTGCAGGCCCTTACAATTTTGGAGCAAAACCCTGCCATCCTTTGCAGATACCTACTGTCCTTTTGAAATACAGCTTGTGGCCTGCTACTGTGTCTTAGCAGTGACTGAATGCTTAATCTTGGGCCACCAAGTTACCATGCTACCCGAGCTGCCCATCATGAATGGGGTATTATCTGACACACAAAGTCATAAAGTTGCAGATGCATAGAAACATTCCATCATCAAATGAAAGTGGTATAAATGTGATTAGGCCTAAATAGGCCCTAAGGATATAAGTAAGTTACATGAAGAAGTGGCTCAAATGCCCATGGTCCCCACTCCTGCTACACTACCTTCTCTCTCCCAAACTACACTATGGCCTCATGGGGGGTTCCCTAGAATCAGCTGACAGAGGAAGAGAAGACTCAGGTCTGGTTTACAGATGGTTCCATACGATATGCAGACAGCATCTGAAAGCGGACAGCTGCAGCACTACAGCTCCTTTCTGGTACAGCCTAGAAGGATAGCAGGGAAGGGAAATCCTTCCAGGGGACAGACCTTCAAGCACTGCATGTGGATGATCACTTTACTTAGAAGGAAAAATGTCCAGACATGCAATTATATACCAATACATGGGCCAATGGTCAGGGATTTAGAAGAAACATGATTGGAAATCTGGGGAAGAGGTATGTGGATAGACCTCTGTAAATGGGCAAAAACTATGAAGATATTTGTGTCTCATGGGATAGTCTGATCCACATTCCTGGATACCAGTAAGCCTCTTTCCCCAGTGACCTCTGTCATCCCCCAATGGGCTTATCAACAAAATAGCAATGATAGCAGAGATGGAGGTTACACATAGACTCAGCAACATGGCCACCTTGGCTTTGGTCATTGCTTTGTGCCTAACCTGCCAGCAGCAGAGATCAACACTGAGCCCCTGATATGACACCACTCTTTGGATGATCAGCCAGCTACCTGGTGGCAGGTTGATTATACTAGACCACCATGGAAAGAACAATGTTTTGTCCTTACTGGAATAGACAATTACTCTGAATATGGATTTGCTTCTCTATTCACAATACTTCTATCAAAACAACCTCCATGAACTTACAGAACGCCTCCCCAATGTGGGTAAGCCTCATCCAACCCACTGAAGGCCTGAATAGAAGAAAAGGTGGAGTAAGGGAAAATTCACTCTCTTTCTGTCTGTCTTCTAGCAGGAATATTGGTCTTCTGCTGCCTTTGAACTCAGATTCATTCTGGAACTTAACTGTTGGCTCTCCTGGTTCCCAGCCTTCAGACTCAGACTAGAATTATACCACCAGCTCTCCTACGTTTCTAACCTACCAACTGCTAATCTTGGGATCTCTCAACCTCCATAACCACATGAGCCAATTCCCTATAATAAATCTCTTTCCCCCCCCCCCCCCTCTCTCTCTCAGTTCTTTCTCTTTGGAGAACCCAGACTAATTCCAAAGGCAATTCCTCCAAACTGGTAACAGACACTAAAGGGAAATCTAGAAAATGCAAAGGTGGTTTCTCATTTGTCCTTATCAAGTACGGCCTCTTGATCAAGTCCTCAAGATCAAAAAAATAAAGACAGCAATGAGAGGCCACTGGATTAAGAAATAACCAGCAACTAACCAGGTAAGGCAATTACAAAACTGTCTGATTAAAATCAATCTAACATACATTTACTGAGTAGTAGGTAATAGAAATTTTACATATTTGTATTTTTTCAGGAGCTCTACAAAATTCTGTTGTTTCTACTAAGCATCAGGCTACAGAAATCATTTTTTTTTTTTTAAAGATTTTATTTATTTATGTGACAGAGAGACAGTCAGTGAGAGAGGGAACACAGCAGGGGAGTGGGAGAGGAAGAAGCAGACTCCCAGCGGAGGAGCCTGATGTGGGACTCGATCCCGGTACGCCGGGATCACGCCCTGAGCCGAAGGCAGACGCTTTAACGACTGCGCTACCCAGGCGCCCCACAGAAATCATTTTTATGCTACTTACATTTTCATTAATCATTTCTCTTTAGTTTCCTTTTATGAATTTAATTCTATCTTTTTTTAAGATTTTATTCATTTATTTGAGAGAGAGAGAGAGAGTGCACAAACGGGCGGAGGGGCAGAAGGAGAGGGAGAAGCAGACTCCTCACTTTGCAAGGACCCCAACACGAGGCTCAATCTCAGGACCCTGGAATCATGACCTGAGCCAAAGGCAGATTCTTAACCAACTAGCCCAACCAGGCGCCCAATTCAATTCAATCTTGTAAGGCAAAATAGCCTAACTAAACTGCTGAAAATAATTAAAGAAAAGATTTCTGTCTAAATTTAAGGAACACTGCCTTGAGGTAAACCATTTGGAAGAGAGAACAGCAAAGTAAGCGAACCTAAGAGATAATGCAACCACCTCTTTCTTTGTGGACATTCTTCTTTCTGAGCTAGCACTCAATCAAATCTTGCAGGGCTTCATATTTTACTGAAATCAGGGTGACTTCTCCCTATCATAATCAATCTCTTATGAGTAGGCCCAAGCAGATACTGGTTACCAGTGCTTATTTAAGTTCTTATGTTTGCAAATGAGTGCAAACCCCCCCCCCCACAGCAAATCCAGCAAACAAGAACGTGCAAAGAATAATCAAATTTTGAGCTGTGACAAAATGAAATTTCAAAAGAAGGCATTCACACAGCTAAAGTAATTTTAAAAATATTTTTACTATATTTTTAAAAAGAAGAGAACCTTTTTTTTAAAGAGAGAGTGGGGGAGGATGTGGGGGGGAGAGGGAGAAAGACTCTTAAGCAGGCTCCACACCCAGTGCAGAGCCAGAGGCAGGGATGGATCTCACCACCCTGAGATCATGACTTCAGCCAAAATCAAGAGTGGATGCTTAACAGACTGAGCTACCCAGATGTCCCAACAGAAGAGGATTTTTGATTAGAGATACTTTTATCTTTTCTTTTAAATGTATAATGAAATGATGGAGAAGAATTTTTAAAAACATATAAACCATAATGATAAAGAGAATTACAAAGGTGACAGAAACTTTAATAAGTGATTTAGCAGGACTGGAAAAAGACATAACTGAAGTATGTATAGATGGAGAACATGGAACAAAAGAGAACCAATTTGCTCTGCACAACCCCAGTGAGGGTCAAAATGCTAGATACAGGAAAAAATGAGAATATGACCTATCGGGGTTAAAAATGATGGGAATTAACTGGAAGTTTGCATAAGGCAAGAACAGACTTCCAGTCTTCCACCTCTATTCCAAGCAAAAAAATTAGAGGTTGCTTCTCTGGAGAAAACAGAACAACCTAAGAAGGAAAAATCCTCCACTCAACAGATATTGAGGGTCCTCCAGTATCCATCTAGTACTATAAAATCAAGCCAACCAGTTGACCAGCCCAGCCCATGTACAAAGAATCCTGAATCAACTTTTTAATTCTTCACTCTTAAATATTAATGAACAACAAATAATCATTAGATATTTGAAGACAGATTCCAAAAGAAAGAAACCAAAATAAACACAAGGAACAAAATGACTATTTGGAAAAAGAGAGATAATACAAGGAACCTGAGAAATCTTAACAAAACCTAATAGGAACACTCTACTTAATATAGTCACTGATAAAATAAAAATTGAAAGATATGAATAAGGAATGGCATATAATAGAGTTCCTGGATACTGAGGATACAATTGCCAATATAAGTAATTCAACAGAAATGGAGAGCTGAAATACGATGTTGAGGAAATATCCAGAAAAGATAATCAAATCCGAAGGAAAATATGAAAGAAAAAGAGAAAAAATTGAGAATCAATTCAGTAGTTCTGGTTTGTAATTACCAAGGATTCCGGAAAGTTACAGAAAAAATTAGGTAAAAAAAAAATCATAGAAATAAGAAAATTTCACACAATATAAATATAAAAAGAATCTACTAAATTAAACATACATTAAATGGGAAACATACAAACAACTACAACAAAACTCAAATCCCAGGACATCTCTGTGAAACTACATAATGCCAAAATAAAAGATTAAAGTGCCAGGAAAAGAAAGAAAAAAGATTAAAAATCTCTCAGAAAAATAAAAACAGGCTATATAAAATGTAAAATGGATCAGAATGTAGACTCTTCTCAGTGGTTAACCTGAATCCTAGAAGAGCAATGCATTCAGACCTCTAAGGGAAAACTCATTTCTTCCATCCCTGACAAATCATTACTATTAAATATTAGAGTAGATAAAAGAAATTTTCAGCAATGCAGTAACTAAAAAAAATTTACCATCCATCTACCCTCTCTCAGAAAGTAAAGATACACTCTAGCAAAATGAAGAAATTAAAAAGAAGAAGAAGAAGAAGAAGAAGAAGAAGAAGAAGAAGAAGAAGAAGAAGAAGAAGAAGAGGAAGAAATAATAATAATACAAGAAATAGTGGACCCAATCCTAGAATATGACAAAAGGAAGGCCCTTCATGATAGCTCTAGAGAAATCTTCAGACGGTAATCTGTTCAGACTAAAAAGGTTGACTAAGATGGAGAGGACAGAAACACTGCATTTTCATTAAGTCTCTGAATACTATGTGAATTTTTTACAACTATGTATATGTATCACACTGAACTTCTTTAAATTTAGTAGTATTAAACAGGGGAAAAATATAGGTAGTTATATGAAATCTTAGACTCATTCAGCTTTTAACTTCTACTAGCATTTTGGGAAATTTCAAAGATGCCCTAAAAAGATTCTACAATTTTTCTTTTCCTAATTTTGTTTTCATTGCACAAACAAAAAGTAAAGTTAACTCGATCAGTGTTTACTGTAACATTTCAGAGGTCATAATGACAGAAAAGAGCCATCAAGAGAGTCACAGTTTTTCTTCAAGTGTCTAAAAAAAGTCTTCTATTTTTATGGTGCTTATCATTGGTTACCAATTCATGTATTCTCTCTTGAATTATACTACTTCTCCCATTATTAGACATGATCTGCTCTGATTAGCTGGTATTTATCATGCTTCATGTTTTAGAGCAATAAACCCAGACACAGAAGAGGGTATGTGGTATATGTATAGCATAAGGACTGATTCAAAGTATATATCAAACATATTTTAGTTATTCCCCACCACTTCTACCTTCTCTTTCCTTTAACTCTGAAGCTTCTGATGAGAAAATCTCCCCAGACTAGTGAGCAGAGAAATACTATAAACTAGAGTCTATCTCCTAGTTACAGTTAAAATTTTAAGCTCTATGTCTGGAAATTTCAGTCATGAAATCTCTTTCTCCCTCTAGAGAAGTCCCAGGATCTCAGATCTGAAAAAGATCTACTTCTTGCTCCCAGCCATAGCACAGAAAAAGTTTATTTTCAAAAAGTAATCCAACATCCAAAATAATGGAGAAAAGAAATCCGAAGAATCCATAATCAAGTACTTATGTAACAATTTTCATGACTTTAACAGGATATTTACACTAATCGTCATTACTATTACTAACACAGGAGCCGTTATTTCATTTCAACTAGCCTTTACTGAGCGTGTATCAAGAGACTGGTTTTGATGGACACCAGGAATTCTAAGAATTGGTCCCTAAGAACCTACAACATACAACCCTGAGGAAGGTAATCCAGAAAATAAGTTCAGCAGAGAAGCTAGATTGTTCATTCTCAACCATAATTTTAAGGAAAATGTGGCTAGTCTACAAAAAATAAACATAGCTTTAAAAGTAACCAAAAGATACCCATGATTTAAAATTAGTATTTTATTCAAAAAAAATTAGTATTTTATTCCTTAGTTTTCTGCTATTCATCTGACCTTGTCTGAAAGCTTGAACAAAAAAAAAGTACTACTGAGTGAGAAGCCAGGTCCTAACATCCGCTCACCCTGTGTCTTTGGACTTTGGACAAGTCACATCACTGCTATGAGTCTAGATTCCGCCCCCCCCCCCCGCCCAAAAAAAAGTGAAAGGACTAAGGAAGACTAAATTTGAAGGTTTCAAACAAAAGTTAAATTATATGGCTATGATTATGTAAGTAAAAACTGCTGTTTATTTCCTACAGCCACTGATAACTAAATGCCTGAATACTAATCTTCAGTTGTTAGATCTCTAAATTTACAACTACTATTTCTAACTCTGTCAATAATCTTATAATGCGATAAGGAAATAGGAGAAAAATTGGTTTACCAAATATCACACAGCTCATAAATGCTGGGGACTGTACTGAAAGCATCACACAAAATCCCACGTTTTTTCTTCCAACAAAAGTTTGTTATGTATTATTTACAAGCATTATTTTTACAGAAATTTGAATAGACATCAGAAACCCAATTAACTTAAAAAAAAAAAGTAAAATCAATCCATTTTGCAATTCAAAATATCAGAGCTAAAAATGTTTATATATACTCACCTGATGCAACAGACGTTTCAGTTTGAGTAACTGAGTTTTTACAGCAGTACAATCTTGGACCATGTGCCGGAGCGTCATCTCATCCAGTATCACTGTATTTTCGGGTACATCTACAAATATCTTCTGAGCCTGGAAAAAGGGGGTCCCTCCATAGCTTTCAAAATGACCCAAAGGAGATTCTCTATAGGGAGAGCCTCTGGAAGGGCAGGGGAAGAAGTTGGAGGGAAAAGATATACAATATAATTTCAGAAAGAAATAGGGTAATGAAATTATTGCAGTGATTATTACAAATCATTTACCATTATCACATAGCCTTTGACTTTTGTTTACCTCAGACACTGAATTTGTTTCCACCAAAATTTCCAATCAGTTCTAGTTCTCATTAATATAATTATCTTCTGCATTCTTCCCCCTTTTTGTGCATTTTGAACATTGGTGAATAAACCTTATTCCTTAGGAAATGGAAGAAAAACAAAAAACTCTAGGGAAAGGCCTTGCCTGAAAAAAATTATACTTATTTTCCTTGCCTGAACAGACTGCACTTTAGCTTTTGACTTTCATTGGCCTCTTGAACTTCACATCTTTTTTTAGCCCCATAACTATGCTACCTATGTTAATTCCCAGTTTGGTCACACACCCCTAGTTTCTGATCCTTTGTTAGTTCCGGCAAAGAGTTAAGACAGACAAACTGTTGCTTCTTATTTTTTTACATTATTGATAAATTTTCTTTTCCAATAAAGGTTAAACTTGGTTTTATAAAAGTCTTATACACACCACATATTTCCTAACTGTAAGCTATATTTTTTAAAAAATCGACTCTAAGAAAGTTTAAACTTCCCTCTAGTTTCATACAACATACATACTGAAAAAGCAGGAAAAAAAATAACTAGGGCTAATGTGTTTCATGGATGTGAAAAACAATGTTTTAATCAGAAGTCACTTGCTACAGCCATTTTGAAATTACTACATTCACATAATACATAATTCCAGTTGGTTCTTAAGACATGAACTTTTTATACATGTAAATATGTATAAATATAAAAATTAAAAATATATAAGATATATAGAATAACACACTGAAAAAGTATTCTCTTCAATATAATGGCTATGTTAACATATCAGGATTAAAGTTAAATTCATGATGCATTAAATTTGCAAAAGCCACAACACATTAATTTTTAACCAGACTGAAAAAGTAGAAACATGGTTTTCACTAAATTTTCTAGTTTTTAAACAACTAGTCCCAAATCTCTAAACCCTTAAATATTCAAAATAAGCCTGGTTTTCACAAGATTGTATTTCTCTGAAACTGTTTTCTGTATATGATTTCAGGTCTGATTGTTTTAATCCAAGAGGAAAAAAAATTTAAGAACTTTCAAATTGCTGATCTATAGCTGAGACCTATGTGTTTATATATAACTTTGCTTTATTTTTATTGGTTCAAATTAGAGTTGAATTATTAAATTTAAATACTGATCAATTAATATTATTTAACTACTCATTACTGAATAGATGGGCAATCTATACATGGAATGATAAAAAATATATAGTAATAATAAGTTAGCAAAGCAGTAAAACAAAAATATAGAATCATCTGGCATATGAAGAGTAGAGATAAGCAATATTTTCAGAGAAAAAAGTTGACATACTTTGGAAGATTTTCTTAGGCAGAAAAGAACCTGGGATGAACTATAAAGTATGAGGTTTGAATTTGACTGGAATGAAAAGTGAAGGCTTTCTGGAAAAAGAAAATGAAAAGCAATGGCACAAAGTACAAGGCATGTTTTTCAGGGACAGGGACACTTTTAAATATGGCTTATGAGGCCAAAGATAGCCTGAATCCAATTTATTCTTTAACTTCATCCCTTAACACATCTGCCTCCCTCAGACTGACTTCTTAATCCACAGTCAATTACCTGAGATTGCCTGAAGCACACTACAATCTCCCTCATCTCCAAACCTATGTCAATCTCTCTGTATCCTGGCCAGGCTACCCACCCTGCCCTCCACTGCACACTTGACCTGAAGAATGATAACTCTTCATCTTAAATTAGTTGGCATTTCCTCAGGGAGAGCTTTCTTAATCCCCCAATGGAGGGCTTCGTACTTCCACAGGTGTCCTTCTAGAGCCCTCTAGTATGCCCCACTATATTACCTGACATAGTATATTGTGTTGATTTGCAATCTGCGGCAAATTATAAACTCCATGAAGACACAGACTGTATATTCTTTTCCTCTGTATCAGAGACCAGTTAGCTTTTTGTTTATTTTTGTTGCTGCTTTCACTGAATGATTAAGGATCATGGATTTTTAACCAGTAGGTTGTTTCTTTTCAAGCTTCCATCGCTGAAATTCTAAAGTTCTTTAGTTCTACTTTAAAATTATAATCTGGAAGCAGTTACATTAAAAAGTTCCAGTTAATAATCAAATTAAACTTTACCTGCTATGTTACCAAGTGAATAAAACAAAGATTAGAAAGGGAAGAGACTGAAGGAGACTGCTCTGCAATCTACAGTATGAGAAATAGGTACAGAGTAAAGCTTGTTTCAGGCTGACTAAATATTAACCACATGGAAGGAACTAATGAATTAAAAACATTCAAAGGAAGAGTTACAAGTCTTTTATCACTAACAGTAGTGAAAGATTAGGTATCTAGAAAACCACAATGGTATAAAAGAGCCACCTCTTGACTAGGATTACGGTTTAAGTCCTGACTGACAATAACCAGCTACTGAAAATATTTAATGTCTTTGGGCCATAATTTCTTTAACTCTCAGTGTTCTCCAGTATGAAATAAACAAAGTTCAAGCACCTTAGGTTGAAGTTCAAATACTTACCCCATGAGTTCCAAAATGAAACTTACATCTCCTCATGCTAAAATGCTACTTCCTCTAAAAGCCCTTCCTGATTCCCTCAACTAGATAAAATTAGCACTTAAGGATTCTTAATTTATTTAGTACAAATTAAAGAAATCTATATAGCTATCACCTCTAACTAGATTACAAGCCCTCTGCAAATAAGACCATATCTTATTCATTTTCATATTACCTGCACACATTACCTGAGTTCAAATCTCAGCTTTGTCACTTACTAGCTAGTAACAGGACAAGTTACTTAAACTATCCTTCACTTTTTTGATCTATAAAATGAGGATAATACGAGTACTTACCTCATTAGATTGGTGTAAGTCTCAAATGAGGTAATATATGTTAAAGTGCTTGGAATAGTGCCTGATATATTGTAAATGTTAAATAAAAACTAATTGCTATTGTATTATTGTTGTTACTATAATTTGCAACTTCTTTATATTGAAAAAATTTTCTAACATAAATGTCAAAAGCATACTATAATGTCATATAACCTTCACCTATATTCTTCAATTGATACATTTTAACACAATTTGTTTATACTTGTGTATTTGGTGTGAAACGATCTGACAATACATTGGAAATAACATTACACCTTACTGAACTTCACTGGAAAAAAATGAAAATAAAGGGGAAGGTCAAAAGAAGACAAAGATGGAACAGAAAGCAAATATATAATGGGTTATTTTCAGAAAATAAAAGGACCCTATTAAAGATAGGAGAGGAAAGAAAATAGAACCGGAAGAAAATGAAGATTTTGAGATTCCACATTCTGAGAGGATGATGCAGTTCACACATGGGAATCTGAACCTTAAAAGAGAATGAGAGATAAAATCACTTTCTAGGAGTACAAGCACAAACCCAGGGTTGAAGACATAAAGAAGGTAAAGAAAAAGAAACATGAAAAATAGAGAAATTATTGGACACAACACCTCATAACACTGGACAGTAAGCAGTGTTTTAGCACAGGCAGACTCTCTGCAGCTGACCACAGGCCAGGCAGGCTATTGAACATGAAGAAATGAACCATTACAGGTATGGATTAAGGCAAAAATGAGTTCAGTAGTTACAAAGGCATGAGAAAGAAATGTCCACCATCACCAATTTTATTTAACATTGTTCTAAATATAGCCAATAAAATCATCCCCCCAAAATGGGATCGGAATAACTGTAAAAAGGAATCTCTAAGAGATAAGCTTTTGTTTTTAAACCATTTAAATTGAATCCATACAATAGCAGCACCTGCTATTCAATCCACACACCTAATAATCACAACACTGCATAATCATTATTGCCGTTTTAAAGGAATCTCCCCAAATTACGTGGCTGTACCCATATACTTATATCCTTCACTTCTACCCAAGCTTCTTGATTACTTCGATGTGTCATTCTGTGCTAATCTGAAGGTTTGTGATTCACACATTAGCAGTTGGAAATGTGTATGTGAGAGAAACAGGGAGAAAGAGAATTTTTCTTCTTCATTTATTTCCTAATCTGAGTCACACTTTGATTTCACAAAACCTTTAGTGTTTCTTTTTTCACCTTTAATAAAAACTGTATATTAAAAGTTAAATATATGTATTTTTATATTCATGGTTATTATATTTTTTCAATTTTAGATTCAATACAATCTCAATCAAAATCCCACCAAATTATTTTGTGAATTTCAACAAAGTGATTCTAAAGTTTATATGAACAGGAAGAAGAGCCAGAATAAACAATAAAAAGAAAAAGAAAGTCTGAATACTGACCCTATCTGATTTCCAGACTTACTACATAAAGTGAGAGTAATTGAGACTGGTGCAGATGAAAAAATAGACAAATAGATCAGTGGAACAAAATAAAATATATCCACACATATAGTCAAACGATCTTTGATAAAAGAGCAAAGGCAATTCAAAGGAGACAGGATAACAGAAATACCATATGATCTAGTAATTCCACTACTGGGTATTTGCCCAAGAAAACAAAAACACTAATTTGAAAAGATACATGCACCCTTATGTGTACTGCAGCATTATTTATAATAGCTGAGATACGGAAGCAACCCAAGTGTCCGCTGATAGATGAATGGATAAAGAAGATGTGGTGTGTGTATGTGTGTGTATGCACACAATGGAATATTACTCAGTTACTAAAAAAAAAGAAAAGATCTTGCCATTTGCAGCAACATGAATGGACCTACAAGGTATTATGCTAGGTGAAACAGGTCAAAGAGAGATAAATACCATGATTTCACTTATATATGGAATCTAATAAATAAACAAACAAAGAAATAGACTCTTACATACAGAGAACAAACTGATGGTTGCCAGTGGGAATCTAGGTAGGGGGATGAGTGAAATGAATAAAGGGTATTGATGGGTACGAACTTCCAGTTACAAAATAATAAGTCACAGAGATGAAAAGTACAGCACAGAGAATATAGTCAGTAATATAATAATGTTGTTTTGGTGACAGATGGTGATGATCTTTATGGTGAGCACTGAGTAATGTACAGAACCGCTGAATCAATATGTTGTACACCTGAAACTAATATAACACTGTATGTTAATTATACTTCAGTAAAAAAAAATAAAGAAAATATAGGAAAAGAAAAAAACAAAAAACAAAAACAAAGGAGACTGGATAGTCTTTTCAACAAGTAATACTAGAAAAACTAGAATCCATAGAGAAAAAAAATGATCCTTCACACTGTTCACAAAAATTAACTCAACATGTATCAAAGACCTAAATGTAAAATGTAAAACTACAAGGTAACAAAGAAGAAAATCCAGGTGACACAGCATTAGGCAACAACTTTTTAGATATAATACAAAAAGTATAATCCATGAAAGAAAAAATTTATAAACCTGACTGCATAAAATTTAAAACACCTGCTCTTTGAAAAAAACACCATTAGGAGATTTGAAAAGGGAAGTCACAGACTGGGAGAAAATATTTGTAAAATATCTGATAAAGGTCTGGTATCTAAAATATACAAAGAACTCTTAAAATTCAGTAAGAAAAAAAAAACAACGAAATTTTAAAATGAGCAAAAGTTCTAAACAGACATCTCACTAAAGAAGATGTACAAATGGCAAATAAGCATATGAAACAATGCTCAACATTATACATCCTTAGGGTACTACAAATTAAAACAGCAATGAGATATCACTACCCACCTATTAGAACGGTTAAAATTTAAAACACACCACCAAATGCTGGTGAGGATATGTAACAACAGAAGCTCTCATTCACTGCTGGAGAAAATGTAAAATGTACAGCCAATTTGGCAGTTTCATACAAACTAAACATCTTACTACATGATCCAGCAACCGTTGCTTCTTGTTATTTACCAAAATGAGTTCAAAACTTACACACGTAAAGGTTTAGAGCAGCTTTATCCATAATTGCCAAATTTTGGAAGCAATCAAGATGTGTTTCAGGAGGTGAATTGATAAACTATAGTACACCCACACAATAGATTATTATTTAGTTATAAAAAGAAACGAGCTATCAAGCCATGAAAAGGCATGGAGGAAACTTGAACGCATATTGTTGAGGGAAAGAAGCCAATCTGAAAAGACGACAACTATATGGCATTCTGGAAAAGGCAAAGCTATGAAGACAGTAAAAAGATCAGTGGTTGCCATTAGTATTGGTGGGGGCTGAGGGAGAAGGAAGGGATTATACAAGGAGGACATGGGAGTCTAAGAGCAGTGAAATTATTCTGTATGATAGGTAATGGTAGATACAGATCATTATGCATGTGTCAAAGGCTACAGAATGTATATACAAAGAGTGAACCCTAATGCAAACTATGGATTTTATTAGTTAATAACAGTGTATCAATATTGACTGATCGATTGTAACAACTAATCTGAGATGTTAATAATAGGAAAAATTGTATTAAAAAAGGTGAGGGAGTATATGAGATTTCTCTGTGCTTTCTGCTCAATGTTGCTAAAACTAAAACTGTTCTAAGAAATGAACTCTATTAATTAAAAAAAAAAAATGACAGAAGGAAGTATTTCCAGAATGGAAGAATAAAGATCTCCAAAAAGTCCACCCCTCCATAAAAGCACTGAGAACACTGGTGAATTTGTCAAAATCAACTTAGTCATTACCATGGAAAACAACCAAACGCCTGCCACAATCAAGGAGCACTTATAAAAAAAAGAAAGAAAGAAAGAAAGAAAGAAAGAAAGAAAGAAAGAAAGAAAGAAAGAAAGAAAGAAAGAAAGAAAGAAAGAAAGAGAGGAAGGAAGGAAGGAAGGAAGGAAGGAAGGAAGGAAAGAAAGAAAGAAAGAAAGAAAGAAAGAAAGAAAGAAAGAAAGAAAGAAAGAAAGAAGGAGAGAAAGAAAGAAAGAAAGAAAGAAAGAAAGAAAGAAAGAAAGAAAGAAAGAAAATGGAAAAAGAAAGAAAAGAAAAAAAAAGAAGAGAAAAAAGAAAAAGAAAAGAAAAACCCACTTGAATCTTGGTGAAAACAAACTCTGTGGATTTTAATTTACTCTATTGCCATGCCTATCTCCCCAGCTCTGTGGTAGCTTGAAAAACAAGAGGCTTACAAGCATAATAGCAGTGAAATTCAGTAATTACTAGGGGGAGGAGTGAATGGTAAACTGGGTTTGGAATTCTTTGAAAAGCACCATTTCCAGAAAAGAGTTACTATTTGATCTAACTAGCACCTCCCTAGAAAAGGTCCATTCTCAGTTGTTGTTTTATTTGACCCAATTCTGAGGTTTCTCAGTGGGAACAGCCTTATCTCTAGCGCATTTGTTGAAAAAAATCAGTGCAATTGTTTAAAATTTCAAGCTGCCACAGATGGGCGATCAAAACAAGAGGTGATCACAAAACTTAAAAGAAAAACCTGAAGAAGGAGATGCCCACAGGAGGCTTTGAAATGCCCCAGCATATTCTTGGACACAGAGAAGGCCATACAGCTGTGCAGGGCTGTGTGCATGCCAAGGAAATACCTGGGAAGGCCTTCACCTCTCACCCTTGGCTGACCTTGAGTCTCTGAGCAAGGAGGAAATGAAGGCTAAGGCAGAGCTGCAAACTGCTTACAAGGTTACTGAAGGTATCCCTAAACACATACATATATAAAGCCCCTTGGCAAAGGCTGGGATACTTACTAGTTCAAGGCATTTAAAAAAAATTGTGGTCTAGTCATTAGCTCAACAAACTCCAAGATATATTAAATTAAGAAACACATAAAATAAACTATCAAAAGCTAAAGAAAAAGTGAGAATCCTGAACAAAGCAGGAAAAATATGACTCATTAGAAGACACACTCAGTAAGATTAACAGCTGATTGTTCATAAGAAAGCACGGGGGTCAAAAATGTTAAAAGGAAGACTGTCAACCAAGAATTCTATATCTAGAAAAATTAATGAGTCTTAAAAATTAAAGAGAAATTAAAACATCACCATATTAAAAAAAAAACTGAGAGAATGTGTTGCTATCAGATGTTCACTACAAGATAAACTGTAGTTGGAAACTTTAATACTTCCTCCTCATTAATGGATATAACTAGGAAAAAGGTTAGCAAGGAAACAGAAGACTTGAACAATACCAAAAACTGACAAAACTCAGTAGATAACTATCTACAGAGATTAAATTAGTAATCAAAAAACTTTCCACAAAGAAAAGCCCAAGCCCAAATAATTGCACTGGTGAATTCTATAAGCTCTTCCAAAAACAGAAATGAAAGAAACACTTTCCTACTCAATCTATATGATCATAATACCAAAAGCACACAAAGACATCTCAAAAAAATAAAATTATAGACCAGTATTTATTATGAATATATACACAAAAATCCTCAGCACAATACTAGCAAATTGAATTTAGCAATATATAAAAGGATTATATACCATGACCAAGTATTATCTACCCAAGAAATCCAAGGTTGATTCAACATATTTTAATCAGTCAATGTCATATACCACATTAAGAGAATGAATGCAAAAAAAATGATTATCTCAATAGTCACAGAAATAGCATTTGACAAACTCCAACACACTTTCATGACAAAAACACTCAACAAAATATGAACAGAAGGGAACTTCCTCAACTGATAAAGACTACCTATGAAAAAGCAGAGCTAACATCATACTTAACAGTAAAAGACTACATGCTTTACCCCTAATATGAGAAAGGCACAAATGTTTGCTCTCACCACTCCTGTTCAACGCTGTATTAAAGGTTCTACCCACAGGAATTACGCAGGAGAAAAAAAATGAAAAGCACCCAGGTGGGAAAGAAAAGTGTAAAACTATATCCATTCCCTGATGACATGACCTCGTTCATATACAGAGACTCCTAAGTAACTACGGAGTTAGGAGGTTAAATGAATCATATACATGAGCACTGGAGGTATTCAGGATTGCACCAAAGCTTATAATGAACAGGGAAAATGAGCCAAGGGTCAAGATTTTTGTGAGCAAGGGGTAGGGACCAATAAGGAGGATTTGATACAGCCAAATGCCCTAAGTCTCAAAGGAAAGAGACTGAAAAATACTTTGATTAGAAGCAAATAAGAAGTGAAGACAAAGACCCCAACTCTAAACAGTAAAGTACTGGAGAGACTGGAAAATAAGAATCCCTCATATAAAAATACTACTGGAGAATTAGTACATTTAGGAAACAGATTTCAGTTGTAATCAGGAGAATGTAGGCAAAGAGTAAGAAAAAAAAAAAGGTAAAAAAAAGTGAGTTTGTTAGGATGTGAGAGAATTCCATATAGCATAATGGAAAGTATAGGGAAAGAAGGAGGTTGCGGGAGAAAGAGGAGTGAAAGGTTAGGCCAGATGAAAAGAGAGCATAGTATAATGATAAAAATAAAAGGAAACTGTTCAGTGGTTCTGAATTACCAGTCCCCTAAATTATGGATGAGACAGATTCCTATAATTAAAAAAAAAAAAAGACAATGATGGGAATTAAAGAACAGAAAGGAAAGGGAACTTAACGCTCAAGAAGTCATAGAACAGGAAGAGATACTTTTACACATGCAATGTCAAAAAGGCGTTGGGATTAGTGCATCCAAACTTTTTAAAATCAAGGCATGGAGAGAAAAGAATAGTTTTAAGGTGTACTGGAGAGTAAGGCTTGTCCTGAATGGGGTTTCGCTCTGTACCACCCAACCTCATAACTAGCTCCAGGGGATCTAGATATACCAAACCCAGATGGCCACCTCAAAGGCTGAAGGGATCAATAAAATGGTTAACCTATAACTATTCATGACAAACCAGTGTGCCCACTCGTTGGGAAGTTCTGCATTGAGCCAAATTAGCAACACCCAAGAAAAGGTGCCTATCTCTTTCCTCCCAGAGAATCACCAGGGTGGATGATCCACAAATCACTAGTCCCTCAAAACACACCGTGTAAAAGTGATCTGCGGTCACGTGTTTTGTGAAATGGCTACATATCCTATCTTTTACCACATTTTGCAAAATCATAGTACTATATTTATGTATTAAAGGCAATGCAAAGTCCACTTTTAAAAAAACTCATTTAACATTAATTTGTTTATCCCTGTACTTATTTGATCAGATAATCGCTCCTCTACACCTATGAACATCCAGGAATATGGTTTTTGGAAAATGTTCTTGAACTTTCTGAAAGATGACTAATCAGTCTCAGCTTGATCATTCTCAGGGACAGAGATTACTACCTCTATCCAGGTAATTCATTCCATCTGGAACAGTCTGATTTATAATCTCATTTTAAGCTGAAATTTGCCACTCTTTATCTTAAAATAGGAAGTTTTGCTGTTAGAGATCACATCTATTCATTCCTCCAAATGACCTAGCAATCCAACTATAAACTTAGTTCTCTAAAAATGCCACAGTACTGATACATGGTTTTGCACATGTTATTTTTTCCCATCTGAATACTCATCCTTCTCCTATAGAAACCACTCCTCTGCAGTCTCTAGTCACACTTACCAGTTCAATAGCAACTTCCTTTACACACCACTACCTTAGACAAAAACCAGATGCTGCATACTTCTGGAGTCCTATATAAATCACTTTAATTGAGGCACCCATCATCACTGTACTGCAATATACCTGCCTCTCCCACAGACTCAACATCCAAGAAGTATTTACTACTCAACTTTGTATGGGATGGAAGAGGCACATGAATCTTCTACATAACCAATAACTGTAATGACTCCAACTGAGCTCATGCATTACATAATTGTTTTTAGCATCCTCAGAACAATGCTCTAAGAAGCCATTACCAATCCACAGCTATCACCTCTCACACTATCTCCAAATACATCCCAGATTGAGAATTTAGCACAGGGTTCAACACATAGGTTCTCAATGAGTATTTGTTAAATGGATGAATAAATCTTACCAGAAGTATAAGCAATGGTTCACATTTTAGTTAGCCTTCTAAATTTTCATAAGTTGGCCTTAAATTTACCTTCTTATAAACCAAATATCAATGAGGAGGGAAGCATAATCTTTATTATTTGCAATTATGACTATCTTTACATCATATTCTTGCCTGACAATAACAACTCTCTGATGTCCATTGTTTATCAAAAGCCCAGCTATAAAAAACAACAGCCAAAATAATGCCTGGAAAAATATATACTCCATGTATTCTTCTAGATCTTCTACATTTTATCCTTTTATCAAATTATACCAACAGAAGGATTCTTAGTTAAACCTCATTATTTTGTGACCCACTGCAGAACTGCCTTTTCTCACTAGTCTAGAGTTCTTTGTAGCTTGCACTGAAGAACACGGGTAAAAAATGGACTTAAGGAATTTATCATTTCTATTTTAGGAAGCTGAAACCTGTTCCACTATACCACAAAGTATTCCCCTTCTAAGAATTCATGTAAAGCAGCTTCTTTCAAGTTTCTGTCTCATGAAAGCAAGTCAATTCAGGAGAAACACATTCTTTATCTCGTGTTATAGGATAAATCTTGTAATGGATCAAGGTCTGTTCTTTGTTTTTGCTGCAAGGATTCTTAGAACCAAATTTTTTTCTTACTTCAAGAACTATATGGGGTCATTTTCCTTCCATTGTTTCCTTATCCAATTTTATTATCTGTATGGTAACTGTGCCCCAAAATGACCTCAAATCCCTAGTGAAATGAGATGAGGAAGTGAAAAGGAAAAATATTAATAATAACTACCACCGCTGGGTGCCTACTCTAAGCCATATACTTGCTCAAGCACTTTTGTCTCTCATCCTTGAACACTGAAAGAAAGCTATTATTAACTATGTTTTACAGATGATAAACTGAAGTAGGGAGGGTTTTAAAAAATTATTTAAGCTCACAAAGCTAATTTGTGTCAGGCCAGAGATTGATCCCAGGTTTGATCAACTACAGAGCCATATTATACATAAGATCTTATGAAATTAAAAACTATGCTATGCTTCAAAAAGGAAAAGAATTCTGGTATTGTACAGTATCTTCTGTTTCTAATAGTACTTCAGAAACTTTTACTTTATCTATAAGCAAAGAAGATAAGTCACTTGGCACTAATGTCATACATTATTTTTAAAATAATTAACTTTAACAAATACAACATATAATCATTCCCAAATGAAAACTAGAAAATCATAACAAAACATGAAGTCCAAATAGCAGACATAAATAAAATACTTTTATTTATGATAAAGCTAATGAAAAAGGATTTGGGCCGAAAGGAAAGAATTAGACAAATTATTCCAATTAGTACCACACATAATTTGCAATATTTTTTGGTGCCTCTAAAAACCAAATTAAAAAATAGTTTTGAGGGGGCAGGAGAATATTAGGATTCAAAATTAATCAAAAGATAGGAAATGTAATCTAAATTAGACTCACCTGCTCAAGTCACTTTTTCCATGGTGATGATAGTGGTCAGGATGGCTGAGGTGGTAATGCTCCTGTCCACTCCACCTCTGGGGTGGCCTTTTCCAAAATCCTTCCTGAGACTGCCGAACATTTCTGTCTGACCGGTCAAAGCGGTTCATATTGTCACACTCCACTAGACAGATTCAAAAGCAAAACACTATTAACATGTACACACTCTATAAAAGTTAACTCTTAAGCTTGATAATTAAATGCTGCTGAGAATATAAAAATGATATGCTAAAAATACCAGCCATTTATATTAGCTAATCACAAAATCAAAATTTCCAGAAGAAAAGTAACCAGTTCTTTTGGTGAAAACTGAACTTTATAGTATTCAAATTGAAGTAAATTATAAAACTTTCATATCACAGGCACTTAAGTAACAACAGTCCCAGTGTTTTAAAACAAGCAAATTATCCTTGTTGTCAACATTATACATTTTAAACACCAGTAATCAGTTTTTAGTGGTTTTCATCATTATCACTAGCTGGTTCTGACTTCAGAATGAAAATGATTTAAAAAAGTAGAAGATTTTAAGTCTAGTAGAGAACTCATTCCCAAAAATAAATGCCACAATTAGCTTTCACCGATTTCAAGAAGCACAAAATAAGTTTTCATCACCAAAAAATCATATTTTTTAAATTAAGCTCACAGTTTAGAAAGTAAGAAGCTTCACTCTGTCTACGGTAGAGCTTGTTCAAAAAGTCTAAAATGCCACTGAAAACAAAGCCAGTACTTTGCAGCAACAAACGGTACACTCCCTGAAATCCAAATGCCACAAAAACACAAGAAGAATCTCCTTGAAACACCCCAAGCTTCTCCTTCACTTACCCAAACACTTTTTCCTCACATATCTGAGCACTCACTAAGAGAGTTACTTTGTACAAGGGAGACATTGTGTCGCCGGCTGCCTACTCAGACATAGTTGCATACAAGGCACTGACAAACAGGCCTTCCTTCCTGCTCAACTCCCAGCCCTCCCTGTGGGAAGCAAGCCCAGTTTACCCTGTGACTCCATCTTCGCTCAGTGGTTACATAGCTACTGAGTTAGGACTGTTACTAAAAATACAACTGAACACTAACTCAAGCCAGGGACAGAAAAGGTTTCTCTAGTCTGAGAATTATTACATGAGAAAGTTCAAATCCGGAATGCTTAGAATTCCTTGATAAAGAAGCTGTAGAAACCAATGTATTCCCTAATTTTCAAAAATTCATTATTTAAACGTTTACTTTCACCTAACCTAAAACTTGAATTTGAAATATGGAAAGTATTTCATTACAGTACACCACATAAAAACAAACTTCCCCACTTCAAAAAAGTAGTTAAAATAAAGTACAGATGTCCAATTCTCATATACACTAAACTCACTGTAACATATTTCTTCTAAATACATAATCGTTTTGTATAGCTTTTTAAAATACTTTGAAATTTTGTTCATAACCTTTAGAGAAATCAATTGTGGGGAAAAAACTATACATTTTAAAGTTAAAAAAAATTTAAAGGAAGATTTTTTAAAAGAAGCCTTACATTTGAAATTATTTCAATTTCTTGTCATTTTATTGAGATAAATTATAATATATTCTTAATCTATTTTTTTTAAGTTCAATTACAGAAAACCTGACTGTTAGATAAATAAAGGCATGGTGACCATTATAATGAAAAAAATAAAGATTTTTTTCTCATCTCAGAAGATGAGATCAGAATAGAAAAATAAATTTAAAATATCCTAAAAAGGCTTAAAACTGATTTTAATTCACATTTGTATTACACTCAGAGACTCAGTTAAGCTCATGAAGTATTTCAACATGGCATTTAAATGTCACTTTAGTTCAAGCAATTCTATATAGCTAGAGATAATCTGTATCTACTTTTATCTGAATTCATTAATTCAGGCAAGTAAAATTCCACTCACTCCCCAAACAAGAAATTCTGTCATATGTAATTAGGATATCATTGACACAGGGCATATGGAGTAACAATAAGCAAATGAACCAGGCAAACAGGCCAGGAGATGGGGTTAAATACTGTGGGATATTAAAGTGCATAAAATTGATGTGCCACTTTTGTTTTTGCTAAAGAGGCTGTTGATAACTACAGAGAGGCTACAGATTAAAGCACTTTTATTGAAACAAGAACTCAACCACAGGCACAATGGCAAATAAACAGTGGAAACAAACATTTGCCATTACCACAAAAGACTATTGATAGACACTGAGATAGAGGGGCCTAAATTCTCAGATAAATGACTGCTCCAAGACTCTTAAAGGATTCTTCTTACATAGTTGACCTTTGAACAATGTGGGTATTAGAGGTAGGGACCCCCTGCATAGTCAAAAATCCCTGTATAACTTTTGACTCCCCAAAAACTTAACTACTAACAGCCTACTGTTGACTGGAAGCCTTACCAATAACATAGTCATTTAACACATATTTTGTACATTATATGTACTATACACTGTATTCTTACAACAAAGTAAGCTAGATAAAATAAAATGTAAATAAGAAAATAAGAAAAAATGCATTTACAGTACTGCACTGTATCAAAAAAAATGTTAAGAAAATCATAAGGAAAATAAACACATTTACAACACTCTCCTTTATTTGTTGAAAAACCCCACATATAAATGAACCCACATATTTCAAACCTGTGTTGCTCAAGGGTTAACTATACTCCTATCTGAGGCACCCACCAAACATATATTTATATAATTTAAAATGTTACTAAGAAGATAATGTGAAATAACATTAGTGGTGGTTTCTTAGATAAGATTAGGGGGTTCTCTGACAGAATGAAAGAAATAATAGAGAAAAGAAAATGGAAAGCAAACAAAATTACAAGATGGAGATAAATCAAAACCGTTTCCATAGCCAATGATGGAATGGACAAAGAAGACTAAGAAAGGAAATAAATCCCTCTGAACATGAAATACCATAGGGCATGATGAGGCAAACCAAAACATATCCTGGTTTGAAAAATTTTAACCCAGTGTGTTGATCACAGCTCTCTACACACCATTTCACCCTAACTATGCATTTAGGACTAGAAAATAAAGAAAGGCCCTGTGAAAGAGGTTGCCAGGTCCAAAAGTAAAAGGCAGCAGGTTTTAGTTCTTTTACTGTAAGCAGGAGACACAGATAATATCAGGACCTTTATTCTCTGGAAAGGGAAAAAGGATCTAATACAGATAGCTAACTGAAAGGTATGGGACATGGGATGCCTAGATCTACCACTCATCACACTCATTTCTTCTGATTTGATAAAGGAACAAAATATAATACCAAAAGTAACCTAGATTATTTCTCTGATTATTTAAAGTCATAGGAAGGTAATGGATGACACAGGTAGTATTTCCACCTGTGAATAACAATTGGCTACGGAGATGACAGGAAGAAATTAAACATTACAAAGCCTAGAAAGAATGAGCTTTGCAGGAGGTTTTACAATCTGATCACAAAAGCTTTGAACTAATATTTGGTTTGAAAGTAGAAAAGTTCATCTAAAAAAATATATCATGAACATTGTTATTGCTAAGCACAATTAGCACTGAAAAAGAAAGATAAATTTCCAGAAGAAAATACAGTAACTGGAAACTGATCAAGGACAATACTATAGAACTCATATGACTATACCTCAATAAAAAGCAAAAATGTGGCCTTAGGAAATATAACACAAAGTACAATTTAATAGGAACCATAACTTGGTGGTATGGGATTCAGGAAGTAATTAGAAAGATATCTTTCTTTCTTTTTTTTTTAAAGATTTTATTTATTTATTTGAGAGAGAGAGAGAGACAGCAAGTGAGTAAGAGGTGGGGGGAGGGGCAGAGGGAGAGGGAGGAGCAGACTCCGTGCTGAGCAGGGAGCCTGATGTGGGGCTTGATCCAAGGACCCAGGGATCATGACCTGAGCTGAACTTAACCAACTGCCCACCCAGGCGCCCCAGAAGACATCTTTTTCAACAGAGAAACGTTTAAAAACAGAAGGAGTAGATGAAATAGCACATGTAACAAGGTATACACTATGGAAACATCATAAACCTCAGGATTAAACTATAAATATGCCAAATGCCAGGCTTTTTTTTTTTTAAGATTTTATTTATTTATTTGACAGAGAGAGAGAGATAGTCGGTGAGAGAGGGAACACAAGCAGGGGGAATGGAAGAGGAAGCAGGCTCCCAGCGGAGGAGCCTGATGTGGGGCTCGATCCCAGAACACAGGGATCACGCCCTGAGCTGAAGGCAGACACTTAACGACTGAGCCACCCAGGCACCCCCAAATGCCAGGCTTTAATCTGTAGGCAATGAGTGACCATTAGATGTTCCAGAGCAAGAGAATAAAGGAATACAACTGTGTTTTTTATACAATCTGAACAGTTCATTTGAGAGACACTTTAGAACAAAAAAGGAGCAAATATCAAATACTCAGTAGTCTGCCAAAAGTAATTCAGACCCAAAACTGTTTCCTTAAGAGAGTCCTTGACAAAGGTAAAAGGAAAAAAATGTAAAAGAATTAAAACAATTTTGTCTTTCAGATCCTTCCTAATCACAACTAAAAACTGAAGTACTTTCTCTCTTTATTCTTCTTCCCTCATTCTACACTCCTCGATTTTGCTCTGCCCCATCTGTCCCTTGACCTGTTTCCCTACTCTGAAGCTGGCCAGAAACCTCAAAGGCTCACTTGATCTCTTAAAGTTAAACCTCCTTCTGAAGCGGGAATACCCTGTAAGACTGATTTTTAAGACCTGGTCTCATTCTAAAAGCTGAGAGTCATGGCTGCATGTTTTCTAAGATCTAAATAAGACTGGGAGAAATCTGCAGAGGAATTTAGAATAGATATAGGAATTGGTAATCCAGAATCTCGAGATCTATTATCCATTAGTTCATATATTAGAGGGAACCCCAGGTGCAAAAAATAAAATGGAAAAGGCACAGTGTGAAGAATCTGAAGGTCATGTAACTTAAGAACCCATGACTGGTTGTGTAGAAGAGGAAAGAGTTTTTTTCTTGACCCTTGTAGGGTCAGAAAATTAAACTGACAAGACAGATTAACAGACGGAAAGCATACAAATTTATTTAATATGATATGTGACATGGGAACCTTCACAAGGAAATAAAGACCCAAAGAAACAGTTAGACCTGTGTATTTTTATGCTAGTTTTGATAAAAAGTGGTCACTTGTGGAGGAATATGACAGGTTAAGGAGTATGAGGTAACTGTAGTAAACTGAGGGAAACTTAGCAAGCCCTATTTTTTTAGGATTCTTCTTGGGAGTCTCTTTGTCTTGGAAATAAGAATGTGCCTTTCCTCTAGGTATGGGGAGGGTACCTCTCACATGAGGGTTTTAGGACCTGTTTCAGGGAAGGAGGGTGAGGTCAGGAGGAGGTCAAAGTGACTTTCCTGCTTCTGCCACTTTCTCAAACTCCTTGAGCTTAAGCTATTCAATATGCCAAGGTGCCCTATTTTGGGGTAGTACATACTGAAGTCCATCAACTGCACAGGAAACTAGAAGAGGTTAGAAAAGGACTTTCAGAGGCTGTCAACAAAGTCTTCTCTATGAATGCAGATCGAGCTCTGATTCAGTTCCGTAAGGAAAGAAAGGATAAATCCACTGCAGACTTCAAGAGTAGACTCACACCTTTACATAGCATTCAGAGGTAGATTCTGAAAGAGATGTGATCAATCTCTCTTCTCACGTTCTGTAAAAGATTTTCAAGTAGAAATAGGATAAACATAGCCTCATTGTCAGACTTCTAATACTTGGAAAGAGCCTTAGAAAAAAGCAGAATACAACTCAGAATAAAATGACGTCCTTCACATATCACAACTAGATGCCTCCACCACAGCCAGGTAAACACTAGAGGAAGAGGTCTCTTAGTGCACTTACAACAGCAGGGCACTGGAAAAACAAGAGTCCTGCATTGCCTAAGACATAAAAGAAAAAATAAAGTAGGTGATTAATCAAAGTGTTCTGAAGGGGAGATCAAGTACTCAATTTCCAGTTTTATCCTTGCACTCAAAAGATAATTTTCTCTAAATATTAAAAGAAAATCTTGCAAATGTTTTATTGCTACAGGCACTACGATATCAACCCTAAACCCTACTATTGTTATATAATCTCCCCCTCAGTGTCACCAAACAACTCAGTTATGAATATTTCCAAAAACTCTCAATTCCCAAATCCTACACCATAACAACCCAAGAAACACCTGACCAACAAACATTCGTTCCTCCTTTGTGTTATCACATATGCTACCTAATAGGTCATGATTTACTACACAAATGTAATTGCCAGATGAACATCTTCGTGGCCACCTCCTTGAAATCCCAGAAGATCCCTTATTCATAACGAAGTCATAACAAGCTTGTGTCCAAAGTCAAACCCAAACTTAAGATCTCAACAAGGTCTCAGACTTCTTATTGGTAAAAAATCCACTGATATTGGCAGAATTAGCAATGCTGAACACACCAAGCTTCAGAGTGACCCATTTAAAACTCTACCCAAATTCGTATAATAGCCACCAAAACCAGAAGCTAAAGAGAATGAAAATCAATAGTCAAAAGTATATTAGAAGACTCCTTTAAACTTAGTACCAGTCCTTGTAACATTCCTATCCTCCCAATCAAAAAAAACTCAATGGGGGGTATAGTTATCCAGGACCTCAGAGCTATAAAGAGAACAGTCATTCCTTACTCCCCAGTAGTACCAAACCTGAATACTATTTTATGTTTGGTGCCTCGGAAAGCTACATATTTTAGACTTATGTTCTGCTTTCTTCAGTGTTCAGTTAGCTGAAAACAGTCAATACCTGTTTGCCTTCTCCGAGGAAAATCTACAATATATGTGAGATGTTATACCTCAGGGGTCCCTCCTACTTTTCACAAGTCCCCAGCCAAGATCTCAAAGACTTTAAATTTCCTATGATTCCAATTTTATGTAACATGAGGTTAACTTTTTGTTGTCCTGTAAAGATGAGGCAGGCTCTAATACCGATTCCTTTAGCTCAGAAAGGGTATAAAGTTTCCAAAGAGAAGTTAAAATCTGTCAAAGTAAAATGCATTATCTAGGATGTGATTTATTCCAAGGAAGTATTTCCCTCACTCCTTACTACCAGCCCTTAAAACTTCACATGAAATCTCTTAGATCAACATCTCATTTCCCCCCATAACTGGCCATGGTTATGTTTTCCCTCTGTGTTCTACAATATTTTTCCACTTGTTCTTCCAGGCCACTAATTTGGATTTCAACAGCCGCTATGCTTTCTGTCATCTACTGAACTGTTCTGTTAGGAAATCCAGAAAGCACTGTGCTGCAACTGTATTTCATTAAGTGCTTTCACTATTATACCTTGGGCCACTCTAATCCTGGGAGTTCTGTTGTTTTTCCCTATTCTTCCTGAATGTTGGCTGTGCTTTTTCTTTCTCAGTTGACTGGAACTCAGCTCTGGTTGCCAGAGTATCCCAGGTGACAGAAGAACCATGAGAAAGTGCTACAGTCTCTACCCCTGTGGTAAAGTAGATATTGTTCTCAGCTCTTCACTCTCTCCTTTAGTAGACTTATATATTTAGTGTCCTTTGCCACAGCGTTTCTCACTGCAAACAGAATACACTTTCCAGTCCCACTGGTATTAGGCTTGGCCATATAACTTGCTTTGGCCATCAGAATGTGGGCAGAAGTAACAGTGTGTTGGTTCTAAGTCAAGACCCTAAGAGATATTATATGCATGTTTCTGTTCAGCCTGTTGTCCTTCTGCCATCTGCCATGACAGCAACCTGCTCCAGGTAATCCTGGTCTCAAAATGAAGAAACAAGGAGCAGACCTGAACTTGATCCCACAGCCTGAGCTGTTCCAGCTAATCTATAAATCCATGAATAAGGAAAATATATATTTATTTTGAAAGCCACTGAGATTCTGAGATTGTTACACAGCATCCTGGCAGCACGGAGGGGAAAAAAAGTGACAAAGGTGAGCTCCTAGTACCCTCAATAGCACTAGAACAAATACCTGCCCTCTCCGAAATATCCCTGAATTTTTCTAAAATCATGTATAAAAAGGACTTCACCACCTTGCCGCTGAGAGGCCCGAGAGACCAGGCAAATGTTCACTGACAGGGAATCCACAGATCTTCTGGAGCCATTCCTCTTCCCAGAGGATTCTCATTTCAACCCTTGCCCCAGGGGCTTTTTTAGGCTGGTCTCTGATTCTGGATCAGTCCTTAAGATAGAAAATCCTACAAATATTAAGTCAGTGGGGGCAAGAGTACCTAGGTCCCTCTTGCATACGGATTGTCTAAATCTCTACTCCAGCAGTTACTGGGATCCAAAGAGGAAGAGAGATTGGATGTGGGAGTAAAAAAAAAAGTGGAATGATTCATTCAGGAGGTCACCATTTTCCTAGAATTAATCTTTTTAAAATTTTCAGAATTGATGTTTTAAAAATAATATTCATCCTTAGTAAAACTTATTTATCAGAAGTAAAACTTAATGAGTTTTACTGATGTTTCACAAGCCAAATGATATCTGTTTCCCCAAATTATTTCTTCTTAGAATCAAAATGAAACAAAGGGAAGAAAAGCTGGATATATACACAAGGACAAAAAGGACAAATCCTATCTATTAGGATTTTTTGTAATAGAGATATACAATTTTATTGGATCACACAAAATTATATCTAAGGCCTACAAAATCAAGGTTTTAAACATTTAAATAAGTTTGCAAATGAATCTGTTTAATATCACTTAAGAATGATTCTCAGTCTGACAAGACTTCCTCCATTGAGACTAGGAAGTTTGTAAATAACAAGTATTAAATTGGTCCTAGACAAGCAGCTCAATGATATATGCCTCTGGAGTCTCAAAGTTGTCCTCGCTTACCATTTTATTTTTTTATTTATTTAAAAAAAAAAAGATTTTATTTATTTATTTGACAGAGATAGGGACAGCCAGCGAGAGAGGGAACACAAGCAGGGGGAGTGGGAGAGGAAGAAGCAGGCTCATAGCAGAGGAGCCTGATGTGGGGCTCGATCCCACGAGGGGCTCGATCCCACGTGGGGCTCGATCCCATAACGCCGGGATCATGCCCTGAGCCAAAGGCAGACGCTTAACCGCTGCGCCACCCAGGCGCCCCTCACTTACCATTTTCAAGAGGAGCATCCTCAGGCAAATCCACATCAAGCATAAGGTCATCGTCCTCAAGGTCACATGATTCAAGATTATTCAGAATATCCTGTGAACAAAAGCAGTAAAAAATGCTATAACCTACCTCAAAAAATGTATGTAATCATTAGTTTTAAAAACATCACTCTATGATAGTCTGAATTTACTCAATGTTTATGTTATAAAAATAAATTTTTAGATAAAATTTTTTAATAAAAAAGATTCAGTTTACTTGTTAAACTATCTGTAACATTCTTCTCCTACTCTTCCTCCCACCAAGAAATTTTTAATTCATTTTTAAAAACTTACACAATGCTCACTCTCTGTAAGATATTGTTCTAAGTACTTTACAAATATTAATTCGTTTATTTAATCTTCAAAATAATCCTATGATTTAATGGTTAGTACAATTACTAGAAATTAATGTACAGAGAGCCAAAATAGGATGTAAACACAAAAGGTCTACCTCCTGAGTCCGTGCTTTTACCAATTTCCTTGATAACATGAATAATCAAAGCTGGTAAAGAATCTCCCAAAACTTACTCATATTTGGTGTGAGATGTTGTGTTTATTATTGGACCACTCATGTAAAATAACAAAAGCATTTAACTACATGATTATTCCATTTCCTTTCTTGTGCCAAACCCACCTACTCTTACCTTCAGCACCACTACTATCCTGGCTTGGTTTGCCTTAATTTGTTTTTTCTATAAAAGACAAATAGTACTGGACTAGTCAAACTGGTATAAGCAGCCACTCCTGGGTTCTATTTGCAACTCTGCCAGCTCTCACCTATCCTGAGAAAAGTAATGTTTTGCTTTCAAAGACTCGTATTCTGAAGACTAACTAGCAAAATAAAAACTAGTTTAAAGTCAGGAACTCAGTTTGACCTGTAGCCCACTAAAGGATCCTTCCAATCCAAGAACTGATTCAATACTGCAAGACCTTTCATTAGTATATATAAATAAAAAGATTTAAAAATCCACAAATTTTTAAACAATTTAGAGATTATGGACTTGAAAAACTCTTATAGATGGGGGATGTCTACTTTATTACAGATGATATGAATAAAATTAGAATTTGTTTCCTATGTTGGGTATTCCACCCAAAGCTTTCCAATTTTGTGTTGTTGGCCTTCCTTCCACAATGCACTGAGGACTAAAAGCAAATGGAATAATTGTTTCTGAAAAAGCAGAAACAAACAAACAAAAACACCTCTGGATAATTATTTAACCTTGACACAAAAAGGGATTATTTCACAGAACCGCTTTCCATCATGAAATATCTGCTGTCCTTAACAGATAAGTCTTCCTAAAAGCAAAAAAAAAAAAGATGGACATGGAAAAAAACTGGCAAAGGCCGTAATAGACAATTCACAAAATAAAAAATAAACAGCCAATAAATATGTAGGAAAAAATGCTAACACCAATATTGATTTACCACAATTGAAAATAATCTAGTATTCATTAATATTCCAGATAGGATTAGATCCATAAACTTTCTGAAAGCCAATTTGTCAATATTTAACTAAAACCTTTTTTAAAAAGACAAGTTTTTCCTTTGTCTTTTTAGCCCTCAGACAAATGCAAAAAAATCTATGTGTTAAGTATGGTTACTGCAGCATTATTTAGAATGGCAAAAAAGTAGAAATGCCCAAAAACAGAAAAATGGCTAAACACAAAGTATGACACAGTCATACAAGAGAATATTATGTTTTCTTAAAAAATAATAATGAAAATATATTTACAGACATGGAAAGATGTCAACTGGGGAAAAAACAGACTGGGTTGTTTCTAATCTTTTGCTCTTACAGATGTTTTGATGAGTCCCTATAAGTCAAAAGGAAATTAAAATAAATGAGTCTAACTGTGTATTAAGTTGATGGCATTATACTCAGAGAGAAACTATATGAGGAAAAAATTTCAAACTATTTTCAGTAGTTACATTATGGACAGTAGTACTGGTGTCATTATCCTGGTTGGGCATACATGGGTATAAATAAAAACAGTTATATTGGTGTTTGTTGAAAAATGGATTCTCATATTTAAAAAAAGAAAATAAGGATGTAAAAAACAATGAAATTAAAACCCTATGTTCCTGAATATAAGTACAAAGTATTGGTGTTAACACAAAATGTTTTTAATCTTAAATGAAAAAATACATTTTTCCACTGAAAAGGCCTAGATATTAATTTTAAAAAACTAGGTCTATAAAACAGAATGTACAGAATTATCCATTTTATGAAAAAAAAAAAAAACAATAACACTGTATAACATGCAAAGAAAAAAGCTGAAAGGAAGCCAAAACATAGGTTATGGAGTTTTTCTTTTTCTTTGTTTTCTTTTGTTTTTGTTAGAGTACTTGCATTTTCTCATTTTCTGCATTAAGCATTGACTTATGTACTTTTACTAAAAAAAAAAAACCATATCTCCTACAAAAACATTTAGCTGTCTGTGTATATATAAGTATGTGTGAAACAAATTAATGTTGGGTGCCCCAAGCCAGCTCTGATAAATAAGGATGCAGCAAAGAATCAAAGGCAATAGAGAACCTCATTTTCTTTTTTTTTTTTTTTTTTTAAAGATTTTATTTATTTATTCGACAGAGATAGAGACAGCCAGCGAGAGAGGGAACACAAGCAGGGGGAGTGGGAGAGGAAGAAGCAGGCCCATAGCGGAGGAGCCTGATGTGGGGCTCGATCCCACAACGCCAGGATCACGCCCTGAGCCGAAGGCAGACGCTTAACCGCTGTGCCACCCAGGCGCCCCGAGAACCTCATTTTCTAAATCTAGAACAGGCCTTGGTTTGCTGAGACACACCAATCAGGAAAAGCCGCACTGCCACCACTGCCAAAAAGATGTTCAACTTTTAATGACTAACTAAACCCTACATTTGTTTTGTGTCATTTTCTGTAGGTTTCATTTTATAATGAAAGGTTTAAAAAATTAATCTTAAAGAATGAGAATGAGCCTGTTCTAACGAATGTCAAAGTAACAGAATAATTATGATATCCCTCTTAGAAGGTACTAAAAAAGCCCAGTGGAAAAGGAAGGGGAACACAGTTATCAGTAGTTACAGGAAGGAAGGGAGGGAGGGGAAAACATCCATATTTATGCCTCAAACTTAACACTCACCAATAAATCATTGCATATGTTTCATAAATTTATCTAGTCACATGGGAAGATGGTCTGTAGCATGGGGGTAGGGGAAACAAGACTGCATATGTAAAATATGACTTCATCTTTAATGCTGAAAAATACATCAGGATGGTGATAAGCCAAAGGATTATTACAATTTTCCAATATGTGAGGTAAAACGTACTTATGCTCTTTATATTCTTTTTTATTTTTCTGTAGTAAGCTTTTATAATATGCAAAACTTCATGCTGGAAAAAGTCTACCCTTCTTGGCATCAGCAGAGAAGTTCAAACCACAGAATCCTAGCCTGAGTGTGGGAACCCATCAACCTGACACATCCCTTAACCACACTAAAAATCAGAGCTATCTGCCCCTCTTAACTTCACTCAAACTATCCTGAGCCACTTTGGGTACCTGCCCTGCTCTCCCCAGAAAGCATCATTATGTGAGTAATAAATCATTTCATACCCTCTTAGTATACAGTCTTGACATCTAAACAAATTTGGGGAGAGGGAAGTTGACCCTGTCCCTCCACATGGCAACTGAAAGACACACTCTCTCTTTTTTTTTTTTTTTAAGATTTTATTTATTTATTTGACAGAGAGAGACAGCCAGAGAGAGGGAACACAAGCAGGGGGAGGGGGAGAGGAAGAAGCAGGCTCCCAGTGGAGGAACTTGATGCTGGGCTCGATATCATAACGCCGGGATCACGCCCTGAGCCGAAGGCAGATGCTTAACGACTGAGCCACCCAGGCGCCCCAGAAAGACACACTCTCAATAACTCTGCACATATAGTAACCAATATATGGAAGGCACAAGATATACCCACGTCTTTGTCAAGAGTTTAGCTAAACTACTCTATATCACTGCTTTGGCATCCATTTTGTGTGGACAAGGCACCTGCAGGGGACTTGAACTGAAACTAGCCCCTCCCATGAGTTCATGCCCTACATAATAGTCCCAGCATCACAAGCAAATGTAAATTCCTGATATGACTTCCCAACAGTCCTGGTGAGCAATAATCACCCTGCCTCCCAGGAAGGCGGCCTTCCCCTTGTGCGCCCCTTAAATAATCCCACGTGGGGCTTATCAAAACTCTGCTCTTTTCAGTTTGAACTGACCAATTTAGGAATCCCAAAGCACTCTAATCATCGACCCTAATGAAGTCACATTCCCCAGGTCCTGTGACTCTCCCTACCTGCACTTCTATGGCCCCTCCAGGCATGCCAAATACTTCCTTTAGAAGCTGTTAGTAATAAACTTCTCTATTTCAATTTCCCTTGTGGTCTTTTACTGAACTTGGGTTCACCATCCAAAACTCCAGGGCTCTACTTTACAAATGTTAATTTAACAAAGTTTCAACAGTCCTCCGAGGCTACCTGTCTTCCCTCAAACAGACAGTTCCTTTACAGTATGGTAATGGCTCAACTACCATGAAAGCACAATGGATGGATATCTAAGTCTTGGAATGTCAACGAAAACCTAAAACAAAGTCAAGTCAGAGAAAATCTAAAGGACAAGCAAATATGGGGGCCTCTAGAACATGGAAGAGGGGAATACCTTCTGCATAAACAGTATGCTAAGGACAAGGAATCAAAAAGCATAATCTATTCTAAGTGTTAGCAAATTTATTTTTAAATGACAAAAAGTAAATACTTAGATTTTGCAGGCCCACAGACAAAATCAGTATATTATATAGGTACATATATAACCATTTGAAATGTAACCACCTAAAATGTAAAAAACATTTTTCAGCCTGTGAAAAACCAGGTGGTTGTCCACATGTAGCTTATATGACACAGTCTGCTGACCTGCTCAATGCAAATAATTCCAAGTAGTTCATTAATACTTGTTAAGGACTGAGTGTCTGTATTTTCCCAAAGTTCTTATATTGAAGCCCTAGCCCACAATATGAGGGTATGCGGAGCTGGGTTCTTCAGGAGGTAATTATAGTTTTAAACAGCGTCATGAGGGTGGGAATCCCCTAATGGGATTAGTGTCTTTATAAGAAGGGAAAGAAACCAGAGCATACACTCCCTCCCTCTCCCAACCACGTGAGTATATAGTTAGAAGGTGGCTGTCTGCAAGCTAGGAAGAGGGTCTTCACCAGGAAATGAATTTGCCAACACCTTGATCTTGGACTTCTAGCCTCCAAAACTGTGAAATAAATGTCTGTTGTTTAAGCCACTCAGTCTACAGTATTTTCTTATTGTAGCCCTTGGTGACTAATACACCACTCAAACAGAGTATAACAGGAAAAAACAGAGAAGTAGATCTACATCATGAACAACTATTTAGGCCATATTAAGTAGTTTGGACTTTATGTCAATGAAAGGGGTATGACTGATGAGTTTTCACAAGTGGTAAATTGAGATTCACATTAAAGAAACATTATCCTGGCTGCTGTGTACAAAATGAATTTAAGTAGGGAAGAAAAAGCAGTTTTGCGGATACTGCAGAATCCATGTGACATATGATGGTGGCCTGACATTCATCAGTGTCAGTGAGAATGAAGAATAAGCAGTTATGAAACATACTGAGGAGTTAGGATCTATAGAACCAAAACTCGCTGAGAAGTAAGGAAGGAGCCATGAATAACTCCTTGGTTCCTGGCTTAAGAAACAAATGGATAATTCCTACTCATTGAAATAAAGTATAAAAAAAGGAAAATCAAATCTGGTAGGAGATAAAAGATTTAATATCTAATTTTAGAACCTGGTAATTTTGACATGCTTGCTGCATCTTGAGAAGACATGTTCAGCAGATGACAATATATGAGTGTAGAGTTGGGCAAAGAGATTTGATATGTGGGAGTCAGCACCACAGATGACAGATAAAAGATGCTGAATAAGGAGTTTCACAAAAGAGACAGTGCAGAGTTGAAGACTGGATTCTAACATCTGTTTTAGACAATTTTCCCCTATTCATCTTTATAGGAGGTCTATGTTTCTCAGAGTTATATCAGAGATATTACTGAGACTTTTCAGTAAGGAACCAGGCAAAGAGAGAAAGAAAAAAAAATTGATCTACTGTAATTTTTCTTCACCAGCTTAGAAATCTGTCATCTGTACAGGTTAGGAGCTGTATTATTATAGAAAGAAAGAAAAACATGTAGCATGGAGACTGGTTAACATGGGAAAGAGTTTCTGTTCCCATGTTTGTTACGCCAGGCTCCTCTAACTGGCAAGCCTGTACTTACTGAGAGCCAATATTCACATATATCTGTTTTAGTTGGGAGACCATCTAATAAGACCATTAGCTGGGAGTACGACAAAGAAAACCTAAGTCTGTATATTCTGGCTCCCAGAGGCTTCCCACAAGACTCACTGGAATTAAAACTCTGAATACATATTAGCAGAATCATCACAGGATTTCCTTGACTTCTGAGAATACCTTTCCATTCAAACAGAGCAAGCTATGAGATGGTGGGCCACTTCTTCCTTCCATGAATCCCTCCTTAACTAATAAACTGGAGAAAGCCTCCAAGTTTTTGAGAAATGAATAGCACTATCACTATCTGCTATAATTATCATGCAGTAAAATTAATTTTTTCTTATGGTACATAGTTTATGAAATTTAAAATACATATTAATTTGTGTAAACACCAATACAATTAGGACACAAATAGTATCTTCAACTGAAAAATCTCCCTTGTACTACCCAGTTATATTTACACCTGCCACCCACCCATATCCCCAACAAACAATCCTCTGTTCTCCATCACTACAGTTTTGTTTTTCAAGACTGTCATATAAATGGAATCATACAGTTTGTAACCCTTTCAGACTGGCTTCTTACACTCAACAGACTCCCTTTAAGATTCACCTAAATCAGGGCACCTCGGTGGCTCAGTTGGTTAAGCGTCTGCCTTTGGCTCAAGTCATGATCCCAGGGTCCTGAGTTCAAGTTCTGCGTCAGGCTCCTTGCTCAGTGGGTAGCCTGCTTCTCCCTCTGCCTCCTGCTCCCCCTGGTTGTGGTCTCCCTCTCTCTCTCTGTCTCTCACAAATAAATAAATAAAATCTTTTAAAAAAATTCACCTAAGTCACTGAATATATCAATAATTCATTACTTTTTATTGCTGAGTGGTATTCCACTGCATAGATGTACCAGTTTGTGTATCCATGTACTCACTGAAGGACATTTTGGTTTTTCCAGTTTTTAGCTATTATAAATAAAAGTATTACAAACATTCATGTACAGGTTTTTGTGTGAATACAAACTTTCATCTCCAGGAGTGGTGGGGATTGCTGGGTGACATAGTAAGTGTATGTTTAACGTCTTAAGAAACTTCTAAACCATTTCTCAGAGTTGCTGTAAGGTTCTGCATTCTACTTATCAGTAAGACTGGCCTTTCCCATACTTGACTGCAAATCTGAAGACAGCATCTCTTGTTTCCAGTTTAAGACCTTAGTCCCTGCTTCCAAAGAGCTCAGTGGAGACCTTATTCCAAAAAATTGTTTCTCTGTTCTAACCTGTGTGGGGTTAACTGAATGACTGACACAAAGTGCATGTCTTTGTTTTGCCTAACTTGGAATTCACAAAGGGTGGAAAAGTAATGGGCATTGCTCAAACCCACTGTGAGGCAAACAATCCACAATCACCCTGGAGCAAAATATTATAGTTGACACACATAACTGAATACTGAGAGACTAAGAAAAAGGCTAGGGAGAGTGTTCCCTTGGGAAATTAGATAATTCAAAGGTGCCATGTATAGTGGGGAATTTATTTATTTATTTATTTGAGAAAGAGGAAGTGCACCTGTGCACATGGTGGGGGAGAGGCAGAGGGAGAGAGAGAATCTTAAGCAGGCTCCACACCCAGCATGGAAGCCAACACAGGGCTCAATCTCACAACCCTGAGATCATGACTTGAGCTGAAATCAAGAGTCAGATACTCAACTGACCGGGCAACCCAGATATCCCTATAGCTGGGAATTTAGGAAGCCACAGAAAAATCCAGGGCAGGATACATTCTCAGTAAAGACCAAAGAGGACCCAAAGCTTTCAACTCTAACTGATCTCTAGGCTCAGAAAAAGTAGTAAGTGAAGGTTAAGGCAGAGTTGTAAATCATCAGGCTAAGCACTGAAGGAGTACCCGAACAAAGAGCCAAAATGCAAAGATGAAGGATTTTTTTTACCACAATTAAAAATTAAGAAAGAACAATTAACTGTTAACTCTTAAGAATTAAGAGAGTATACAGTTGTAAACTTACATTTTTGCATACCTACTTGATGCCAGGTATTGTGATAAGCATTTCAAATAAATTATCTTGATTTGGTCCTCATGAAAAAAAAAATCACAAAAATTTCAATAGCAGATTTGAACAGGGAGAAGAAAGAATCAACAAATCTGAAGATTTGTCCATTGCAATTATTCAGGCTACACAGAAGAAAGAAAAACAATGAATAAAAATAAAAAGCCCAATCAAAACCACGATGAGATACTGCTTCGCACCAGTCAGAATGGCTAAAATTAATAAGTCAGGAAACAATAGATTTTGGTGAAGATGCAGAGAAAGGGGAACCTTCTTAAACTGTTGGTGGAAATGCGAACTGGTGCAGCCACTCTGGAAAACAGTATAGATGTTCCTCAAAAAGTTAAAAACAGAACTACCTTATGACCCAGAAATTGCACTACAAGGTATTTATCCAGAGGATACAAACATAGTGATTCAAAGGGGCACATATACCCCAATGTTTATAGCAACAATGTCCACAATAGCCAAAATATGGAAAGAGCGCAGATGTCCATCGACAGATGAATGGATAAAGAAGATGTGGTGTGTATACACATACACACACACACACAGAAATATTACTCAACCATCAAAAAGAATGAAATCTTGCCATTTGCAACAATGGGGATGGAACTAGAGATTATTACGCTAAGCAAAATAAGTCAGAAAAAGACAAATACTGTATGATTTTATTTTTTATATGTGAAACTTAGGAAACAAAACAGATGAACACAGGGGAAGGGAAGGAAAAATAAAGTAAGATGAAAACAGAGAGGGAGGCAAACCATAAGGGCCTCTTAACTATAGGAAACAAACTGAGGGTTGCTGGAGGGGGAGGTAGATAGGAGGATGGAGTACTGGGTGATGGGAATTAAGGACGGCACTTGATGTAATGAGCACTGGGTGTCATATGCAACTGATGAATCACTAAATTCAACCCCTGAATCTAATAATACCCCATATGTTGATTAAATTGAATTTAAATAATATTTTTTTAAAAGCCTGAAAGGTTTCTGAATACACAGTCAAGGCATTCCAACATATGTATGCTAAGAACTTCAGAAGGAGAATGAAAAACAGGCAGAAAGAATATTTGAAAAAATAATGGCCAAAAACTTCTCAAATTTGAAAAAAGACAGGGATTTACATATTGAAGAAACAAACTGAATTACAAAAAGGATAAACGCAGACAGCACACCAAGACATATTATATTTGAATTCTCAAAAGCCAAAGATAAAGTGAAAAGATGTAAAGCTCCAAGAGAAAAACAATGCACTATATGCAAGGGATCCATAGTAAGATTAAGAGCCAAGTTCTCATCACAAAGCATGGAGGCCAGAAGCCTATGGGATGGCATGTTTAAAGTGCTGAAAGAACACTCAACCAAGAATTCTCTATCCAGAAAAACTATTCTTCAAAAATGAAGGAGAAATTAAGAGATTACAAAATAAAACCAAAACCCAAAAAACCTGAGTTTGTAACTAGTAGGCCTGCCTTACAAAAATGCTAAGGGGAGTCATTCAGGCACAAATACATAAAACAAGAATTTTATGTTAATGTGTACACAATGTATTAAGGTATAATTTGTGAAAATAACATAAAAAGAAGGGGAACAAAACTTGTATAGGAACAGAGTTTTTGTATACTACTGAAGCTAAGTTTGTATCAATTAAAAATAGGTTGTCGTAAACAGGATTTTCATTGTAATTCCTAGGTAACCAAAAAAATATTTTAGATATACACATTTGAAAAATTAGAAGAGAATCAAAATGGTATATTGTAAAAAATCAATTAAACCCAACGAAGCAGCAATTGAGGAAATGAGAAACAAAAGTATAAGACATGCAGGAAAAAAAATAGCAAAATGAAATAACAAAATCATTCTATATCTGTGACTACTGTAAATGTAAATGGATTAAATACCCCATATGGCAGAGACTGTCAGTGTGGTTTAAAAAAAAATCCAACTGTACAGTCACCTTAGACTCACACTGTATCCAAAGACACATATAGGTTAAAAATAAAAGGATGAAAAATATATTCCATGCAAACAGGAACCAGAAGACAGCTGGGTGGCCACACAGCAGACAAAACACTTTAAGTCAAAACTACTACAAGAAATAAAAAACAATATTATATATTGATACTATCTGAATTAATCGAGAAGATTTAACAATTACAGACATGTATGTACCAATCAATAGAGCAAAATATATGAAGCAAAGATTGACAAATTTGAAGGGGGAAATAGAAAGTTCTACAATAATACCTGGAAATTCAATACTACACTTTCAATAATGAATAGAATATCTGGATAGAAGACTGTTATGGAAATAGAGAACTTGAACAATACTATAAACCAATTAGACTTGAAAGATAAACATACATATAGGTACAGATATATTTAAATATATATAACACATAGATTTATATTTATATAAATTATAAATATGTAATCATATTTATATTACATTACATATAAAATAAAAATTCAATTATATAAACATACATATATGTATACATACAAAAGAAAAAAAATCTACCCAACAAAATCAGACTACACATGGGACATATTCTCCAAGATACAACATGTTATTCACAAAATAATCCTCAATAACTTTTTAAAAACTGAATTCACAAGAAATCTTGGTCTAAATTACAAACCATAACAGAAAAACCTGGAAAATTCACATATATGAAAATTGAACAATGCATTTTTTTAAGTACTTTGCAACAGGTTTTTATTAAAAATTTGGAATGCTTCACAAATTTGCATGTCATCCTTGCCTGGAGCCATGCTAATCTTCCCCAAATTGTTCCAATTTTAGTATATGTGCTGCTGAACCAAGCACTGAACAACATATTCTTAATAAACTGATCAAAGAAAGATCACAGGAGAAATCAGAAAATACTTAAGAGAAAAATTAGAGTGAAAATACAACATACCAAAACTTATGGAATGGAGCAAAAACAGTGCTCAGAGTGAAATTTTTTGCAGCAAATGCCTACCTTAAAAAGAGAAGAAAAATCTAACACTCAATAATCTAACTACAGCTTATGGAGCTAGAAAAAGAATAGAAAAATAACCCCAAAGTTAGCAGAGGAAAAAAAAAATAAAGATCAGTGCAGAAAAAAATATAGCAGAAAACAGAAAAACAGAAAAATCAATGAAACCAAAAGTTGGGTTTTTTGAAAAGTACAAATATGACAAACCATTAGCTATACTGACAAAGAAAAAAAGACAGACAAAACTAAAAATAACTAAAATCAGAAGCAAAAATGGGGACATTACTTCCAACCTTACTAGAACAAAAAGGATTTTAAGAGAGTATTATGAACACTATGAACAACAGTACACAAATTAACAGATAAATGGACAAATTTTAGATGCATAGAAGTTACCAAAATGACTCGAGAAAAAAATAGAAAATCTAAACAAACTTATACAAGAGACATGAGCAGTAATCACAAACCTCCCAATAAAATAAAAACAACAACAACTTACCAAATCAGATGGCTTAACTGGTGAATTCTACCAAAAATTTAAAGAATTAATACAATTCCTTTTCAAACTCTTCAAAAAAATATAACACTTCCTAATTCATTCTATGAGCACAGAATTACCCTGATACAAATGCCAGACAAAAACACTACAAGAAAACTACAAACCAATATCCTTGTGATATGAATATAAAAATATAAATACATAATAATAAATTCAACCAATCAGCATATCAAAAAGATTATATGCCTGGGATTTATCCCAGGAATACAAAGATAGTTCCAGATATGAAAATCAATCAACGTAATATACCGCATTAATAGAAGAAAATAACCACATCACCTCAATTAATGCAGAAATAGCATTCGACAAAATTGATCATCCTTTCATAACAAAAATATTCAGTAAAGCAGAAATATAATGGAACTTTCTCAACATGATAAAGGACCTTTGTAAAACACCCATACCTAATATACTCGATAGAAAAAGACTGAAAGTTTATTTCCCTAAAATCAGAAGCAAAACAAGGATGTATGCTTTCACCATTGCTATTCAACAATGTACTGGAGGTTCTAGCCAGAACACAAGAAAATTAAATAAAAAGGCATTTGAATTGGAAAAGAAGTAAAGCTATCTTTTTTCACAGATGACATGATTTTACTTTTTCAATACTGTTTTGATATTTGGGGCACCATAGGATGATATATATATATATATATCATGAATCCACAAAAGAACTACTAAAGCTAATAATAAACTCAGCAAAGTTGCAGGGTACAATATCAACACTGAAAAATCAGTTATTTTTTTTCTACACACCAAAAGGAACAATAAAAAAAAAAAATTAAGAAAACAATTCCATTAACAATGGCATCCAAAAAAAAAAAAAAAAGCCTAGAATAAATTTAACCAAGGAGGTAAAAGACTTACATGCTGAAAAGTACAAAATATGGCTGAAAGAAACTAAAAAAGACCTAGATAAACAAAAAAGACATTTTGTGCTCATAAACTGTAAGAATTAATGTTGTTAAAATGGCTACTAATCAAAGTAATCTGTATTTTCAGTGAAATCTTTCAAAATTCGAATGGCCTTTGTGGTAGAAATGAAAAAAACTGATTTTAAAATTCAAATGAAAGTGTGAGGTGCCTCAAATATCAAAACAGTACTGGAAAAGTACAACAAATTTGGAAGACTCATACTTCATGGTTTCAAAATTTATCTTGTGATCAAGTAATCAAAAACATGTGATTACAGATTACTACGGTATTCAAAACGGTGTGCTACTGACAAAATGACAGACATACAGATCAATAGAACAGAACTGAGAGAACAGAAATAAATGTATACATCTCTGGCTAACTGATTTTTGGCAAGGGTGCCACTATCACTCAATAACGAAAGAGTCATCTCAACAAATGATGCTGAAAGAGGTAAATGTCCACATACAGAAGGAAGTATGGGCTGGGGAGGGGCAGGTGGGGAGTAACTACTTAATACCTGGGTACAAGGTTTACTTTGGTGTGATGAAAACATTCTGGAACTAGACAGAGTGGTGGTTGTACAATATTGCAAATGTACTGTCACTGAGATGTTTGTTTTAATATGGTCAATTTTATGTTACGTGAATTTCACCTAAAGGGAAAAAAAGCTGCTGGAAATTAAAAAATCATTGCCCAAAGATCTTACAAAATTACTTGCATGTTTAACCTTTGATTCAACATCACAATTTTATGTATCTATCCCCAAAATATAGAAAGATAAGGTTATTTATCAAAGATTTACTTGTAATAGCAAAAGCATATTATTTCATATGCTTAAAGTTGAGGGAAAATAAATATATACATATTTGCTAACTTTTTCTAAAACCACTGGAGTAACAAAAAAAATGTTAAAAAATTTAAACAAAAAGAGATATATTCATATCTCTTCCACTACTTAGCCTCCATAATATTATATTCTTCTGTAATATAGTTATTATTTGGATATTTGGGTTGTTTCCAATCTTCTTACTATTACAAACAATGCTTGAATGAATCCCTAAAAATCTAAAGTAAAATGTTATACACAAATCCAACTATGTATCAAGTTCATGGAATAACGATTCAGGGAGACACTATTTAAAGTAGGAAAATAAGAAAAAAAAATCCTCAAACTGTTTTCAGTAATTATATTGTCAGTGGTAGAATTATTATTCTAAAACCTTCACAGAACAAAACTATCCCATCAACTGCTGCATCCCTAAGGGTAGCCTCTATCATTAAGACTTCACCAAGCAGTTCTGGTTTTACAATACTAGGAAGGCATATTATTTTACATAAAACATTAAGGTAAAGAAAACCAATCATTTCACATAAAGCCTGTTTAAATATTCCAGGTTTCATCTGAACTTTTCACCTGAATCCCATTAATCCATACACTACCATATTCTCTCAGTCTAAAAGTAGCCACAGTCAGGACATCATCAACAGGTTTTGATACCGAAGCACAGAGGGCTCCTGTGTCAAAGAGTCCCAGAAAGGTCTCGCTTACACCCAGTCACCATTTTACCCATTTGTAAGGGACCCAGACCCTTCTTCAATCTTCATTTTAACTAATCTACCAGACCACTGCCCCGGGTAATTCCAGGTCAGGTTTTTCATTTGCATCTTTGCCTTTCACCTTTGAAATTCTTCCAAACTGGGATAAATAGGGGGGACTTATTTAGGGCCCTTTAGGGTTGTAGGACCAACACTGGCTTTCACTGGTACACTCAATCTTCAATAGTGCTGCATTAACACCTCTGATTCAACCTCATCAATGTTCGATATATTCATTTCTAATAACCATCCAGCCTAGAAAGGCCAAGTCCCTAGGCTCGCTCCCCTTCTGTCTTCCCCTCCTTTCTTGTTAATGGTTCTTTTTTTTTGGGGGGGGGGGGAGATCTTCAAGGGAAATGGAGACAGCAAATATGACAAAGGTTCTTGAACAGCTGCTTGGTTTTACAGCATGGTTACATGGGATGCCCATGTAAAAGGGGCCCCCTTAATCATAGCAGTTACCATGATCTGGGTAAGGGACATATTCAGTAGATGACTATCCCAATCACCATAAAGCCAGTCCAGCAGGGCTTGCTATAAGGTATACATCCACTTCATCTAGGGTTTTCCACTAGGCATTTATAGAGGAAAAACAGTCTCTCTTTTCGGGCAAACAAACTTCATAGCAGGTTTTATCCAGTCCACCAGGCTACCTGCTCCCTTGGGAATAACCTACTCTATACAGCCATTTGTGACTGTTATATAGTGAGCTGTGGGTCCTATATCAACCAAACATTCTCTTCCACTCTATAGCATTCAAAACCAGATACTGCCCCTCAATTAGTCACTCTCACAATCCATTTCAGTAAAATTCTTCAAGAAGCTAATGACAAACAGATCCACAAAATGAGACAACTCCTTGGCACTATAACCACTGGTTTTAGAAGTTTCTTGGTTTTGCCCTCCCTCCAACTGGACTACTTTTCTGGTAACCAGAAGTCATAGCAATACTGTCTGTTGTCCTAGAATAATTTTTCCAATTGTGGGTGGCTTCAAGACTATTGGTTGTAGTCCAACTGACTGAAATCTAAGCTTGGCTCAGCATCAGAATCAGCTCCAGAACTCTATTACTTTCATTTTAGCTATTACACATAACAATAATCAAGGAATTGTATATTTAGTTTGTTTCTTAGGTATGTATCCAGTGAGCCATCTCATTAGGAGTTGATTCTATCATCATTTCTGAATTCCATCCTGTAAATTTGCCTTTAGTAATGGATCACAGCACAGCTGCAGTTTCATATTATGTGTGAATATATAGCCATCTAAAAATAAAAAATCCCAAACTCCTTTGCCCCTTCATCCTTTCTCTTCTCAAACCACATGTTTCAGTGAGTCAGGGTTGACATAGCAAATTTCACTTTTTATGAACCAAACTCCAATTGGACTTTTCATGCTAACCAGAGTTAAAACAAACTTCACAGGATAAAAGCACTCCCAAAGACTGACCTCAATTCAGACACCACTAGCTAAAACTCAGGGGTTCCCAGGCCCTAAACTTCTGATCAAGTGGCTACAAATCTAGAGGTTCCCAGTACTTCCTCAGGTTCAATAATTCACTAGAAAAACTTACAGAACTCAGGAAGGCAAAATAGTTTACAATTACAGTTATATCACAACAAAAAGTGTATCAATCATGCCCAGCCAAAAGAAGACACACACAGAGCAATGTCTGAGATGATCCCAAATGCAAAACTTCCGTATTCTCTCTCTGTGGAGTCAAAAGAGGTCACTTCCTTGGTATAGTGATGAGTAACAATATGCAGAGAGTATTGTTAACCAGGGATGCTCATCTGTGATTCAGTGTCCAGAGTTTTTATTGGAGTTTCATTACGTGGGCATGATCGATCAAATTACTGGGCATATACTGAGCTCAATCTCCAGCCCACTTCCCTGCTCCTCAGAGGTCAGACTAATTTTACATGGCTCAATGCCCGAACCCTATAATCACAGGTGTGGTTTTTCTTGCATAGTTTACCCCATCCTGAGTTATCTCATTAGCTACCTATTAAGGCCATCATGAACAGAAACACTCCTGCCACTCGAGAAACTCCAAAGATGTAGAGGTTCCCATGCACAAACTAGATACAAAAGCCAGCTGAATTCTTTGTTATACAACATAAGACTTACTATAAGACAAAACAACACAATAAGACAGCATGTTATTGGCTAAAGAATAAACACATAGGGGTGCCAGGGTGGCTCAGTGGGGGAGCAGCGGAGGGAGAGGGAGAAGCAGGCTCCCTGCTGAGCAGGAAGCCTGACGCAGGGTTCTGTCCCAGGACCCTGGGATCATGACCTGAGCGGAAGGCAGATGCTTAATGACTGAGCTGCCCTGATCAACAGAACAGAACAAAGCTCAGAAGTGGACCCACACAAATATACTCAACTGATTCTGACAAAAAGGAAGAAGAGGCAGTTCAATGTAGAAAGGACAGTCTTTTCAACAGTGCTGCAAGACTATAAAACTTCTTAAAGTAGAAAACCTACATGACCTGGGGTTTAATAATGATTTGTTAATTAGAATACCAACAGCATTATCTTTGAAAGAAAACACTGATAATTTGGAATTTATTAAAACTTCTGCTCTGTGAAAGACACTTTTAAGAGAATAAAAAGACAAGGCACAGACCAAATATTTTCTATATTTGTAAAACACATATCTGATAAAAGATTTACATCCAAAATATACAGAGAACTCCTAAAACTCAACAATAAGAAAACAAATAAATAGATCTAAACTGACACCTCACCAAAGATATAAAGATGACAAATAAGCATATGAAAAGACGCTCAGCATTACTATTAGGGAATTGCAAATTTGAAAACAATGAGATACCACTGTATACCTATTAAAATGCCTAAAATCCAAAACATTGACAATACCAACTGCTGATAAGAATGCAGAATGGTACAACGACTTTGCAAAATAATTTGGCAGTTTCTTTTATTTTTTTTATTTTTTATTCTTTTTAAGGATTTTATTTATTTATTTGACAGAGAGAGAGAGAGACAGCCAGCGAGAAAGGGAACACAAACAGGGGGAGTGGGAGAGGGAGAAGCAGGCTCCCAGCAGAGGAGCCTGATGCGGGGCTCAATCCCAGAACGCTGGGATCATGCCCTGAGCCGAAGCCAGAAGATCATGCCCTGAGCCAAAGCCAGACACTTTAGGACTGAGCCACCCAGGTGCCCGTGGCAGTTTCTTTTAAACAAGGCTTTTTAACATAGCCTTACCACATGACCAAGCAACTGCACTCTTTCATATTTTCCCAAATGATTTAAAGAAACATCTATTCACAGAAATATCTGCATGTGGATATTTATGGCAGCTTTATTGATAATGGCCAAAAACTGGAAGCAACCAACATTTATTTCCTCTGACAGATGAATGAATAAACGAACTGTGGTACATCCATACAATGTAATATTATTGATCAATTTAAAAAATGAGGTATCTAGTCACAAAAAAGACATGGATGAATCTCAAATGCATATTGCTAAATCAAAGAAACCAGTATGAAAAAGCTATACACTATATGGTTTTAATTATATGGCATTCTTTAAAAGGCAAAACTATAGAGATAGATCAGTGTTTGCCAGGGGCTCACTGGGGAAAGCAATAAACAGATGAAGTATAGGGAACATTTTAGGATGGTGAAACTACTCTTTATGATACTGTAATGGTGAATACAAAACATTAAGCATTTGTCAAAATCCACTGAACTTTACAGGAGAAGGAGTAAACTTTAATGCATGCAAATTTGTTTAAAAATCTTTTAGGAAGTCAGGGTCCCTGGAGGGAGTGCAGAATGTGACAGAAGTCTAAATGTATTTATTACAAATGTGTGAAACAAACTCACTGAAGGGGATGAGTGGTATAAGGTGCTGACCTAAGTAAATTCAGAAATGAATGGAGTCTAAGGCTAAAGGCTAAAAAATTCTATAAGCACTGTACTCTAGTTGATAAAGTTGTTCCCTATTGGTGTACAAATTAACAATTCTGAAATGATTATACATATATACTGGAATTGAATAATTACATAAATGGATGGCTGATAGTTTTCTTCCTCTTAGAGTGGGAGGTTACAAACAGGCAAGGGGAAAAAGCAAGAATGATGCACATGGTAATGGATTAGAATTGGACATATCAACATGTGAACTCATGTTTAGCTCAAAATATAAATGGTTACATACAGAAATATTTATAGGTATGTGTATATACACAGGTTAGTAGACACACATATATCTCTTCTTTCAGTGGACAAAATCTAGAACCAAAACCCTGGTTCCACATACCTCACATGCAAATTTGAGTTTCTAATACAATTCTTCAATTAGAAACTAAGGCTCTTTGGGGTGCGTGGGTGGCTCAGTCGGTTGAGTGTCTGACTCTTTTTTTTTAAGATTTTATTTATTTATTCGACAGAGATAGAGACAGCCAGCGAGAGAGGGAACACAAGCAGGGGGAGTGGGAGAGGAAGAAGCAGGCTCATAGTGGAAGAGCCTGATGTGGGGCTCGATCCCACAACGCCGGGATCACGCCCTGAGCCGCAGGCAGACGCTTAACTGCTGTGCCACCCAGGCGCCCCGAGTGTCTGACTCTTGATATCGGCTCAGGTCATGATCTCAGGGTCATGATATCAAGCCCCATGTTGGGCTCCATGCTCAGCAGAGAGTCTACTTGAGATTCTCTCCCTCTCCTTCTGCCCCTCCCCCTTCTCATGCACTCTCTCTCTCTAAAATAAATAAATAAATCTTAAAAAAAAAAAAAACCCTAAGCCTCTTCAGAGAAAGGGCTCATTCCAAGACTGAGGCAGGAAATATAAAGATGAGTCTGGAGTATCTTATGACAGAAAGTTAAAAAAAAAAAAAAAAGGTACCCAAAACCAAAATAACAAAAAAATACACTGATAGGGGTATGAATTAGAACCAAAAGTATAAAATATGTTAAGTCCATACTGATATAAAGAAACGATGGGATAAATAAATAAATGAAGGATGAGACAAATCCCATTCCATCTTGCAGTAGAAATATAAATAATTTATACAGAGATACTCCACACTTGAGGTGGATCATAACTAGCTATTCCTTAAGTGTGGGCTGCCCAAACTGATGTTTCCCAAAGAGTACAGTATGGAAAGATAGAAGAAAAGAAAAACTTTACTGTGGAGAAACCTGAAAAACACTGTCTTAAGTCAGGGTCAACAGCAACAACAATAAGTCATATTGACAGTATGCATCCTTGCTGTGATGTGAATGTACTTTAACTCTGTGGTCTTCTGCCCAAAAACATATTTCTCCAGTCTAATCATAAGGAAAGCATGAAACAAATCCCAGTTGGGCAACATTCTAGAAAATATCTGACTAGTAGTATTCTTTAAAACTTCCAAGGCCATCGAAATCAAGAAAGTCCAAAGCACTGTCATAACCAAGAGGAGTCTAAGACATGACTACTGATTGTAATATAGTATCCTGTATGGAATCCTACAACAGAAAAAGAAAGGGAAAACTGAGAATATCTAAATAATATGGACTCTCAGTAATAAGATATCAATATTGGTTCACTGGTGTGGCAAATAAGCCTAAATATTAGTGTAATATGCTAATAAATGGGGAACCTGGATGTGGGATATACAGGTACTCTTTATACTATCTTTGCAATAATTCTATAAATCTAAAACTCAAAACTGATGAATTATTGAACCCTACATCTGAAAATAATGATATACTGGCTAATTGAATTTAAATTAAAAAAAATCTAAAACTCAAAAGTTTACTAAAAATTGAACATTTACTAGGATCTTAATGATATTAAGAAATGACTTAATTTTTTAGAGGTACAGTAATGAAATTTAGCTATGTCTGAACACAAGTCCTTCTCTATTAGTAAAACATTGAGAAATAACTATTATAGTTATTTAGTGAAATATAATATATATATATAGAGAGAGAGAGAGAGTGAAATATCTACATATAAATGTACACGTGTACATTTACATATAAAAACTTTAGGGGTACCTGGGTGGCTCAGTCGGTTAAGCATCTGCCTTCAGCTCACATCATGATCTTAGGGTCCTGGGATTGAGCCCTGTGTCGGGCTCCCTCCTCAGCAGGGAGTCTGCTTCTCCCTTTCACTCTGCCTCCTCCTCCCATTCATGCTCTCTCTCTCTCTCTCTCTCTCTCTCTGTATCTCTCTCTCTCTCAAATAAATTTAAATAAATATTTTATATTACATTATTATATCATATAAATCATGATGATGTGTAAGACTCACTCAAATTAATCCTATTTGGGGAGAGGAGTGGGTGAACAGGGATATACATGAAAAAAGGTCATGATTTTGATCATCCTTTAAGTTGAATAACTGGTATAGTGAACACCCTTGACTCTTCTCTCTAGGTTTGAATAGGTGTGAAATTTTCTATAAAAAATTAAGTAACTGTCTGATTTAAAAATTTAACAGAAAGGGCTCTTTCTGTTATACATTAGGAAAGGAGGAAAAAATTAACAGAAAGACTCTAAGAAATCTCTCAGAAAGACAAAGGACTAATAATAACAATAATAATAATAATACAGAAATAGAAAAACAGGAGAGAATAGAAGCTCATAAGCTCATGTGAGATATAATAACCAACTATTAGAAGTTCTAAGAAAAGGGTACAGCAACAATGGAGGGGATAAAATAATACAAAAGAAAAAAATTTCCAGATTTGAAAAAGATAATGGATCAAACTCCTCATTTAAGAAGGCTTCAAAAATTACTGTTTGTAATTATCTCATAGATACCCAAAACAGAGAGAGTGAAAATAAATCCAGACTAACACTCAGCCCCAGTAACTTCTAATCCAGAGTTGTTCTTTGTCTCTCACTCCCATCACAACACTGAAAAAATCCCTGCTCAGAGAAATTTCAGATGTACTATTGCTACAAGACTCTACCTGAAATAAAGGCTGAGGCAGTTAGTCTAACCGTAAAGAAAACTTAAATGGCCGGATGTGATGACAGTGACCAAGTTTAAATAACTTATAAAATATCACTACAATACAAACATTTTACAGAAGAAATTTCCTTAAAATAGAGCTTATCTTAAAATATTGACATGTCTACACAAATTCTTTACAAGGAATACCCTATGACACAAAAATCTTAAAAAAAAATTAAATGACCGTTCATCATTGTATTCCCTGTGAATTATGTAACTAGAAAGAGAAGACTTCAGCTATAGCTCAATGCTTTATAAATTTCTCTTTTGCTCTCAAGAAATGCTCATCTTATATTTTCCTCCATTCTTCCCAGGAACAAACCTACTTTAATACCCAGGTACACCTTACAAAAATAAACACAGTATACAGGGTCACAAATCTAAGAGCTCCAGAAGAAGAAATGACTACTCACTGTTTCATTTTGGGATCTCCATGCTGAAATTATGATTTCTCACAAAATATTTTAAGAATTCTGCTGCAATAAAAACAGAAACTCCAGAGAAATGAAATAATTTTCCTGGTAAAGAGAATAATCCCTGGAATAATACCTGTGAATATGTTAGGTTACACAGCAAAAGAGGAATTAAGGTTGCAGGTGGAATTATGGCTGCCAGTCAGCTGACCTTAAAATAGGGATTTTATCCTGGATTATCCAGGTGGGTCCACTGTAATCACTCTTTGGAGTGCAAGAGGGAGGCAGAAGAGAAGCAGAAGAATGGTCAAAGAGATGCAGTGTTGCTGGCTTTAAAGATGGAGGAAGTGGGGAGGGGGTCATAATCTAAGGGCAGCTCTTTAAAACTGGAAAAGGTAAAAAAAAAAAAAAAAAAAAAAAAAAAAGGATTCTCCTTCTCCCCCAGAGCCTCCAAAAAGAATGCAGCCCTGCTGACACCTTGATTTTAGCACACTGAGACCTGTATCTGACTTCTCACCTATAGAACTATAAGATAATAAACGTGTGTTGTTTTAAGACACTAAGTTTGTGGTAATTTGTTAAAACAGAAAAAGAAATCAAATATATTCTGCTTCTTCAAATTCTATAATAAGACTTATTTCTGTTTCTTCTGTTTCTGAAAAGGAAGGAAAGAAGAGTCAGTGTGCGATCTTGTGTGGGACTTCTACTGGAGGTAGGTAAACTGTCTCTGTCTTGTCAGTCTTGTAATATGTTGTAGACTTTGGCAAAAAATCCAAGTCAGGTTCTGCTTGACTTGACTTAACCCCTTTTTAAATTTACTTTAGCCTTACAGGTTTCAGATGAATAATTTTAGCCACACTGATTATAACGGTGGGTGGCAGATTTCAGTTAACATGTATGTTTGTTGAGAGTGTAGCTGAGCTATTCCATCATATTGCTGCCTAGGCATACATTTTTGGCCAAGCTGCAGCTGCCTGCAAGGGCCTTAACCTGATTTTAATGCCTTGTGCAAGTACAAGCCCTAGATAACAGCCCACAGTCATAAGCAAATTAAGTTCCTTGACTCCCAACACCTTCCCCTTGTATGGCCCTTAGGTAAAACCCCTGTGAAGCTTAACCAAACCCTCGCTCTTTATGGTCTGATTGGACAATCCACCTTAGCCCAGGAACCCCAAAAGCACTCCACCCACAGACCCTAATGAAGGCATGTGCCCCAGTTCCTCAGTCTTTCTGTCTGTACCCTGCCTTGATCTTCCTGTGTGGTCCCACAAAGCAAGGGGTATACTTCCTCCAGGGCCTGTGAGTAGTAAACTTCTCTATCTTTGTTTCTCTTGTGGTCTTTTGGCTCACCATCCAGCACCCTGGAGGCTCTACTTAAAAATGTTGATTTAACAAAATCACAACAATGTTTAATAAACTGAAATGCCAAATGCATTGGTGATTTAGTGTAATACTCTTGTTGGATGATGGAAAAATGAATGTATTTAATGCCCCCAACTCCTTCAGTAGTCTGAATTTCCTTCTTTGAGATTCAATTTTCTTTCCTTAAAACCAGTCTGAGCATCAGACTTACTGCACATTACATTAAATGGAGTTTAATATGCTGTTTCCTATGCCTAAAATGAATGTTTACCTTCTCTTTTCATTGGCCAATTGGTCAATTTTGTATTCATTCTTTTGAAACTCAACTCAGATGTCACTTCCTCTTTGAAACCTTCTGAACACACACACACACACACACACACACACACACACACACACACACACACAGAGTTAACCTCCCTTCTGCATTACTTTGAGACCACATGCATACTAATCATAGCATGCTTATCACTGACATAATTACAGTATGGTAATTTATTTATAATATATCTGCCAATCATACTAGACTTTGTATTCATTAAGGACAAAGATGGCCTTATCCATATGAGTATCTTCAGCAATTAACAGTATGTCTGGAACACAGCAGAGGCTCAATACGTAATTACTAAATTAAACTTCAGATTGTAATAAACAATCTATAATAAATAATATAGAGTGAAGAAAAATATTGTGTTTGAAGGGTCACCACAACTATATTTGATAAATTTAAACTTTTTTCATATATAAAAGTTACATTAACAGGTCAAAAAAGAACCTACAATAATAATTAAAAGCAAACAGAAGATTTACTAGTTCGGCAAAAAAATATAAATTAAAAAAAATTTAGTTTCCTCATCTCATTTGTCCCCTTTAAAAAAAAAAACAAACTGAGTTGTATTAAATCTTTCTTTGTGTTCAAGTTCTGTATTCTATATCACAGCATAGCTGAAAGTATCAGTATCAGTTTGAAATTTTCATTTACCTATATTAAGACGGTCTCAACTTTCTGTAAGCTGTCCCTCCACTATGACATCCATACTACTGTCACATTTTTAGTTACTTGTACCTCGCTATTATGACACGTGGTACCTTAGAAACTTACTTTGTAAATAGGTTATGTCACAATATGAATGGAAAAATACTGAATAGTATTAAACAGTACCTTTAAGTTTTTCTATTTATCTCAAATTAAATGGCATGTCATCACAGCACCCATTTCAACAAGTATATATTGAGCTCTTACTTAGTGCCAGAAACCTAAGAGTGATGAGAGAGATAATGAAATATCAAGTATATTCCAGTATATTCTCCTACGTAGTAGGAGATTAAAAGCAACCAGACAGACCAGCATAAGATGACAACAACCCAGAAAGAACCAAAGGAGTTTAGATTTGACATTACGAGTAACGGGAAAACCATCAGAAAAATAACAAGTCAAACCAACAATTTAGGATGATTTTGGCAGAATGAACAGAAGCAATAATATTATCAGAACTTCTAAAACTGAGGAGGTAACACTTTTCTCCCCTACAGTTAAAAAATAATTCAGTTTTGCCAACTGTACCCACTAAACCTGTTTTCAAAATCACCCACCCCTCTAGACCTCCACTTTGCCACCACTTTAGCCCAAGCCACTGCCATCCTTCTTCAAGAACAGTAGCTTCCAGCATCTTGTCCAGCTCCCTTCTAATTCAATCTTCATACAGAGCATTTTTTAATTGTAAACCAAATTATGTCCCTTTCAAGCTTAAAACCCTCCATCAGTTCCCTTCAATTTTTAGGACAAAGATCCAAATCCTTTGAGCTCCATAAGAGCTCTGTACTTACAGCCTCCTCTCCTGCCACTCCTCCCTTCTGTGTCAGTAGTCAAGCTAAATAGTAGTCTTCTCATAGTTCCTCAAATATTCCATAATCCCTTCCTGCTTCAAGGCCTTCTCATATGCTGTTTACTAAAACAGGTAACATCCTCGCAACTATATATACCCTTTTAATCCTAGGGCAACTTAGCTTGAATATCATTTCCAAAAAAACGCCTTACCTAACACCCACACTAGACCAGGTCTTCCAATAACATACTTTCATATGTTGTAATTCTCCTCTGTAGAACTTTCCTCACTTATTAATTGAAGATAGTTACTAAGTTGGCTAAATATTTCAACTACATCTGCCTCATCAGGACATGAGCACCACTAAAATAAAAGCTATAGCTGCCTGACCAATGTATCCTCAACATCTTGCACATAACCGTCACTCAAACACATAATGGATTGATGGATGCCTTCCACTGGAGGCCAGAGAGAGAACAGTGCTAGAAATAACAACAAAAAGAAAAGTGAATGCCTAAAGAGCTTACACAGACTTATACTGAGTTTGAAAAATTAATTTCTGAATTTTTAAATTATCTGTAGTTTTCTAACGCAGGAGTCAGCAAACTTTTTTAAAAGACCAAATAGTAGGGGCACCTGGGTGGCTTAGTCAGGCAAGCATCTGACTCTTGATTTCAACTCAGGTCATGATCTTAGGGCCCTGGGATCAAGTCCCAAATAGGGAGTCTGCATGCCCCCCCCCCCGCCTCAAATAAATAAATAAATAAATAAATAAATAAATAAATAAAATCTCATAAAAAGAAAAAAGACCAAATAGTAAATATTTTAACATTTTAGGTTTGTAGGCAATACAGTCTCTGATGCAACTATTCAATTCTGCCATCGCAGCATGGAAGCAGACACAGACTATATATAAATTAAAAGGCGTGGCTGCACTGCAATTAGCAGTCTGCAGGCTGCAGCTTTACTGGCCCCTATTAATATATCCCAAAGAAACAGGAGGCAGAAATTAAACAAATGCAAAAAAATAAAGCTGTTCTTTCATTTTAAACTCATAAAGAAGCTTTTCTTGAGATGCCATACAAACTTCCCCAAATTCTGAACTCAAAATGGGTTAACATGTATTAATTAAAAGCACACATGGAATCTTCCTTTAACGGTCAGAATTAAGTACATCTCCTCCTTTAATGTGGATCATAAGTTTCTGTTGAGGCAGCAACAGAATGTATTTCTGAGGAGAGTACAGAGCACACAGTGGAAATTTAAAACACATGCTGAACAAATGAACAATCCAAACATAGATTAGCCTTTCCCCTTTTCATTCTTCTAGTCTACTATAGTTGGGTGCAGACACAAGAGGAGAAGCAATTAATCTGTATGTTTAGATTTTCAAAAAAGCATTCTCCAGTAAGACTGCACAGGAACAATTTTCCAAAAGGCAGACGTTTAATAACAAAGAGAAAACAGAATACAGCAGTAAACACCTTCTTTACCTTAAAGATGAAACCCAATATAAACTTATCGTGCCACATCACACAGTATAGACAATAAACTGGGAGCCAGTTTATTCCAAGTTTTAATTCCTCTGTGTCTCTTAGGTGATTGTGTGACTTAACTTTTCCAGGCTTCAGTATCCTTATCTATAAAATGAGTGGATAAGAGTAAACGATCTCTATGTTCTCAATTCTATAGTGTCTAATTTTTCTGTATATTAAAGACTATATAGCATTGCCAAGTGGATGAATGGAAACAAATGCAAAATCTCATAAAACTGAATAATGAAGGGTGGGAAAGGGTAGTATACAATCTCCATTGTGATAGGTATGACCAATAGATCTAAAATGAAAATTCAGAGTAAATGTATAAATTGCCAGAGTATATATAGGTCCAATGTCCAAGAAAACAAAAGCTGGGAGTTATAAAGTAATCCCATCCTCCTTTTATATAAAATCATAGTTCATAGTGCAGCACACCTAGCATGCTGAACAGATACATCTCAACAGAAACACAACAGAAATGCAGGACAATTAAAATAATGAAAGGAGTGAAAACAGTCCTTAGGAACAAGACAAAAATGAAAAATAAACAACAAAAAATGCTTTTACCTCAGTCAGAAGAAATCTAGATCTGTAGTTACTTTAAGCAGCTATTGATGTAAGGCAATCAATAATATCAAACAGATACATTTATCATGTGCACTGTTAGCAAATAAAGACTATATTATACTTTGTAATCAACACTGTGCTATTAGTGTTACACTTTCTTCACAGTACTGGACACTGTTTTTAAGTCAGTGTCTATAAAGAATTTTTCCTAAAAATTGAATCAAAATACCTAAATTTTAACAGACCAATGATTCCACCATCCCCTTAGTTGCCTTTCTTAGAAATCAGTCATCTTTAAATTCCATGCCAATTTATAGAAAATACAAACACACACACACACACACACACACACACATACACACACACATATTGCTGTAAGTTATTTCCAGTTATTGGAAGATATCAAATATTAAGAGTAAAAATATTCAAATATCTCCAGATAATAAACCTATGATTAACTACAGTGATGACAAACCTTAGTGAAGGCCACGTCAATAACTATGTCATCAGTTTAGAATAACTTAAATTGAAAAAAAAAATGAGTTTGGCTAAACTATGCTTAAAATTTAGTATTTTATTTTTAGTACTAGGGCTAAATTTGTCAACCTCAAAAGAATAATTTCTTCAAATGAATAATCGTATTATTTAAAAAAAAAACTCTAATATGCAAGGCAAAAGAATAATGGCCACCTCAAAGATGTCCATATCTTAATCCCTGGAACCTGTGAATATGTTAGGTTACATGGCAAAGAAGAATTAAGGTTACAAACGAATTATGATTGCTAATGAGGAGACCTCAAAATAGGGTAGTACACTGGTTTATCTAGTTGGGCCCGACGTAATCACAAGGGTCCTTAAATGAAAGAGAAAGACAAGGTCATAGTAACCTTGGCAGGTTGAGTCAACCTGCCATTGCTGGCTCTGCAGATGGAAGGGGCTGTAAGCCAAGCAATGTGGGCAGCCTCAAAGCCAGAAAGGCAAGAAAAGAGATTCTCCTCCAGACCTTTCAAAAGGAAAGCCTTGCCTACCTTTCTTTTTTTAGTCCAGTGAGGGCCTGGGTCCTATAACAGTAAGATAAGTTCGTGTTGTTTTAAGCTACTAAGATTTTTGGTAATTTGTTACAGCAATAAGAAAAAACTAATAACACCTATAGATTTATAAATGTGTTTTTAATTAAAGTCTGAATCTGGTTACAAAAACAATAAAAATCAGAATGCCTAGTATCCTTAATGAGATTTTCTAAGAACAATTATTTAGTTCTTTATTGCTACAAATACACAACAAAGATAGTATTATATGTGCTATATGTTTTCCAAATAAGTACTATTTTTCCTCTCTGAAGCAGTTTTACAATAGATGCCTGTTAGATCTTTATGGTTGAGCCGATCCCAGATTCTCATAAATCCTTCCAACACAAGACACTGTGCACTTTCCTCATTGATTATAATTATTTTCACTGACCATTTAGATAATCTAATTCACATTTCCTAAAAATCAGAGCAGTTCATGTCAAACTTTGAATCTAACCAGTATCTGAAAAATGAACCTTTTAGCTATCTGGACACTTCTAGACCCAAATTTCCATATTAATCACATAAAATAATACAGATTCTATAAAATTTATTACATATAGAAGCATTTCTCATGATTTTTACGAATTTTTTTATCATTTGCTTTGATAATAAAACAGATACATGTACAGGTCTAGGAATGTTTATACTGTACCTATATTATTAAGATTAAGATGTCCAACAACATCTTCATAAATATGCTTTCAAATTAGCAGGTAGGATTGGGGGTGGAGGAGTGAGGCATAAGAAGTCAGAGACTGAGCAAGCTAAGGAAGGCATACATATAAAGGGGCAGTGAACATGGGAAATTAGAACCCAAGTAATGTGAAAAGAGCATCCATGCCCAGGTTGGTCTAGTGTATCAGGGCTTGAGCACATCAGGGGTAATGATGAAGGGTGAAGAGGGAGCATCTGAGGCAGGAGGTTGGCCTGGAATGAGATATGAAAATTTAAGCAGAATATATGTGGGAGATGGCCTGATACAGTAAGTCAGAGCCCAAAAAGGGTAGAGACATTATCCATGCATGGTGGTGACCCACTGTAGGGGTTTCAGAGCCCAAGTAGGATGAGAAAGACCTAAATGGGAAAGAGGAAGTGGTGGCAAAGAACAGAAATCAGTTACACAGAGGAAGACAGATCAAATAAGTACATATTTTAAGGATAACAGAAGCCAGTTTTATCACCATCAGAGAAGGGAGGTTACAAATATAGAAAGGAGAAAACTAGAATGAATCCTGTGGCATTGGATTGGAATTGGAGGTATTAGTGTGAACTAGTGGTTTTCAAATATATATAGATAATGTAGAAACAAATACTGATGTGAATGTGTATGTATATAAATACACACACACACACACACACACACACACACACACACACACACACATACTTATATTCCCTAGTTCTGTCCACTGAAGATGCCTGGAAGCAGCAACTTTTCAACAGCAGTGAGTATACCTAGCCCCCAGAATTTGGCTTCAAAAACAGCATTTTCCATTAAAAAGAACCAGGGCTCTTGGAGGAATGGCTTTCTTTCCCTTTAATACATTTATGTATTTGTGAACAGTAAATAATATTGTTTTATATGTGTTTTTACAACTTATATAAGTGATACATAATGTTCTGCAACTTATTTTTTAGTTTTACATTCTTGTGGTACATGTGTATTGTAAGTGTAAGTTCATTCATTTTCACTGCTTTATAATATACTGTATAATATCACTTAAATATGTTAATTTTTTAAATTTCCCTGCTAATGGACATTTGAGTTATTCCTAATAGTAACATAATAATAATAGTAATATAAGCAGAGCGACGAACATTCTTATTCATGTCTCTGATCATGTATGTTAGGGTTTCTTTAGGATATAAACTTAAGAATAACATCACTGGATCAGAGCATATTTGGATCTTCAACTTTACTAGATGCTGCCAAATATTTTCCAAAAATGACTTAGCAATTTATCCTTCCCAGCAGTGAAGAAAGATTTCTATTGTTCGTCATATGCACCCCACTTGCTATTATCTGACTAAAATTTTAGCCAGTCTGTTGAGTGTGAAATTGTAAGTCTCAGTACACATTAGCTATTTATTATTTTATTATCTCCTATCTGTTGTATTATTTTGCTTTTTTCTTATTGATAAGGAAAGTTTATTATGTGGTCTGACTTTAATTCTTGTTAAATGTGTCACAAATAATCTCTCAGCCAGTGGCTTTTAACTTTGTTTTTTATTTATTATCTATGTCTAGTTTTAAATTTTGATGTAATTAATTTTTTTAAGATTCTATTTATTTCTTTGAGAGAGAGAAAGAGCATGAGCAGGGGGAGGGGCAGAGAGAGAGGGAGAAGCAGGCTCCCCGCTGAGCAGGGAGCCCAAAATGAGACTCGATCCCAGGACCCTGGGATCATGACCTGAGCTGAAGGCAGCGCTTAACCAACTAAGCCACCCAGGCACCCCTGATCTAATTAAATTTAGTGATTTTGGGGGCACCTGGGTGGCACAGCGGTTAAGCGTCTGCCTTCGGCTCAGGGTGTGATCCCAGCGTTATGGGATCGAGCCCCACGTCAGGCTCTTCTGCTGTGAGCCTGCTTCTTCCTCTCCCACTCCCCCTGCTTGTGTTCCCTCTCTCGCTGGCTGTCTCTATCTCTGTCAAATAAATAAATAAAATCTTTAAAAAAAAAATTTAGTGATTTTTTTTCTTGATGGTTTTTACTGTGTGTCTCTGTGTATGTGTGGGTGTGCGTGTGTATTTAAGACATTCCTTCCCATCCTAGGACCATACAGGTATTTTGCATATTGAGAGGCAATACAGCACAGTGATTAAGAACCAGGGCTCTGGGATAAGCTAAATTAAAAATCCCACTCTGTCATGTACTAGCTGTGTATCCTTGGATTCTCTCTGTTTATTCCTTTCTTTTAAGATGGAGATAATAATAATAGCATCTACCTCTTGGGCTGCTATTAGGAAGTACATGCCTGAATAGTGTAACAGCCATGTGATACCGGTATTATTTTGAGTATCATCTCTGACTATCTCATGGGGTTGCTATAAACATTAAATAAGGTCATATATATAAGATACTTAATGCCAGGACTATAGCAAGAGCTCAGTAGACATCACTACAATACCATAAAGATGTTAAAAGATAAGATAATCCAGGGGTGCCTGGGCAGCTCAGTTGGTTAAGCATTTGCCTTCGGCTCAGGTCATGATCCTGGGGTCCTGGGATCTAGCCCCACATTAGGATCCCTGCTCAGCGGAGAGCCTACTTCTCCCTCTCCTCCCCACTCCTGCTCTCTCTCACTACCTCTCTCTCTAATAAATAAAATCTTTGAAAGAAAAAAAAAGAGAAGGTAATCTTGAATAACTTTTTTGTTGTTGTTTTTAGAGAGACAGCATGCCTGCAAGTGGGGTAGGAGGGTGGGGGGCAGAAGGAGAGGGAGAGAGAGAATCTTAAGTGGACTCCACACTCAGTGCAAAGCCCAACATCGGGCTTGATCTCACGACCCTGAAATCATAAACTGACCTGAAATCATGAGTCAGACACATAACTGACTGAGTCACCCAACGCCCCCTGAATAACTTTCACCAACAAATGACAACTTAGATGAAATGGAAAAATTCTTTAAAAAGCAACACACACAAAAAAAACCCTATATATCTTAGTGGGCATATCTACTTAAAACATTATGTCTGTTATTAAAAACCTCTCACAAAGGAAACTCCAGGTTCTAAAGTTTTCATTTGGTGAATTTGTAGACATTTAAGAAAGAGGAACATCAATTTTCCATAAATTCCTTGAAAGGGCAAAAAAACAGGGAATACTTCTCAACTCCTGTATGAAGCCAGCACAACCCTGATACCAAATGCGAAAAGAAACGAAAAGATAGAGCCATCTTGCTTATGAACAAATCTAAATAAACTATTAGGATATCAAGCCCAAAGACATTTAAAAGAATAACACATCACAACCAAGTGAATTTATTCCAGGAATAGAAGGTGGTTTAACATTTGAAAATCAAGAAATGTAATCTACCACACTAACAGATAACAGGAAAAAAAATTTTTGATGATTTAAATAAATGTAGAGAAAAATTAACATCTACTCACACACACAAGAAAAATTACAAGCAAATGAAATGGAAGGGAACTCGCTTAATCTGATGAAAGATATCTATAACCACCCCCCACCACAAACACACATAGAAATTTTAATGGTGGACTATTAAAACTTTGCTGAAATTCTATCAGCATTTCAATTCAACGTTATGTTGGAGGTCCTAACAGGTCCAATAAAAGGAAGGGTGGGGAGATGGAGACTTTTGCAAATGGTATGACTTCATAGTATGCATAGAAATTCCAGGCAAATTATTAAAACTAATAAGTGAATTCCCCAAGGTCACTGGAAAAACAACTCAAAATATAAAAGTCAAATACATTTGTGCATACAACAAAAACTAAGAAAATAAAATTTTAAAAGTGGTATAATTTAGAACAATGAAATCAAATACCTAAAAATAAAGCAAATATGTATAAATTTTTATAAAAAACATTAGCAAGAAACATTTCTGAAGTCCCAAGTAAATGGAAGAACACATCACATTTACGAATTGGAAGATTCACTATAGTAAACGTGTCAATTCTTCCCAAACTGATTTACAAAGTTAATGCAATCCCATTCAAAATCCCTGAAGGTTCTTTGCAGAAATTGATGTGTTCACTCTAACAGTTAAAGAGATTGCAAAAGGTGAGCTAGGGAAACCTTGGAAAAGAAAAAGTTGTAAGACTTTCATTATCAGGTGTCAATACTTAAAGCTACAAAAATAAAAACAGTATAGCACTGACATAAGGATAAAAGAAGAGACCAATGAACTAAAAAGTCAAGAAATATATTGATACAATCACTGATTTATGACAAAGATGACTCTGCAGTAGAGTAGGGAATAAAAACTTCTCAAGAAAAGAAAAAAAATTAATCTTGACCTCTGCCTCATAACATGCACAAAAATAATTTCCAGATGTCTCATAGATCTAAAAGTGAAAGCTAAAAAACAAAGCTTTTGGAAGAAAACATTGAAACATATCTTCAAGACTTTGGGGTAAACAAAAATTTTGCAGTTCAAAACAGTGCTAACAACAAAGGAAAAAGATGCAAACTGCACTATATTGAAATTGTTAATTTCTATTCAACAAAAGACACTATTAAGAGATATAAAAAGCAGCCATATATATGAAATATATACATACGTATATAAATGTGTATGTATAGGTATGTGTAAAAAAAACTTATATCCAAAATATACAAAGGGATTTTTACAAACTAAAAAGAAAAAATACGTACAGCTCAATATAAAACATGTCACAAAAGAAGATATCCCAAGGGCGAATAAACATATGTGAAGGTGCTCAACAAGCAGTTATCACAAAACACAAGACAAAAATCTCAGTGCAATACTATACCTCCACCAGAATAGCAAAAATGCAAAAAGACACACAACACCAAAAGAAAGTGGAATTTCTAGAATGCTCATTTACTACCAGTGGTACTGTAAACTGGCACAACCACTTTGGAAAACTAATAGCATCTGAAGCTATATACATAAATAACTAATAATCCAGTGGTGCCTCTCCTACATATTTTACCAACAGAAATGCATAAATGTTTACCCAAAAACATGTAGCAAAATCTTCCCAACAGTACCAGTTGCCAGAAACTGGAAACAACCTGAATGTCTATCAATAGCAGGATAAAGTAAGTTGTGCTACCTTTACACAAAGGAATATTATATAATAAAACAAGAAACAGACTATAAGAAGTACAAAATATTGAATCAAAGAAGCCAGATATAAAATACCCATGTTTATAATTCTACTTATATGAAGTATAGGCAAAATTAATCTATAGTGATATAAATCAAAACAGTACACCTCTGGGGAGGGGTTGAAAGAATGAAAAGCACAGGAAACATTCTCGGGTGACAGAAATATTCTCTATCACAATGTGGATGACTTAAACAATTATATACAAATATTCAAAATTCTCTTTGTTGTATGAAAAATATTTGTGTATTTTATTTAATGTAAATTATACCTCAACAGAACATTATTTGCATTTAAACAAAAAAAATTGCCCAGATTCTAGATAAACACTATACAAAGCAGTCAGTCTACAAACTGTTAGTTAGGGTCCATGACAAGATAAGGAGCTTGCACCACAATGATTATCAATGCACTGCTTTTTTCAAAGAGAAAGTTTTACTATGAAAACAGTTATCAACTAAACTAAATAGTGGGTTGAACTAAAATGTGTTAGTAGTGACATAGTTGATACACATTCTAATGAAAGCTCCTTATCTTGACCTGGGCTGGAAGGAGCACTTGTTGTAGAGAATAACCCTGACAGTAGCTGGGGAATGGGGGCGGGGGCATGGGCTTTGGTGAGAGGGATAGGGAGGCCAAGAAAAATGAGAATATGTTAAACTTCTTTTTGGATTAAGTTTTAAATATTTACTTAAACTATTCTAGGCCAAAAAAAAGAAAGGAGAAAAAGTGAGACAATTAAAAATAGTAGTAAGGTGGCAGAATGAAGTCCAAGTATATCAGTAAATGCAAATATAAAAGGACTAAACTCACTGGTTAAGAGAAAAAGAGAACCTGTAATTTAAAAAAAATTATAACCTATTTGCTATGTATCAAAAAGGTTCATAATAAAAGGATGGAACATACATAAATAAAACTGATAAAATATACTCATACCTGAAAAAAGGCCTTAAGACAAAAAGCATAATGAGGAATAGAGATCATTAAATTATGACTTTAGGTCCAATTTCACCAACAAAACAATTCTAAACAGGTACACACCTAACAAAATACACTCAAAATATAAAAAGCAAAAAACTGATAGAATTTCAGAACAAAAATAATAAATCCACTATCACCATAGGAGATCTTAACACTTTTTTCAACATTCGCCATCAATTCTCCATCCTTTCTCAGACTTTTTTCCTCTTAAATCAGAAGCTCTGAGATCTTAAAGACTAGTGGTCAATCTAGGTGCATTCTGAACTCTTTTAGAGGTGTCATTAAGTTATAGGAACAGTGAACTGAAAATAGTGGGAACCTCTGAAAAATGTTAGGTACTAAGTGGATTTGCTGCCATCTGCTGGACACAATGTTCATTCCTAGTTTGAACATACTTGCTTTAAAAAGTCCTAGTAAGTGAAATAAGTCAAGCAGAGAAACACAATTATCATATGATTTCTCTCATCTATGGAACATAAGAACTAGGAAGATCGGTAGGGGAAGAAAGGGATAAAGAAAGGGGGGGTAATCAGAAGGGGGAATGAAGCATGAGAGACTATGGACTATGAGAAACAAACTGAGGGCCTCAGAGGGGAGGGGGGTGGGGGAATGGGATAGACTGGTGATGGGTAGTAAGGAGGGCACGTATTGCATGGTGCACTGGGTGTTATACGCAACTAATGAATCATCAAACTTTACATCGGAAACTAGGGATGTACTGTATGGTAACTAACATAATAAAAAAACATTAAAAAAAATAAAAAATAAAAAGTCCTAGTAAGAAAGCACATAAGGCCCTAAAACTATAATCTTTACTAAACTTCCTTTATCTAATGAGAGGTACTCCCTCTAAATTAAATGTGTCCTCTCTATGTCTGTGCAATTTAAAAATCCTCTGGTAATGATGCTTATTTTTTCCAAGTCACAGGTTTATGAGAGTATAGAAAATTACAATGCCTAAAATCCACTTGGAATTTAGTATATCCATGAAGACTACCAATTTTCCCATACAACTACTGGAAAATCATATTTTATATACTGAGTAATTATAATGAGTCACTTCAAACACACAAACTACACTTTACTCATACAGCATATTAGCCACATTACTTGAAACGTCTCTTAAAATATGCACATAATAATGTATTATGGTAGGTCTTCTACTGCTCACCCATATCTGGTTCCCTTGCCCTCCAGGCACACAGGAAAATTACACTTCTTGCCCAGTTAGTACTTAAGATTAGTTAGGGTCAATAGGTTGTGAGTGAAAGTACCATGTGCCATCTTCAGGCCACAGCGAGTAATTGCACATGTGAGACCTAGCAGCATTCTTCCTCTGTAACCGTGACCTTTTGATGGGGCCTCAAAAGATGTGAAAGACACCTTCTTTTGGTGCTGGTGAAGATGGTGAAGATGGTGAAGACGAAAGCAGCCTACAACACTGAAGTTGCCCTACAGAGTTTTCCAGACTTACAATAGACTTTGGAAGAGTAAAAAATAAGCTTTTATTGTGTTAAGCCACTGAGTTGGCACTTAAATGTTACCTCAGCGTAGCCCAGCCCAGGATTTCTCAACAGTGGCATTACTGACATCTTGGGCTGGATAATCCTTTGCTGTGGATACCACTGTAGGGCATAAAGCAGCATCTCTGGCATCTTCCTACTGTTTGTCAGTAGCACTCCTCAATATGACAACTAAAATTAGATCCAGACCTTGCCTTCCTCCCCAACTTTGAGAACCACTAGCCTAGCTTACCCTGAATACAGTATATCTATCTATCTATCTATGTCTGTGTGTATATAATGAATGAGATTGTATTTAACTCAAGTTTCATGTGACAAAAATATATGCTTTACTATGTAATAAGGTCAGATGTTTTGTAGGCCCTTAACAGATATGAATTTCCTTTTCTTAAACTAGGAGCGTTATTTATAAACTTAAAAAAATCCAAGCAGTATCACAAGTCTTTCCATAGTAAGGTAAACAAAATGTTGCCAAAGGATATATAAATTCATACGTACTATGCTGTTCATTTCTGAGGACTCATAGCTCCCAACCGGATGGACATTTCCAATGGGCTCCAAACCCTCTTCATCCCACATGTACGTTCCATCAGAGCTATCAGATGGAGAGAGCTCAAATGAAGAACCGGCTCTGTAATCTGTATCTGGTGAAATCAAGTTATTCCCAGAAGTATGTTTTGTACATTCACTCCTGTCTTCAATTGATTTTAAGAAGAAAAAGAAAAAAAATGTTATTAATTCACAAAAATATATTTCTCAGGTTCTAAAAATATAAACTCTAATAATTTAATATAGCAAAAAAAAACTGGCAAAAAAGTATTACTAACTATAGCATTTTCTAAATCCTAAATAATAAAAAGATCAAGAGATAAAATCTTAAATAACCTACTGAAATGTTTCCCAATACACATAAAGAAAATTCATTGAGCCACCTTTCACTTCCATAACATTTCTAGAATTATAAAGCCTCATATTCTTTTAATATTTCCTACGATATTTACTTTTACACATTGGCCATGAAACTCCTTACTCTGTATATATCATTTAACCTTGCAGTTGCCTCCTTACAAAAGAAATACTTGTTCTGGCACTCACTTCTAACTAGAAGACCCTCAGTCAAGGGTTTATGCGTATCCCTTCAGTTTGCTCTTTTTTCAGGCTATATGGGCACAAAGATATAATTTCTCCAGACTTTTAGTACCAGGATGACCAAGTATAAGAGGAAATGTTTAACGGGTACTAATCTCACTTTTCTCAGTTAAAAAAATAAAGTTCCTCTGAAAAGTATACAGTTTGCTAAACAAGAAATCTAAGTCCTCCTTTAAAAAAATGAAAATTTCCTAGGATAAAAACATTCATTAGATTGGACATAACCTATATTATTATTAGCTCATTTACCCTTTGGCACAGCTTTACTCTAAACAAATAGCATCTATTACCATAAGGGAAGAGACGGACTAAAATGGCATGCCACTGTTTAGGGAAGCCGGGGAAAAGAAAAAATTCTGAAGCAGTATGGACTAGGCCTGTACATGAGAGTCAAAGAAGAACAAAGGTAAGATACATTAGGGAAGAGTATTTTTATTGTTGTTTTAAGTAGTGAAAAATAAGACTGGGAGAAAAAAATCACAGGACAATAAAAGGTGCCCCGCCCCAAATTTATCTATATCCATCCCTCCACAAAATTGACAGTATCTTGGAATTAATCAAAAGGTAATCTTAAATACAAGTTCTATTATATTATCTAGGAAAAAGCAAACAAACTTAAGAATATTAATATTTACCAGTGACACTTATATCTATCCACTCGTCAGTTTTGCTTTTTTCATTTTCCTTGGGGGAATCAAATATATCCTTTGGTGGTACATTTTCATGCTTTTCTTCTTTGAGAGAAATCTCCTCTGGAGTTATTCTAGTTCTGTTGGAGTCTTCTATATCTATAAAATCATCACTAAAGTCTTCACTTAAATCATTCTTATCAGAAGATGACAAAGACGACAAGGAAATATCATCCACATCATCACTCAGGTATCTAATTTTAGCATTATGCTTCATGGTCTGGTCATTTTCTGTTCTATAACTATCATTTTCAATTAGTTCTTGGTCCTTATTAGTAGCTCTGTCCTTAGCGATAAGTTCAGCATCTTCTTCTACACATGAATCAGCAGGTGAATTTTTATTACCATCAACTGTGATACTGCCAGAAAATGGAGGTCGGCTAGATTTCAGTAGAGAGGGATGAACCATCCTATAACCCAAAGTAGAAGTTACACCTGGGCCATTTGGTAAAGCCAATTTCTTTCCACCAGCAGCATAAGGCCTATTAAATCCATACCCTAAGGGATCATTCCCATTGAGTACTTCTGACTGCCGGGAATTTCTTGCTAGCATACTTGACCTCAGAGGCACTCTAACGGGTAGCTGTTGGTTCTGATAAGGCTTTGTAAGATCTGCAGCTCTATTGAAGGAATGTGATCTGGTTATTGATGAAGGTGGAAGGAATGAATTCTGAATGGAATGTGAAAAACTTTGTGACCTTACCATTTTTTCACAAGTAAGAGATTTAATATTGTCTAGGGATTGTGCTAAGCCTTCTCCAGAACTGCTTCTGGTGGCACACGAGTTTGCTCTAGGCCTTTGTATGCTACCAGCTGAACGGTTTCCATACAATCCATTCAACTGTGATTTTGGAGCACTGACTGAAGAATATGAAGTCCTTCCTAATAATGTGCCTTTGGTGAATTTACCCAAACTAGATGGTCCAGACAAAGACTTTTGGTTTACCTCCTCTGTCGATGACACAAACATAGTGGATGGCTTTGCTAACTTTGATGTGAGTAAAGAAATACTTTTCAAGCCTCCCTTTACCCCATTTTTATCAAACATTCCTTGAGTAGGTGCATGTTTTTCAGGATCAGTTACGTTATCATGTGAAGTGTGAGTACTGTTACGCTCTTCAATACTTTGTGCACTGAGCTGGTATTTAGTTGCCGTTCTCCAATTAAATGAATGGGATGATGGACAATCAGAGCCATTATTTTTGATGTAACTTTTGACATTGCTATTCTTGGAAGTTCCCAATAAATTAACAGGTGTCCCATTTGGCATTGGCTGCAGTGTACTTCTCACAGATTTTGTTCCATATTTTGGCAATTTGGAACCCAAAAATGTCTTGATTTGTGTTTTTTCTTCCATGAGCTATAAGATGCATTTGTTCTCAAAATTTGACAGAATCTGAGGAGACAAAAAAGCAGATTAAACATTCCTAAATAAGCATAATCACATGGGTTATTACATAATAAGAACATATATCCCTAGACAACGACATGCAGCAAAGCCCAAAACCTACTTATGATTCCTACAAAACTCTTAATAAATACTGAATGCAATAATTAAATTAATAATGTTACGAGAAAGTAAAGAACATTTTTATAAACAATTTTATAAACCTAGGCTATGCATGACAGCAAAATCCAGAAATAATAAAACTAGACTGCCAATTTTGACTGTATTTTTTAAAAAAGAAACACTTCTATAGAAAACACATCTTCCAATTTCCAATCCAAATTATTTTTTTCACTTTGGACAATATTATCTCCTTTAAAGTAAGAAAATGTGATTTGTTATTTTTTAAAACATATGTGATCTTATAAAAACTGGAATACATTTTTAAAATTCATTACTAAAGTCACGGTAGGATATAGGAAAAAAATACAAAAGCACTGAAAAGATTTTTCTGACATTAACAATGGAGATATCAGGTATCATTTTAAGCAACTACCTCAAAAAAATTTCCAACTGGTAATATAAATAGATACTACACTAGATGTCATGGTGAAAAGTATAGTGGTTTTAATAAAGTTGATTAGTCCACTAATCTCAACCTCTCAAATTTATTTTAAAAGTAACACAAAACACCAACACAAGAAGGTTTAATGCACAGACAAGAGCATAAAACTAGAAACACCTAGTGTCCTGTATTTAACTGTTTGATAAGGTATGACATATGTCACATGGTGAGATTACAAAGAGACAGATATACTAAAATGTTTATCCTAACATTAACAGAAATATAATATGCTATATACTTACTGCTCACTATATGTTCACCATGATTATATAAAAATACTACAAAAGCATACACAAGTGCAAAATGTGAATAAAAGAAAAATATATGCCTTAGGGTCACTGATGGCTTTTAAAATTATGTATCTTACAACACTGTAATTTGTTGGTTTTGTTTTTTTAGTAAAAAACAAACAAACCTGATTCTAAGCCATCCCTATACTTTCAAAATTGAGAGTTTCTAGAGTATGTATATGTTATTGCTTATGTTAAAAGTAAATATTTAGGAAATCATACAGACATTCAAGTAAAGATGGTGGGGTGAAGCAGAATTACAGAACTTCCCTATCCCCAATAACTAAAAAAAGAGAAAGAATATGTGTGTTTGTGTGTGTGTGTGTGTGTAATTTTTAGCCAAAAACTCACCAGCTTCAAGCAAAAACTGCTTAAACTAAGCACCTCTAAACTTTAAAGTAGTGGACAGAAAAAGATTCTGTACAATGTGATCTGGCTCCTAGTCTGATGACACTACCTGAAAACAGTAACGGGGAAAATAGGTGAGTCGATAAAACTTCAAAGTTTTAATAACATCCTCCAGTTTGGATAGATATATCTGGTTTGGCATGCCATGGGGAAGTCCAGGAAAACATCTTCAGCACCAAAGCTCTGAAATCTCAGCAGAGGAACAGTGGGACCAGAACCTATCAACTACCAAGGCACTACTCTGACTTGAAGGAAGGGTCTGAAGCCCTTAAAATTATACTACACCTACAGCAGGATGGAGTGAGGCTAGCAGACATTGAACAAAACCTAAGGAGACAGGAGAGCCTGCAGCACCAGAAGAGTTCTTCCCACAACACCACCTCATACCCTTCAACCACAGAGAAGCAGACAGAGAACAGCATACAACTGCTCAAAAGGTGTATTGAGGGGGTGCAGTAAAAGGAGGAGACAAAATCACAGCTGAAGTGAACAAGACATTAATGGGAATTCACCCATGCTCTATCAGGGCAAATACAAGTCTTGATCTAGCTATTAAGTCTCTACCTAGAAAGATAAAAAGAAATGGCCACACAACTGTATACACAAGGGAGTAGAAGGAAGGAGAGAAACAAATAATGACTATAGCGAGCAGAACAAAGGAAGAACCCAGACTGAAAGAAAACACACACAAGGAAATAAGGCAGTTCCCAGTGACAGAGAACAACCTAGTAAGAACAGGTAAGTTGAAATCTGCTAAGGAAATCAATTAGGAAGTAAAGAACCAAAGACTGAAAATCAAACTAATTGGCAAGGAGAAAAGTCTTAAAATAACCTGAGTACTGAAGACAAAAAAAGATAAAGACATCAGAGCACTTAGACAGAAGATGTAGGACAGAGATTGAATGGAAAGATAATTAGTATCCCTGATACAGAATAACTAAACAAATAGAAGAGAAAAAGCAGGTAGACATAATAGAAACTGTCCCTAAAGTAAAGGAGAAAAAAAAAAATCTACAGAACAGAAGGAAAATTAAACCACATATCTAAGTACATACCTAGGTTAAGTTAATAAAATATCAAGGATAGAGAAAGAACTAATTCTCCAGGAATGCAGGCAGAAAAAAAATTACTTTGTAACAATGATTGAGAGTTTGATTTCATGGACTGCCATTTACTAATCCCTGAAGGTTTATAGAGACCTATTCTGCATTGGGTAAAAACATAAAGGAGAATTTAGAATTTGATCCATTAGTCATTTGTTCATTTATCTCTTCTGTTTACCTATTCTGAGCTCAAATCAATTAAGAATCTCACACTGACCAGAAAGAAGAATAGCTCTTTGGTATCTGGACAGGTCAGGTTTTGTGCTTCTGTGTTAATTGTATAGCCACAGCTAAAATTATAGAATTAGAAACAATAAAGTCTCTTACTGTCTGTAAGGCTATGTATCTATAATTCAGGAAGTTCTTTATTTCTCATCCCAAGTACATATTACCTGGAGGGTATTAATAAATTAAGATTAAAAAGTCTCTTAAAGCAGCTCTGTTCTGTTTAGCTTATTGATAAATATGTATTTATATAAACTGATTATCAAAATTCCCAGAAAATAGGAAAATTGATGTTTTAGTATTTTAAATGTGTTTTTAAAAATTATTCTTACAGAAACTAACTCAGAAAGGTTTTAAAAATCAAGTTCACATAATTAAGGTTAAGTATCTGGCAAACAAAACTTGTTTAATGAAACAAGTCTGTCTTCTGATTTATCAGTGTTAAACATAACATAAACATATATTTTTATTCCAGTAGAGTAACTTTAATGAAACACATATAAGCTTAGTGATCAAATAAGCCATTCTTACTCATACAACAATGTTTAAGCTTATGAAAATATAAATCTGTGTTTGAATGATTATTTTGGGACGCACGGGTAGCTGAGTGGGTTAAGCGTGTGCCTTCGGGTCAGGTCATGATCCCAGAGTCCTGGGATTGAGCCCTGAATCCCTGAATCGGACTTCCAGCTCAGTGGGGAGCCTGCTTCTCCCTCTGCCTGCCACTCCCTCTACTTGTGCTCTCTCTCTCTCTCTGGCAAATAAATAAATAAATTTCTTTAAAAAAATAATAATAAATTGAATGGTTATTCTGACAGCTTTTTATTTCAACAGTAATTATGTTTTATAGTCAGCTTACACATAATTTTCAAGAACTTTAAAGGTAACTTAAAACGTTGGGTTAATCTTAAATTGAATTAATTAATGAATAATCATTGACTTACTAGATCATTTCTAAGTATGACAGAATGCTAAAACATTGATTACAATGCATAATTTCAAGTGTATATGCTTTTGCTTCTTATTACAGAAGCTTCTTGTTATTATACAGAAAGACTATAGATCTGGGACATGTAAATGAACACACTATTTTTGCTACTCTGAGAAATTGTACACTGGATCCCACTTTTATAAAGGTAGCATGATAGAAATCACATAAAGACGTAAGTGCACATATATATATATATATTTGAATACAACAAGGTGTTAATAGTGGTTACCATTAGGGAAGTGAGAATTACATGCAGGGAAACTTCTTTTTACCTTTAAACCTTTCTTATTTAAATATTTTAAACATGCCCATATTTTTGCAATTTAAAAAGTTTTAACTAAAAAACTGTGTCTTAAAAATGAAAATCATTTATTCAATATGAAAACAAGACTTTTTTTAAAGATTTATTTATTTATTTAGGTAATCTCTACACTCAATGTGGTGCTCAAACTCACAACCCCAAGATCAAGAGTTGCATGCTCTTCTAACGGAGCCAGCCAGGCACCCGTCAATATGAAAACAAGACCTAACAGGTTTTTTTTTTTATAATGATTTTTTATTATATTATGTTAGTCACCATACAGTACATCCCCGGTTTTCGATGTAAGGCTCGATGATTCATTAGTTGTGTATAACACCCAGTGCACCATGCAATATGTGCCCTCCTTACTACCCATCACCGGCCTATCCCATTCCCCCACCCCCCTCCCCTCTGTAGCCCTCAGTTTGTTTCTCATAGTCCATAGTCTCTCATGTTTCATTCCCTCTTCTGATTACCCCCCCTTTCTTTATCCCTTTCTTCCCCTACTGATCATTCTAGTTCTTATGTTCCATAGATGAGAGAAATCATATGATAGTTGTCTTTCTCTGCTTGACTTATTTCACTTAGCATTATCTCCTCCAGTGCTGTCCATGTTGTAGCAAATGTTGAGAACTCGTTCTTTCTGATTGCTGAGTAATATTCCATTGTATATATGGACCACAACTTCTTAATCCAGTCATCTGTTGAAGGGCATCTCGGCTCCTTCCACGATTTAGTTATTGTGGACATTGCTGCTATGATCATTGGGGTGCATATGGCCCTTCTCTTCACTACGTCTGTATCTTTGGGGTAAACACCCAGTAGTGCAATGGCTGGATCATAGGGTAGCTCAATTTTTAACTTTTTAAGGGACCTCCACACTGTTTTCCAGAGTGGCTGTACCAACTTGCATTCCCACCAACAATGTAGAAGGGATCCCCTTTCTCCACATCCTCTCCAACAATTGTTGTTTCTTGCCTTGTCTATTTTTGCCATTCTAACTGGCGTAAGGTGGTATGTCAGTGTGGTTTTGATTTGAATTTCCTTGATGGCTAATGATTTTGAACATTTTTTCATGTGTCTGTTAGCCATTTGTATGTCTTCATTGGAAAAGTGTCTGTTCATTTCTTCTGCCCATTTTTTGATTTGTTTATTTGTTTCTCGTGTATTGAGTTTGAGAAGTTCTTTGTAGATCTTGGATACCAGTCCTTTATCTGTAGTGTCATTTGCAAATATCTTCTCCCATTCCGTGGGCTGCCTCTTAGTTTTTCTGACTGTTTCCTTGGCTGTGCAGAAACTTTTAATCTTGATGAAGTCCCATAAATTCATTTTATCTTTTGTTTCTCTTGCCTTTGGGGATGTATCATGAAAAAGGTTGCTTTGGCCGATGTCGTAGAGGTTGCTGCCTATGTTCTCCTCTAGAATTTTGATGGATTCCTGTCTCACATCGAGGTCTTTCATCCATTTGGAGTTTATTTTTGTGTATGGTGTGAGATAGTGGTCAAGTTTCATTCTTTTGCATGTAGCTGTCCAATTTTCCCAGCACCATTTATTGAAGAGACTGTCTTTTTCCCACCGGATGTTTTTTCCTGCTTTATCAAATATTAGTTGCCCAAAGAGCTGAGGGTCCATTTCTGGGCTCTCTATTCTGTTCCATTGGTCTATGTGTCTGTTTTTGTGCCAGTACCATGCTGTCTTTGTGATCACAGCTTTGTAGTACAGCTCAAAATCCGGCACTGTGATGCCCCCAGCTTTGTTTTTCCTTTTCAACAGTTCCTTGGAGATTCGGGGTCTTTTCTGGTTCCATACAAATTTAAGGACTATTTGTTCCAGTTCTTTGAAAAACGTTCTCGGTATTTTGATCGGGATAGCATTGAAAGTGTAGATTGCTCTGGGTAGCATGGACATTTTAACTATGTTAATTCTTCCGATCCATGAGCATGGAATATCTTTCCATCTTTTTATAAGACCTAACAGTTTAATCTAACCAAAAGCAAGTATTCAAAACTAAGTTTAATATTATATAAAATATACTTAAAAGGCAAAAAAAAAATGGAAGTTGTCTGAATAAAAAACGAAAGATTTTTTATTCAATAGGTAGAACGTTTTCATAAATTACCATTTCAATTTTTCTAGACCTAAACCTCAATTTGGTATTTTACTCACCAATTTTATCTTTAAAAATCTATTCTAAATTATTTACATTCCATAACTCTAGTTCTTATCCTCATGATCTCGTTCTGTATTATTACAGAGGCTTCCTATATTATAAAGACTCCCATCTCACTTTTATTCAAACTGTCAAGTTACACTCTTATAGCACAAATCTGATCATATCCTTCTACTGATTAAAAACTATGCATGGCTCAGGAACAGCAAAATAAAACCCAAAATCCACTACAGAGATTAAACTTACCTATTTGTTTCTACACTATCTTTGCAGTACTATACATTCAAGCCAAGATGCACTATTGGTCATTCCCCAAAATCTATCCTGTATTTTCTACCTTCTATGCCTTTGCTATTGTAAAGATCCACCTTGAAGGCCCCACCCTCAAAGTTCAAATCCCTACACCCATAAACCTTCCCAGTTAAAACTGATTTCTCATCTTTCTCTATTACATTTTCATCAATAATATAACTGAGTCTGTCTTGTAATTGTGGGCATGTCTATTTGACCCATTAGAAAGTCAACCTGTTAAGAGCATAAACTAAGTGTTACATACTTTGGGGCCTGCCACAGGACCACAAATTCGAAAGATCCTCAACTTTGAAGTAAATTCATAATCTCTTAGTGCAAGTTAATTTAATAAATACTAAATCAATACTGAAAAATAACTTTGTTTTGTAGGCCTGTGAGTAACTGGTAGCAGCTGCCTTGAGGATTAGGTTGAAAAAGATTCTGAAGTAAAATCTAGACTCTGATAAATTATCATGATCAAACAGCAAAAATGACATGACCAGAAAAAGGGACAGGGGCAGTATCCATGTCAGATGACTGCCATCCCATTTTTTTTATAGTAGTCTTTTATTATAAACATACGTTGTGTGTATATAAACATACACAAAACATACTTCCACACCTACAAACACCTTCAGGATAACCAAAAGGAAACTGGTAACAATATTAGATATAAGGGTCATCTTGCAATGGGGCGCCTGGGTGGCACAGCGGTTGAGCGTCTGCCTTTGGCTCAGGGCGTGATCCCGGCGTGATGGGATCGAACCCCATATCGGGCTCTTCTGCTATGAGCCTGCTTCTTACTCTCCCTCTCCCCCTGCTTGTGTTCCCTCTCTCGCTGGCTGTCTCTATCTCTGTCGAATAAATAAATAAAAACTTTAAAAAAAAAAAAAGGGTCATCTTGCAAATCACTAAATAACACGCATTAAAGATCTGTCCTCTGGTGAGTCAGTCTATGAGTCAGAAAGGCTTTAACATTTTCCTGCCTATCACAAGTAGACCAAGCACAGAACATTCTATTCTTTCACTTCCCTATTCCTCTATTTTACTGTCTAGAATGAGAGTAATGTATATTATCTCCCAAGAACATTTTAAGTATTAATAACTTAGAGGCACAAGATAAGCCCACGAGAAAGACACACTACCGCTACAAAGTGCTTGGGGTGACACCACTCAGAACAAAAACAAGAAAAATTTATTAGAACCTGAGTGCACTATTTCCTATCAAGAGTATTTACTGATTTCTAAATGCACAAATGATTGTAATAAATGAAATCAATCATGTAGGGCTGTGGTCTTAAGTATAAACTAATCTGATGGCTGAACTGTAAAGCCTGCATATCTGCTTATATTATGAATACTGTCACTTCATTAGTTGATTGACTACCTATTATCTTCATGAAACTTTCTCCTGTATTTGGTTATGTAACTATGAAATGAAACAAAACAGACATTGTGAGTCCGCCTCATTTTAGCAGCTATGCTACCTCTGATGAACTTTCCCTGACATGCATTCTGTTAAATGACTGAAGAATGCAGTCATAACAATTTGAAAAAGTACATGCTGGCTACAAAATCTAATGATATCATCTTCTCTGAAACACTTCAATATTGTCTGTGAGCTTTAATTTAATGTTGAACTAAGAATAATACCTGGCACAGGGCTTGGAAATGTCTGAGATTTTCTGATTTAACTTCTGTAAAATGATTTTTGAAGTATAGCACATTTACAGTATCGGTATTTCACATTTGAAAGAATGTTCAAAACTACATATAAATTTCTTTTTAAAAAATTAGTAAATCAGGGGCACATGGGTGGCTCAGTTGGGTAGGCTTCTAATTCTTGATTTCAGCTCAGGTCACGATCTCAGTGTCCTGGGATCCAGCCCCATGTTGGGCTCTGTGCTCAACAGAGAGTCTGCTTGAGATTCTAGCTCTCCCTCTGCCCCTCCCCCCAACAAATAAATAAATAAATCTAGTAAATCTAATTTTGGGGGGGGTTGGGTTTTTTTTTTTTTTTTTTGGCTTTGGTTTTGGTTTGTTTCATGCTTTTAAAAGGAATCCACAATTGGATGGGAAGGGAAAAGAAAAAGCAAATTTTACTGAGCATTTACATGATGGGTATATGCTTACCACTCTACCCTGTTTAATCTTCCTAACATTATAAGGTTGTGGATGTCCTCCCATTTTAAATAGATAAACCAAGATTTGGAAGCTAAAATACTTGTCCAAAAATTCATGAACTACTGAAAAGGATTCAGGTTCAAGTCTACCTGATTCCAGGATCCATGCAGACAGCCTTCCTGACAAAGCAATGAAATACTTTTTTTTTTTTTAAGATTTATTTATTTATTTGAATGAGACAGAGAAAGAGAACACATGCGGGGGCAGGAGAGGGGCAGAGGCAGAAGGAGAGAATCTCCAGCCAGTCATGGGGCTCAGCAGGATCCCAGGACCCCGAGATCATGACCCAAGCTGAAATCAAGAGACTGAAGCTTAACTGACTGAGCCACCCAGGCACCTCAGGAATGAAATATTTTAAGAGGCTAATTGAGAGGTACAAGAGTGAAGGAAAGGACTGGATAATTAAGGTTAGGAAAGCATAAATACTGCAAAGAACCTAGGTATAATTAAACGAGAAGTTTTGCACAGCAACAGTAGAAGCTTTCACCTTTTCAAACTCCTTTCATATCCATTACCTTATCATCTGAGGAACCACCCACTCACATTCTTTTTTTAGTTTTTCAAATAGCTTTTTAGAAGGTATGAACTGCCTGCATTTTGGCGATTTACACAGGCATAAATTCACTACTGAGACCCAGAGCAATTAGCTGAAGAGCAATGCAGATGGCTGCATACCCATAACCAGTCACTTCTTAATATGTGCTTTCATATTCAGATAAATATATCTTAATTTAAATTTTTTTTTAACCTTGTGTTACTCAACCACTTACCCCAAATCCCCTTCTGCCCTGTTTCTCCTAGCTTTCATCTGTGGCATAAATTGATTCAAAGGCTTGAGTACAATAATCAAATAAAAATGACACCTTCAGCCAAAAGTAAAGGTTTAAAACAGTACTTCACTCCTTGCGGATTGTTTGTGGTTTTAAAAAGAGCACACCAAGCTCAATACAAAGCCCCATTATTGTATCAAGCTGACTTTTTTGTCCTCCAGCTACGACTTGTTACTACTCAGGTAGATGGGGATCAAAGCAACTCCTGAAAGTGAGGCTTTAAATTACTTTGTGGCTTAGGAACATTAAATAATGTTATTAAATGTAGATTCAAGGCATATTACTTTCTGAAGTTTTAATTTAAGGAACAGGAGAATACCACCAGATAAAGAGGAACCAGAAGCTCCCCTGGCCAAACCACAAAAATTCTCTCCAAACTTTACCATTTAGTTCTGATAAACTTAAATAACTGTGTGGGGTATGCAAATGACATTAAGGTGCTGAGGGCTAAGTAAAGATGATAGGTGCCAAGCTGCTTGAATATTGATGAAGCCTAACACCCGACTAGTAGTTGCACTGCCTTTTAAAATAGTATACAGGCGTAACAATTAACCATAGACATTTTATAAAACACTGGGTATTGAAAAGTCACAGTATGCATTCTGTTAGCATTTTAGTCTATTTAGGACTTGCTCAAGCGAAGTTCCTAAATTAATGGCAATGAGAACAGGACTATAGAGAATCAAGTTTCAGGGAGAAGAGTGACAGGGGTATCATTAACACAGATGGATCATTGCTAGGCTGTAAGCTCAAGGATGGCACAGACTGAGTTTGATACACCAGTATACATTACCCAACCCTCAGCTTGCTCAGTATATGGCAGACACTCAATCAATACCCCAAAATGAAACATTTTATTAAGATTTAGATGTACTGAAAGAATGATATCATAGAAAAATAAATTTTAGTAGTAATTTTGACTTAATAGAATACAACATTGTAAATTAAAAAAAGAGCTAACTATTGGTTACATGCAACAATATAGATGAATCTAGCAAGATCATTTAAACAAAAGAATCCAGATATTTAAGAGTACATAGTGTGGTTCCATTTATAGAAAGATCAGCATGCCACTTCCACTTAGGATGTAGAAAGCTGCAATGAGCGGCGCCTGGGTGGCGCGGTCCTTAAGCATCTGCCTTCGGCTCAGGGCGTGATCCCAGAGTTCTGGGATCCAACCCCACATCAGCCTCCCCTGCTGGGAGCCTGCTTCTTTCTCTCCCACTCCCCCTGCTTGTGGTGTTCCCTCTCTCGCTGGCTGTCTCTCTCTCTGTCAAATAAATAAATAAAATCTTAAAAAAAAAAAAAAAAGCTGCGATGAATGTCACTACTACCTAACAACCTGGAACAGCTAGATAATCAAAATCCTAACTTTTCTTGAGCCCATCAGAAGACAACCAAATAAGCCAAATTCCAAAGGGGGCCAAGAACCTCCAAGAAGAGACATTTTTTAACAGTTTCACTTTTGGCAGAGCATAAAAGAAAGAAGTGACCATCATGAGGAGTAATAAGCTCATATTTTCATGGATGCTTAAAAGCCAAATGTGGAGTAAAATGTCAGCTTGGAATAGCAAGCTCTTTTCTATGGGCCTCAACCTACTATTCTAGGAAAATACACCAGAGAGCCTCCTCTCAATGGCACAAGCATGCAGGAGGTAAGAGGCTAAGCTGCAACAAGGACAAAGCCCCACTAGCTTCTATGCATCCTTCCATTTTACGCAGCAAAGCCTTAAACTGCTGGGGAAGGGGCTGCAACCCTCTTACTCCTGGGACACAGGGAAAAATCCACTGCACCTAGGGAAATAGAATGGAACATAAAAAATGTTCAGTTGATCCATTTCTATAAAGGGAAGGTCAAGAACAGGCTAATTATGATAATAAGGATGAGGACAGAGCACTGGTTCACCAATACTGGTGTGTATCAGAATCACCTCGGAGGACTTATTAAAACAAGATTGTTGCCGCACCCCCATCCCAGAGTTTTCAAGTCAATATGTCTAAAACAGGGTCTTAAAACATGTATTTCTAATAAGTTCCTAGGTGATACTGAAGTTAGTTACTGATCTGAGGTTAACATGTTGGAATAGAGATTACCTCTATGAGAAGGGGTTGACTGAGGTGCTTGTAACAATCTATGACTTAATCTGGATGGTGTTTCTCAGGTGAACACTTAGTAAAAATTCACTAAGAGGTACATTCTTTAAGATTTATGCACTTTAGGGGCGCCTGGGTGGCTCAGTCGTTAAGCGCCTGCCTTCGGCTCAGGGCGTGATCCCAGGGTCCTAGGATTGAGTCCCGCATCGGGCTCCCTGTTCGCTGGGAGCCTGCTTCTTCCTCTCCCACTCCCCCTGCTTGTGTTCCCTCTCTCGCTGGCTGTATCCCTCTCTGTCAAATAAATAAAATCTTAAAAAAAAAAAAGATTTATGCACTTTATTGTATGTAAGTTATAACTCAATTTTAAAAAAGCACTTTATTATTTATAAGTTGTAACTCAATTTTTAAAAAAAAGCTTCTCTAAAGAATTAAGTCTTTACACTAGTATTTCCTATATTTCAAGGCAATCAAATAATTGATGATGAAAGTTTTCCTTACAGAAGAATCATAACAAATGCAGAAAAAATGAAATTACAAAATAACACAACCAGATATACTTGTTGTGGTTAGCAAGCAATCCCTAAGGCATTAATATATCCAGGTAGCAATCACTAATGACTGTTAAATCCATTATGTGAAAAGAACCTGATTCTGAATCAATCTTAATGTCCTGTTATATGTACAAGAGGACCTACACAGTACCATCTATGAAATATTCTTGCCAAAACAAACTCAACTTGAATCTATTCAAGACTCTAGATCTACCAGTTTACAGGAAAGACAAGGAACAGAAAGACATGTTAAACATTAGGACATCACCAGCCAAATCTAGAATGTGAAAATGCTACAAGAGGAAGGATTAAGTTTCTTTCCTCAGCAAATAAACAGGAAGAAAATGTTACAAATTTAAGAGATATATTAACCAAATGCAATGTGTGGACTTTGTATGGATTCTAATTTGGATTTTGTATAAATTCCAATTTAATTGATTAAATTTTAACCTCCAGTAAAATAAATAATTGTTTTTGAGACAATTCAGGAAAATCAAGCATGAAATGAGCATTGGATCATATTACGGATTTTATTTTTTGTTGTTGGTAGTGTTAAGAGTATAATGCTCATACCTTAAAAAAATATATTATACATAAACAATACTGATAACTGCTAAAAGCTGAGTGATAAAGACACTGGAGGGGGGATTCACCATACTGTGGAGAAATCTATTCGATACTCATGTAATTTTTCCTTTAAAAAAGTAAACATCAGGGCACCTGGGTGGCTCAGTGAGTTAAGCATCAGACTCTGGGTTTTGGCTTAGGTCATGACCTCAGGGTCCTGAGATCTAGCCCCAGGCCCATATCCGCACTCAGCAGACTCTGCTAGAGATTCTTTCCACCCTTCCTCTCCTTCCTCTATGCTTCTCCCATCCCCCCCCCCAAATAAATAAATAAAATCTTTAAAAGATAAATAAATAGTAAAAATTTTAGAAAGTAAATTTCAAATAAGGGTGTTTCCATAAGAGGAAGAGAAATGTAATAAAATACTACACTTGTTCCCCCTCCTCTTCTTAGCATTCATTCTCTCTCCAACCCCCTCTCACCTCTCTCTTCCTTCCCTTCCCCTCAACCAACTAGGAGTACTTCTCTTTTTACCTCAGTAAGTGTCAGTTTGTAGTTCGATTCAGAGAACTCCCAATGTCTGGATCTCTGCAGTTAACTTCTCCCACAAAGGCCTCTTGATTTACCAGTACCATAAGCCGAAAGGCTTGAGAGTTTCCATCAAGAGAAAAACTATCTTGTAAAGTGACAAAGGGTAATGGTTATGAGGGCTGTGGAGTTACCCAGATTAAAATCTTAACACTCATCACCTCCTAGGAGTGTGGCATAGGACAAAATATTTGGTCTCTCATTAATCTCAGTTTTTCATATGTAAATGATAGATAAATAATAGTACCTTATCAGGGCGTTTCTCTTAGGCTACTTTGTTTTTAGATTAACATAACAATCTAATCTGATGAAGCCACTCCAGAACTGCTGTTTTAACATTTGCAAAGGGTTTTCCTTAAAACACTATCAGATAAAAAGAACAACAGGCACCTCTGACCTTTACCACACGAAAGTGCTACTCTTCTACTACAAAGCTCAGAAATGATGCAGAAGTGGCTGTGTAACACGTTACTTTGTGGTTCACAAAAGTGAGATACTTAATAATTTATTTTTTAGGTAAAACAAAATTTTTCACCAAAAAGTCTAGGTCACAATGCAGTGTATCCATTTTCAGTTTATCAGCATGGCACAGAACCTCTCTCTAATACTCCCTGCTCCTTTCCCATATTTAAGCTTTAAAAACACAGTATTAAAAATATATATTTAATATAAGACAGTATATTATATCATAAAGCTCACATTTTAATACTAATCTCGAATATAACTGAACAACAAATAAGCCAAGCTGGTAAATTAGGTAACAAATTGTTCTGATAACCAAGTACTGATAATGTACAGAATTAAACAGTATACATTTGGTGCAAGAGCTATAGTAACACCTAATGGAAGCTTTCTCTGATGATTCAGGAAGCATCTCAAGTCCACAGGATCTGTCTCAGAGTTATCACAACAATTCAGTTATTTCACTGAAAAACTGAAATAGAGACTTCACTGATCAGAGATTTCTAGCTAAAAGAATAGCTGGATTGCAGCCCTCCATTCTTACAGAATTTCAAAAGAATGGTCATTCACGCTTTTTAGTTCCTTCAGAGTTGCAAGCAACCATAAAGCAGATAAATCAAGTTTCTGGTCCATTTTTGAATTATATACAATAGTATTAGTAATGACTGAATTAACTAATCCTTTATAAATAAAGCTCTAAAAAAAAATCTACCTGTAACTGAGAGTTAGATGTTTCCATCATTTGAATCAGTAATAGTGAGAGGAGGTTATAGAGTTCTTTAGAGAAGTGGACTTCACAAAGCCAATCAGGACCACGAGGAAAGAATAAATGCTGAAGGTTCACAGATCCTACATACAAAGGCTCCTCTACTCACTTTCAACTCATAAGCTTTTGTACATGTGAATGAAGCAAAGTGAACATATGATTCATATGAAAATATGAGTCTTTTTTTCCTTCAGTAAGTCTGTTTGTACATGCTCATCAGCATGGGCATGTTACCAGGAATGTGATACTATAGATTTTTCTTGCATAAGCCGACTACTGGAACTAATGCTCAGGCAAAGCTGCAGAAAAGAACTAGGTTGACCTTAGGTCACCATCTGACTTTTCAAGGGCAATCGTGACACCTCCATGCTAACTAGAACCTAACCACAAACAAGATGTCCTTTGTCGTTACATATGTCTTCCAAATCACTAGAGATAGAGGAAATGAAGATAAACAACTGAAGATACAAGTCTGTTCTCTATGAAGTCTAAATGGCTAAACTACAGCCAGCAGGTAAGGAAAGAAATCTGGCCTGAAATTAAAAGGAAAAGAACCCATAGCTAAAAATATGCATTAAATCACACTCCCTTCTCTAAAAACTATTACTGTATGCTTTCCATAACACTATTACAATGTTATCTTTAATACCATTTATTTGTTGACCTAACATTTACTGAGCACGTATTATAACCCAGTCACTGGACAAGGTCCCAGGGAAATAGTAGTGACTAAAACAGACATAAACCTTGCATTCACACAGCAAAGGCTGAACACGCATGTACAGACAGTAAAACATGCATAAAAATATAATCAGTGTTATAAAAAATGGTATCAGGACATACAATGGGAACCAAATCCAGTGGGAGGGTAAGGGGGGGATCAGGGAATTTTCAAGGTTTCTATGGATAGTGTAGGTAGTCATCAGGCCAGGATTATTCCACTAATTGCTTATAAAGGCTCATGGTTGATTTGTTGAGCTTTGGGACTCACAGCTCCCACAACATACCAAGGTCTCCCACTATTAAACATAGAGTTTCTTCTGCCTGGAATGCACAACACTCACCCTTCACACATTCTTCATAGTATCAAGCAACCTTTGCAGGGCCCAGTCCAGCAGGCTAAAGTTGTCAGCTTCTGTTTTGTCAACAAACCGAGATGCTCCTCAGACCACTTCAGGTTTATGTTCTCTCCACTGGAGGCCAAGTTCTTTGAGAAACGAGACTATGCCTTTTACTCCTCTGTTTCTTCACTCTAGCGCTAGGATATAGCCTGGCACAAAAGTGGTGTTTTATAAATGTAGGTTGTTTATAAATGAACAGCATATCCCTTAACAGCGTCTTGCTGAGAATTGTTAGTTTTACTTCAAATCCACAATATTAATATTTTTGTATAAAAAGCATTAAGACAGCTTGACAGAAAATAGGCAGTATATTTCAACTAATATCTGAGGTCTTACAGAACTAGCTTATAGCTTCTGTTTATAAGCTTCTCTTTTCCTAGGCAAAAAAGGTACCCAAATTCATGATACTGGTTTTTTTCTCACCCCTCCACAAACCACACTGGGTTATGAAAGCCGATTAACAAGCCAATCTCTTTCCTGATAGCTTCTTTCTGGCTTAATAATTGATTACAATTTGGAATCTCAATCCCTACCCATATCCATGATGCCTAACCCTTTAGTCTTTTTCAAGAAGAAGCCTACAATTTTTGGTATAAAACGTCATTTAAAAAAAACTAAATTACAAAAGAAATTGGACATGACACAATCAGTCTCAGTCTGATTTTGTTTTTTACCTGCTGACCCCTTGTGTGATTTAATTACAAAGTATTTTATTTTTAAAGATTTATTTATTTGAGAGAGAGAGAGAGCATGAGCAAGAGGGACAGAGGCAGAGAGAATCCAAAGCAGACTCTGTGCTGAGATCTACATGGGGCTGGCTCGATCTCAAAACCCTGAGATCACGACATGAGCGGAAACCAAGAGGTGGATGCTTAACTGACTGAGCCACCCAGGTACCCCTAGTTACAAAGTATTTTAGATAATTACCCCGCAACTTTCAACAGCAACTAGGACACCCACACTTTAACAGTTTTAAAAAGTAAAAATCCTCAAACTAGTTAACAGCATTTAATCAATCCTTTGAGTATTGACACTGAGAATCTTCTTGATTTGGCAAATATCAAAGTGATTAAAGTTAGGTGCAATGTTTCCATCTATAAATTGATCAAGATGTATGGATAAAACATAAGGACCATTAAATATAAGAACAATCATATTGTGCTTAAGATCAACACAATTCAACTTCCTCCTCTTCAGGGAAACCCTGCTTAAGACACAGCATACCTACACCTCCGATTACTACACTTTCTTATTAAGCAGCTATGAGACAAAATCTTGAAAACTAGACAAGGTAAGATAAAGTACCTGCTAGGAGAAGCTTAAGATCTATTAAAGGAATTCCTATCTAAAGGAAGAATGTCTCATTATGGTAATAACTTATATTTATTCAGATATCAAACATTTACTGAAAGCCTATTACAAATCAGGCTCTGTGTTTGAGGATGCAGATTACAAGACATTCCATACAGAGAAAAAGACATATAGACAAGAAAAGAGCCATGAAGCTCTATAACGGCTACAGGAGAGTATAGAGTAGTACATGTGGGTACACACACAAAACACAAAAAAAATTCCTTAATTGGGAGAAGGCGATATCATAAAAAGCTTCATAGAGGAGGCAATATTTAAGCTGTCTCAAATGATAAATAGCAAATAATAATAAAGACACTGAATGTGAAAAGTAATACAGCCTAAGAGCATAAACGAAAGCACAGAACCAGCGTGGTACATTCAAGAAACAGTCATTAACTATTATGAAACCCGGTAGAGAACAGGTTCAAAGAAATGCAGCAGGAGAAGAGAACATTGGAGAGAAAACAAACCCACAGAAAGCCTTATGTTTCATACTAAGAAATGTGGACTTTACTATAGGAGTTAGGAAATCGAAATTTTGAAATGATTTCAGTATGGAGGATCGACTAGAGGAAGAAAGGGAGATAGATCAGGTTATAACATGAGAAAAATGGCAAGGAATGTAACAAAAAGGTTAGAGAAAAGATAAAAACACAAAAGATATTAGTAATACTGAATCATAAGAATTTTATCACAACAGTGGGCACAAAATGAGAGCACAATATTTAATTGGAATAAATGGATGAATAATTAAGTGATTAAATGCAGGGGATGAAAGAGAAAATAGGGTTCAAAACTTCAGGCTTTCTGATCCGACAGAGGGTAGTACCTTTAACTGAGGGCAAACATTATGTCAAGAAAAAAGACCATGAACTTAAGCATGTCAACCTGACTTTGCGGTACAGGTGGGGTGTTTACTAGTCATGTAAAGAAGTCTAAAACGCACGGACGACGTCTCAGTGGAGATGATGATTTGAGAATTGTCAACATAAAGACAATGGTCAAATGTTCCACCAGAAACAGCTGAGGCCACCTAGGAAAGATGCAGAACAGGAGAAAAAGGCTAAGGGCACTGTCCAGAGGATCACCAACATTTAAGGAATGAACAGAAGAAAAAAAATGCAACAGAGAAGGCTGAGAATGTATAATCCAAAAGGAAAGGAAAGAACTGGAAGAGAATTTTTAAATGGTAGTGACAATAGGGTCAAATTCCACAGATAAGGAAAGAAAATCTAAAACCTAAAAAGAATGATTTGACTTAGTAGTTTACATATTTGGTCGCTTTTGCCAGAGCAGTTTCAAGATGCAAGATGAGGCACAGACAAATGACTACAGTGAGTGCAAGAGTAAAAAAAGATAAAGAAATGAAGTCAGGAAACATAACTCATTCTTTTAAAGACAAGAAAGAAAAACGCAATAGTTTTGTTTTTGTTTTTCTAATTTTGTGCTCTCTTTTCTGTTTCTAAGATGCAGGGAAAGAGCTAAAAGAGAAAGCTAAAATATTTTTTTAAAATGGTGGGAACAATAGCTAGAGCAAACTCGCATAGGATACAAGATCTAGGTGGACATCGGTCCTATGATAACACTTGGAATGTTAGACAAGAAGACAAGGCAAAGGTTCTGATTTATTGCTGAGTTGCAAAGAAGGTGGCAGCTTAACAGGCACACTTGTCAGGGCTCTAGCCCCAGGAACACTGAACACTACGACTACAGTAGCCACATTGATTGTAGGCCCCATCAGCCCACTTTAGTGAGGACTGGCTGAACCTGTAAGGGTATGGAAATTGTACTTGCAGCTGAATGGCAGTAGAGAAAGTAGAGACCAGGTCTTGCTAAATGTTATGACCACACAGGAAAACCGTGCAATACACACAACTTTGAAAATGTAAGTATAATGAAAATGCCTATAACATATAATCAGTAGTTTAATTAAAAGATTCATTTTTAAAATTCTCAGCATCCTGCACAGAGTCTGACATAAAACACAACAGTGCATACAAATGAATGATGTTCTAGGGAGAGCTCAGGCCAAAATCCCAAGAGACAGGAAAACCTGTGGAAGATAGGCTGTGCAGTGTCCCCATGACTTGAACAAGAAACTCTTCTTCCTATGGGACCAGGAGGGTGGAAAGACCTAATTATCCCCTGCTGAAGACAAGAGAGGACAACATGGTTGTGAGGGGCCTTAATGATAACAGCTAATTTTTATCAAGAACAGTATGTGCATGGTACTGTGTTAAGCAGTTTATAAGAATTATCATATCTTAACCTCATGACAACACATTAGAAGTACAGTTATTCTCATTTCAAAGATGAAGAAACTGAGGTTTGCAGACATCGCATAACTTGTCCAAGTTCATATGGATATTACGGGACCATGACCACTAAACTCAAATCAGTGGCACTCAATATGGTGTGTAGTGGTAGTAGCAGTGGTAGGAGTAGGAGCAACAGCAGTAGCATTTAATATTTTTATAGCTCTTACTACGTGTTAGGCAATGTTCTAAGGATTTCACAAATATTAACCTGTTTAATCTTCACAACTACTTTAAGAAGTAAATACAATCTTTCTTTTACAAACAAGGAAACTAAACAGAGAAGAGCTAAGCAGCTTTCCCAAGGTGAAACAGCTAGTAGTAGTGTGGCTAGGATTCAAATTTAACCATTACCTTATACAGCCTCTCTCCAATTCATACTAAGCTAACACTCAATATACTTGTGTTTTCCAAAGTGCTGATCACAACATAAATTTATTAGTTTATGACAAGCAAGTTTTGTTATAAATGAAAAGACTAAAATAAAATGGACCCCCATTTTTTTCGCAGTACCTTCTTTAGTGCTGGACAAGGTGGCTGAGATCCTGGAGATGGCAAGCTGCAGGAAAAGCATTAAGTAATGGGTATGTTTAGTTCTGTAATGGGTGGGGAAGGAAGCAAATTTAACAGTGGAGAAGTACTCAAGAACTTATTCATGGAGCACAAATCAGGAAATCTCTTTCTTCTTTCATGAGTATAAAAGTTTCATAGAATAGATAAGAGGAAATGTTTAAGGGTTATTCAAGGTAACTGTAAAGTAACTGTAAAGAAACAAAAAACAACTTTTTTTTTTTTTAAAGAAAGCAACACTTCAGGGAAACTTCTAGAAGAATATGAGGAAAAGGGTGGGGAGCTGAGAGCAGAAAGCTGAAGATGCTCAATTTAACTCTAATAAGAAAAAAAAAAAAGCCACCAAACACAAGTATGCAAAATTAAAAGAAAGAAAAAAAGAACCAGTTACCAGAGCCTTTAAAGAATTGAAAACAAACAATATACAAATAGCGATTTTTTTCAAGAATATCATAGTAAGAAAAAAATTCATTTTTTAATAGTGAATGTAACATGGGTAGGAACTGTATCTTAAAATAACATTTTTTAAAGTTTATTTTTTTTAGTAATCTCTACACCCAAGGTGGGGCCTGAACTCTCAATCTTGAGATCAAGAGTCACATGCTCTTCCAAATGAGCTAGCCAGGTACCCCACGTATCTTAAAATAATTCTTTATGCAAACATAGCTAAAGCTAAGAAAATGATATCTAAATCAGAAGAATACTACAAACAAAAAAAGAATTAAAGTCTCTTCTACATTAAGCCAAAGAAGATACTTCTCACCACAAAGAAATAAGAGGTGGCTAAGAAATCAGCAGAGGAAAACGAAAAACAATGCTCTAAATAGGGAGATGACCCCAAAGAATACAAAAACACTAATTCAAAAGGATACATGCACCCCTATGTTTACTGCAGCAATATTTACAATAGCCAAATTATGGAAGCAGCCCAAGTGCCATCAACAGATGAATGGATAAAGAGGATGTGGTGTATGTATACACCACACACACACACACACACACACACACACACACACACACACACACACAGAAACACACACACGAATATTATTCAACCATAAAAAAGTAAAAAAAGACTTGCAATTTGCCACAACATGATAGGAGCTTGACAGTATAATGCTAAGTGAAATAAGTCAGTCAGAGAAAGACAAATACCATATGACTTCACTCATATGTGGAATTTAGAAATAAAACAGATGAACAAAGGAAAAAGAGAGAGAGAGAGAGAGACAAACCAAAAAACAGACTTTTTAACTATAGAGAACAAACTGATGGTTACCAGAAGGGAGGTGAGAGGAGGAGGAATGGGTGTAATAGGTGAAGGAGATTAAGAGCACACTCATCTTGATGAGCATGGAGTAATATATTGAATTGCTGATCACTATACTGTATACCTGAAACCAACATAATACTATACGTTAACTATACTGGTATCAAAATAAAAATAATTAAAAATAATAAATAAACAGGAAGGTGACTAGAAAGAGCACTAGAAGCAGAAGTGGCTGATCCAGATGATGCAGAGAGAAATTTTGAAAAGCAGTTTGGAAAGAAATCTTTAGCAAAAGGAGAGATACTGAACTGGAAACTGGTCAGCTCCATCATTTTAAGGAAGTTAAAGAACAAATAAGGAAAATAGTAGCTATAAAATGACAACTGAAAAATTTTCAGTGAGACAAGACAGATGAAGGAAGACTGATATTTTTGTAGAGAGTAAGCAGGTGAAGTTCAGGGAAATCTAAAACTTCTCATTAAAGCACAAATAGAAGGCAAAAAGATGTTAGACGAAAATATACATCGATGTAGGTATTGATTGTTTGAAAGAGAAAGACATCAGATAGAAATTCTGATTGATGTAACTGAGAAATCAAAATCAAAACTGTCTGAAGGTGAAAAAGAATTATCTTATTTGGGGTGAATTACAAAATAATACTAGAATGAGCCACTGTGAGGGAAAACACCAGCAAAGGCGAACAGAAGTTCTGGATTGCCTCAAAAGGCTTTATCTGAATTCTATAATCAAGCTGTCAATGAAAGATTAAAGTAGATTAAGGATTGTAAAGTGGTGACAGACTCAGTTTCTTCATGTGCAGTGATTCCATCTGCGTGTGGTACTGGCCTTTTTTTTTTTTTTTCTTAATTTGAGAGGGAGAGAGAGTACACCAGCATGAGTGGGGGGAAGGGGAGAAGGAGAAGCAGACTCCCTGCTGAGCAGGGAGCCCACAAAGCTAGGCTCAATCCCAAGACCCAGAGATCATGACCTGAGCTGAAGACACAGACTCAACCAACTAAGCCACCTAGGTGCTCCTGGTACTGGTCTTATTGTCAGATCAAAAAACCAAGGCATATCACATTCAGTGGACTTGGAGTAAGAAACTTGCCTGCAGTGTTTCTTAAAACCTGAAACAGTACAATAAAATTATTTTATGTAAACATTTTTGCTTTTGTAAGTGTCTCATATAAGGAAAACCAATATAGAACCTAAGATGGTTATAGTTTCAGCAGTTTCTATAATGATCAGATGGATTTTCAAAATTAATTTTGCAACATTTCATAGTCATTTTATATTTTGGAAATTAAATGTATTGTAGTAATATCCTAAAGCAGACTTCTCCTATTTAATAATAAATCAATATCCTTGCTACACATACAAGAATAACACAATATAAAAAATATCAGAAGGCATCATGCATACATAGCGTTTCATGACACTTCAGCTTGTTACGTGTGTGTATACGTGTGCAGCATGTAATATGTTCTAAACATCCTAAGATTTAAAATACACAAGGATAAAACATTTTTATGTAATGTCTAAGAAATTTTTTTACACGTAGGTAGTCCTTAAAATGTAAAGAACTTATCAACAAACTTTTGCATATACAGAAATCTTCATTGGCCACCACTCATCCAGAGTACTGCTCCCCTCATTCTTCCTCTTTCCCCAGGGACTGTCCCATAACCAGCTGATCTGAGTGGACACTGCCACCTTATGGCCAGTGCAAAGAAATGTTTGTCTTGGGGCCCTGTTCACATACCTCCTCTCCCTCATTCTACCTTCAAGATTGAGCCTCTTTTGCCTTAAAAGGATCGTGCAGACAAGTTACCATTTTGTCTGTCTTCACTCTCATGAATAACCCTATCTCATACAATTTATTATGGCACTGTCTATAGAACTTTCTGTGATAATGGAAATGTTCTATATCTGTCCCATCCAATACTGTAGACACTAGCCACATGAGGCTATCGAGCACTTAAGAATGTGGCTAGGGTGACTGAGGAACTGAATTTTTACTTTTATTTAATTTTAACTCATTTAAACTTAAATAGCTATATGTACACAGCTAGTAGCTACTATAATGGAAAGCACAGTCTTACTTACAAACATAAAAACAAAGTATTTATCCTTCTCTCCTTCTGTCTTTTCAAATTCTTGCCCAGTTATTATTTCAGAGGGTAAAAACCTCCTATTTATTTTCATTCCGTTATGAATCACAAAATGGGCCTATGGGAGATAGATAAAGCTTGAAAAACAGATAAACCACACCTATCAGAATGGCTAAAATCAACAACATAAGGAACAACAGGTGTTGGTGAGGATGTGGACAAAAAGGAACACTCATGTACTGTTGGTGAGAATGCAAACTGGGGCAGCCACTGTGGAAAACAGTATGGAGGTTTCTCAAAAAGTTAAAAATAGAACTACCTTATAATCCAAGAATCTCACTACAGGGTATTTACCCCAAGAATATAAGAACACTAATTCAAAGAGATACATGCACCCCTATATTTATAGCAGTATTATTTACAATAGCCAAGATATGGAAGCAGCCCAAGCATCCATCAACAGATGAATGGATAAAGAAGATATAGCATATATGGGCACCTGTGTGGCTCGGAAGGTTGAATGTCCAACTCTCAGCTCAGGGTCCTGGGTTCAAGCCCCCTGCGTCAGGCTCTGTGCTAAGCATGGAGTCTCCTTGTGTCTCTCCCTCCCCCCACTTGTGTTTGCTCTCTCTCTCTAAAATAAATAAACAAAATCTTAAAAAATAAAAAAACAGATGATGTAACATATATATACAATGAAATATTATTCAGCCATAAAAAATGAAATCTTGCCATTTGCATTGACATGGATGGAGCTAGAGTATAATGCTAAGTGAAGTAAGTCAGTCAGAGAAAGACAAATACCATATTATTTCCAGTCATATATAGAATTTAAGAAATAAAACAAACAAGCAAAGGGGGAAAAAATAAGAGAGAGAGACAAAGAGAGCGAGACAGATAAATCAAAAAACAGACTCTAAGCTATAGAGAACAAACTGATGGTTACTAAAGGGAAGGTGAGTGGGGAGATGGGTTAAATAGCTGATGGGGATTAAGGAGGGAACTTGTCCTGATGAGCACTGAATGATGTATGGAATCGCTGATCTCATATTGTACACCTGAAACTAATATCACACTGTATGTTCAGTAACTGGAATTAAAATAAAAACTTAAAAAAATAAAATAATGAGTAAATAAATAAAACTATTCTGTCCAGCATGGTTATTCATTATTAGAAGGAAGATTGGCTGGAATATCCTAGCTCATCAGAACCAGAAATGGAGTCTTCTCTTATACCTTTTAGAAAACTGAAAACTTTCCACACACAAACTCGCCATACGAAAAATATAAAATGGACATCAACAAAAATAGATAAACCAGATAAAAGTAACTTCTTAGCAGGAAAAATATTTTGAGGTGAAATTAGATGTAATAAATAAAAGTGCTATTAACCTCTATACCTTTGAAAATGCCACGCTGTCATACAGTGTACTTCAATAAACCAGAATTTTAGAACTGGGAAATTACAGTTCATACAGGAAATTGAATTCAAGAAAGTTAAAGAATTGCCATTCAGAGTTTGTTGACCACAGAGCCAGCCTTTCTGACACAGAATGGGCCCAGCAATTCTTTCAGAATTCACTCAACAACCACTTACGACAAATTACTAGTTACAAAGAATAAGAAACCCTGCTCCCATTCTTTCCAAGTGTCCACCTATCTCCTTAATGCTCCTCCAATAAAACCTGATTTTTTTCACACATCAATTAAAAGAATATTTCAATCAATTTTATTTTCTAGATTTAATTACTAATATCCAATGGTATCATTTTCTATTATTTCTGGTTGACAAATATAAAACAATGCCTTTATGAGAAAAAAGCTTCCCAAGTTTGGACATTATTAAATAATTCAATTCTAAAGACATTTTTCTTTAAAAACAAAGTATGGATTTATTTTTAAGTTTGCTCTTGAATACACTAGTTTTAGCATATTAAGTAAGCTTTTTCTCAGAAATAACTGTCTAAACTCTAGTTGTAATTACTACTTAATTATTAGCTTTGATTAAAAATAATACTAAAATAGTAACCTACTTCAGGACAACAGGAATTACAGTATTGGTACAGAATATTCAAATAATATAGTAGCAGTGCCTTCAACAAATAATTTAGATAGCAAAAAAAAAAAAAAAATGCCCTACACAATCCCTTGGTCATTCAGTGTCCCTCAGGTCTCTAACCCAATTTGATATGTCACCATCAAAAATTCAAATGTTTTTTAATCTCAAGGAAACAAATTTTGCTCCTTAGTTTAACTTTAGCAATTTTAGCTGATGAGTTCAAAGGGGTTAACAGTGTGATAAGGCCACAAAACAAGCAATCTTAGACTACACTAGAAGAAACACAGTATCATAATCAGAGAAGTTAATGCAGACTATTGAAGGCTCACTTACCTCTAGCTGGAATGACACTAACAGTTCTTAGCATTACATTTTCCCCTTATTAAACTAACTATAAACTAGTGAGTTGGCTATAACTAGATATGATTTAACATTTTACTTATTAAGTTATTTTAAAGTATTTCTCGCATTACTCTAGTTACATTTATCTTTTCAATAGCTATAATATATTACATTGAGATAATAAGCTTAAGTCATTTAATCACAAATTACTAGACTAAAGATAAGACCATCTTTATTCTTCAATATACCACTTTTAGAGTCACCCTGACAAAATGGATATATACAGAGGGGATAAGGGTGAAGAACCATGTTACATAATGCAAAGCATTTACAAATGTTTTAGCCTAACCAACAGAATATATGATTGTTACTATTGAATAGTTTAAGGTGTCAGAGAGGCACAGAACTAGGTTCAATGGATAAAAATAACAGAAAGGCAGTTTTCAGCTCAAAGTAAACCTTTCAAACTATAAGAATTACTCAACAAGGTAATGCACTACCACATAAAACACTAAGCTGTGCATCTGAAAACATTCGAAAACAAGCTGAATAATCACTTGCCAGAGAGAGTGCAGACTCTTTACACTGAATGGGCAGTAGGACCAGATAACCTCTCATGTTTCCTTTCACTAAGCATATTCAAATATTTAATCTCCTGCCATGTTCCCAGCAATGTGCTAGGTGCTAAGTATACAACAGATGACAAAATACACATGGCCTCTATGGTTTTTGCAATTACAGTCTAGTGTAGGAGACAGAGAAAAAGAGGGGAAAAAAACAGGCAAAAAAGTAACTACAAATCATAAGTCCTGTTGAAGGAAAACAACAAAATGCTCTAAGGAGAAAAACAGAAGAATGGGCATCAAGGAAGGCATCTTAGAGGAAAAATATTGAAGTTATAACCTAAAGAAAGAAGAGCTAGCTAGACTCTAGTGCTCTGGCCCAACGAAAGGCCACTGAAGGTTCTGAGGAGAGTGACATGATCTGATTTTCTTTTCTAAAAAATAATTCTGGTTGCTTTGTGGCAAATGAATTGGAAGGGAGAAAACACGGAAGCAGGGAAATTAGTTAAGAACCTAGGTAGGAAGGAGCCCAGATGACAAATGATGATGGACTGGGCAGGTTGAAATAGATGGATAGAAAGTAGTAGAAGAGTTGAAGATGCAGGCAGGGCTAAACAGGCGCTATAGCACTTGGTGATAGATTAAATGCAAGGGATGAGGAAAAAGGGAAAGAGAAAAATCAAGAATGACTCTCAGGTTTCTGGCCTGAACAACTAATCAAATGGTGCTGCCATTTTCTGAAATGTAAAGAATGGGGGAGAGAGATTTGGAGTAAAAGGGGAATCCAACTTTAAGTTTCTATGATTTTCTTTAGACCCTTAATAAAAACTTTCTATTAAAAAAATCTCATTATTCATTTTCTGCTCTTTAAAAGCCAGTCTGTGTAAGGGTAGAAACGCTATAAAGGAGACTTGGTTGGTGAAAATTAAAAAAAAATTGGAATACAAATTATTGTATTTGTACAATTATTGTACCAGTGCTAAATTTAATAAGTCCATAACTGCATAGCAATTAGATTTCTTTTTTTTTTAATCCCTATTCTTAGGAAATACATGTGGAGGTATTTTGGGGTAAAATATGCAACTTACTCTCAAATGCCTGGGGGGGTATGTGCATGCATGTGTGTACAAGAGACCATTTATATGCATATAGACATATATGTATATGCATATATAAACACATGTATATGGAAGAGAGGAAATGATAAACAGCATAAAATTTTGACAATAGGTGAATTTGGATTAAGACTATTTGAATATTCTTTGTACTATTTTCATTCCCGCAACTGTCCTCTGAGTATGAAATTATTTCCAAATTTTAAAAAAATGTTAAGCAGTCAATACTACACTTATCTTATTCATGCTAACTAATTCTAATTCTTTTCGATCCATCTCATATGTATTTCCCCCCAACCAGCCATCCTTCTTTTCCATTACCAAGAGTAGTGTCCCCATCAGGGAGACAAGCAGCATACACAATAGCTCCACAAAGACAGCATGACAAGAAGTCGGGGCTATAACAACAGACTTCTTGCAATTTGCAATTTCCCATGACATACAGTATCTGTACCTCTGCTCTCTGGAATGTATTAAGTCCTATGGCCTGATCTATATCAGGCTGCTAGATGACAGCTCTAAGGTTCTGTATTTTTGCTTCTCATGTAATAAATAGCAATAAAGCTCACTACAGAATGAGCATGGTCATGTGACACATGCCTGGATTAAGTGCTCCTCCTGTATGCTCCCATACATCTCCGGGTATAGCAATTGTCACCCTATTTTACTTTTAAAATCATATCTACATGTGTTCTACTTTCTTTACAAACTGTGAGTTCCTTAAGAACAAGGACCACAATATATTTGGGTTTTTTCAATTCCTAAAGACTATCATAATATGTAGAAAAAACATTCAATGAAAGCTAATGAGTGAAAAAATGAAAGTTAGTGAAAAAAATCTAAATATGTATGACTGCAGTTTTACTAGAAGGTATTCTATTTCTTCCCCTTGGACATAGCAGTACATAGAATAAGTCTTACTCTAATTCCATAGTAAGGGAGACATAATATCTAAGTGTTGCTGATAAAGAACTGAAAATGCCAGTAACACTATGCACAAGTACTGTTTACTTCAACAACACAAGTAATTGTAATTTTATAAAATATGATTAATTAAAAAGTAAAAGGGTATTGTAGGCTGATGCCTAAGCACCAACTACACCTTAAAATCAAAGTACATTTATATTTAACCTATACTCGCTACTGGCCAATCAATGCAAGGAACAGTTCAGTGACAAGAAAATACATGTCATAATATTTTAGGCAGAACTTTGTTCCTTATTATCAAAGAGTCTTTAAGTAAAATTATGTAAGGTAAGAATATTCAACTTAGTAAACAAATTAAAAACTAATAATTTTACTGTGAAAGGCAGCATTTTTTAAATGCTATAATTAATCTTGCCGAAGAATGTATGATTAAATGAGAATATACATTAAGTACTCCAAAAACAAAATTATAAAGCAGATATGCATCCTTAAGCAAAATGACTATACGTTAACATTTCAAACGTCCCAACTATCAAATGCTAAAACACCAAATGCTTAAAAGATACTTCTGAACTTGTAAAATTAACAAAACTTAGTTGAGTCCCTAGTAGGTTCTGACATTCTTTCAGCACTTAGGGCAGAACCCAGAGATTCAAATCCAAACAACTCAAATCTCCTTCCAGTCCCTTAGACATTAGCTCTTCCTCTGTTTCAAGCCTAGTACTGTTTTTAGATCTATTTGTGCTTTATATCACGTCCCTCCTGCACTCCTGAGAGCTTCCTGATACTTGGCACATTTTCCCTGTGTGCTGCCCAAAGTTACTGCTCTGGACTCATCTTGAGTTGCCCAAATACTCCAGCCCCATCTGGAGAACAGTAGGCAGCCAGCTCAGCCATTAGATCCCTGGCAATGGTGAGCATGTGCCTCTAACCATCCTCTTCTGCTTTCTCCAATTAATGAAAGAAAGAATACAATGTCTCCTACCCAGCTGGGTACTCCATCTACATCCTTTCTGTCTACTTTTCTAGTTCCCTTTATTTTCCCAACTCATAGAATATAATGCACATGTCGAATTTATTGGGGGGGGGGGGGACAGAGGTAGAGAGAGAGAATCCCAAGAAAGCTCCACACCAAGTGCAGAGCTCAAAGCAGGGCTCGACCTCACAACCCTGAGACCATGACCTGAGCCAAAATCAAGAGTTAGACACATAACTAAGCCACCCAGATGCCCCGCACATGTCAATTTTTAATAATTCTCAAATCCATCCTGTCTTCTTCAACACAACTTAATCTAGACTTTTATCATCTCTGCCCAGTATTCTAGCATAAATCTCCTTAATTCCCTTCCTTCAGCTTCCTCTCCTTAATCCACCCTTTATACTTTTCCCAAACAAATTATAAACCCGATCATGTCACTCTTCAATTTAAAACCCTTCAATGCCCCCCCCCAAAAAAAAGGCGTTAAAACAGTACTAACAACAGCAGCTGGTACCTATTGAGCACCTGTGTACCAGGTACCTGCATTACCTTATTTAAATCTCATAACAATCCTGCAACATAGGTATCTTTATTATTCTGATTTTGCAGATTTAAGGAAATTGAAACATGGAGAAATCACATTGTCTATCCACAGACACACAGATAGTAAGCAAGTACAGCTAAGATTACAAAGGCCTTCCAAATATGGCTTTGGTATTCCTTTGCAGCTGTTCTCTCCTACCACTACCCAATAAACCCTGCCTTCCACTCATGTCAAACTACCCAAGGATCCATTCCCAAACTGATCTTTCAGGACTCCTTACTACAGTACACACTACTCCCTTAGCTCAAAATGCCACTCTGGTCTACGTTGAGAACTCTCTCTGAAGCCTTTTTCCTTTCTTTCCTCCACAGAAGAACTCCTAGCCAGAACAGTATAACCCAAAATGACACACACACCCCATTCTCAACTTCAGAATGCTACAATACAGAATGCTCAAATAGATTTTCCAAGGTAACTTCTAAGTGAGAATCTAGTGCTAGCCTCATAAACCCGAAATTCACTGGAAAATTAATAAAGATCAACAATACAGCAACAGCAAAAGCTAATAAAAAGACAATTAATAACTTGGCAAAATATTTGCAATATATAAAATTCAATTATTTAAAAATATATGTTAACTCATTCAGAATATAAGCGACTCAAGTATGTTATCTAAAATTTAAATTAAAAAAAGGAAAAAAGAATATAAAGGACTCAAGTTTTAAAGTACTTTCTTCTGCAAATTTGACTTCTAATGTTACAAGCAAGACAAATTCTATCTAAAATCTATTAGCAAACCAAGAAAAAATTTAAAAAACTAAAGAGTTCTTCTTTGACTATATCTGAATTCAGAAAATAATGACTTAATACTAAAGGACTTGTGCTTATGAAATATATTAGATGACCTAGAGGTAGTAAGTATGGTACCACATCTGTAGCATCAGCACATTAGGCCAGTATCTTCCAGGAACATGCAAGAATGGTATCAGGAGTCTCTCCTGGGTACTAACTGATGGTTAAACAACATCTCTTCAAAGTACTACTCAAATATGTTAGCTTATAATTCCCCACACTAAAATTCTCACTTTTGTCTATTCATAGTCTCAAGATCCTTCCATAGTTAACTGCTCTTTAACTGGCATTTGAACACAAAGCACCAAACGTTACTTTCGAACTTATAATATCTTTTCTAGTTCATTAAGAAAATGTCCTATAAGATCACTTCTGGTACTTGTCCCAGCCAGACCTCTGTCTCCCTATATCTTTCCTTGCTTTTTCCCTTTAATTCTTAGAAAAAAAATTCTTAATCCTTAAGCAAACTTGTACAAAGCATAAATTATTTAACAATACCATTTTATAGAGATACTAAGAAACTGACCTTTAATGGATACACAAAGATTAATGGATTTTTTTTTAAGATTTTATTTATTTATTTGACAGAGAAAGACAGTGAGAGAGGGAACACAAGCAAGCGGAGTGTGAGAGGGAGAAGCAGGCTTCCTGACAAGCAGGGAGCCTGATGCAGGGCTCAATCCCAGGACTCTGGGATCATGACTGAGCCGAAGGCAGACGCTTAACGGCTGAGCCACCCAGGGCCCCTGAAGACACAAAAATTAATCCATGGTTGAGGTGCTATTCTAGGGTAGCAGACACAAAATTATTTTGCCTTTGGCATTCCTCCAGAATGCAATCAACATGCATTTCTTATACAACATCCAGGATCAGGCAAAAGACTTACTTTAAAGGGACTTTTTACAATGGTCTACTCAGGATTATAGAGCCTGGCCCAAGGAAACAGTAAAGGGAATGGAGAGAGAACAACTCCAACAACAGCAGGACTTCCCAGCTAATGGAAAATGAGGGATAGGAGACCAGAAGTCAGGATGATTCCCAGGTTTATAATTTGAGTAACTGAGTGACTGGCAGCATCATTAACCAAGATAGGAAAATGAGGTGAATACACGAGTCTGGAGAAAAACACATACTTAATTTTTGATGTTTTTAAGTTTCAGGTTTTCTGCTAGACAATCAGGTGGGCATTCTAAGTAGCTCACCTAAGGACTGGAGTGCTCAAGAGGAAAACAGGGCTGAAGAAATGAATACAAAGGAGATAATGAAAAATAACCTGTGTTCCAAGAAAGCATGACAGAATGAAGACAAAAAGGCCAGACTGAAAACCCTGGGAAACACGAACATTTAGGGATGGGTTCAGTAAAGACAGCTGAGAAAGAATAGGTAAGAAAGAGAAACAGGAGTGATGTCATGAAGGCAGAGAGGGTGTTACGAACATTGGCATGATCATCTAAAAGGTTCACACTAGATTTAACAACTAGGAACTACATCCAAGTACAGATACAATTTCAGTAAGTAGAAACATCCTGATCCTGGATGTTGTACCAAGAGTAACAACACTGCTGGGATGGCAGAATGGCTCAAACAAGGCAAAAAAGGAAAAGTATGAAGTGTTTTTGGAACAGAATGTAGAAGGGTTTTGCTGGAATGGAGAGTTCATGCAGGAGAAGAAAGAAAGTCTGGGCCAAAGCCTTTGCATTCCAGATTGTATTCTATTTTGGATTTTATTCCACAAGCAGGAAGAAGAAAGACTAGTAGCTTTTTTTTTTTCTTTTAAAGACAACGAATCAATCTGATGACAGGATTCATGATGAACTGTAATGACAAGAGAGGTAAGGCAAGACAAACTATTAAGCAGTCTTAAAATTATCTAGGGCCTGAAAGAGGTTGGTAGTATCCAAAGTAAGAATTAAGGAGTATATAAAAGAGAGATGTTCTCTACTCCCGATGTGCCCTAGATATTCCACTATTCCTATATTACTATACTCCTCATGTACAACAATAATTTGTAGACTGAGACCTTCTCTTATTCAGCCTCTCATCACGAGTACTAACATATCAGGAACAAGGGAAATGGCCAAAAAATGTTTGCTGAATTAGAACAGAACTCAGTAACGGTAAGATACAGAAGTGAGACTTAAAAATACTACACAGAAACTTAAGTAACTTACAAGACAATGCTACAGAAAATACTAATGTAGAAGTCAAGATCAAGTTTAAAATGAGTTTAAGATATGTTTAGGGTAGAGAGGGTGAGTAAGGATAGCCAAATAGAAACATCGAAGAGAAAAAATTGAAACCACAGAGGAAAAATATTCAGATATTCAGACAAAAAAAAGATTTGAGATACATAGTGAAATCAACAAATCTCATTATTTGCTCAGAACAAATATTTAATAAAATATTAACTTCCTAAGACACTTTGTATGTGACTCTGTCTTTAAGAATGCTATCTGGGGGCGCATGGGTGGCTCAGTTGGTTAAGTGTCTGCCTTTAGCTCAGGTCATGATCCCAGGGTCCCGGGATCGAGCCCATCATCAGTCTCCCTGCTCAGCGGGGAGCCTGCTTCTCTCTCTCCCTCTGCCTCTCCCCCAGCTTGTGCTCATGCTCTCTCTCTCTCTCTCAAATAAATAACTTAAATCTTAAAAAAAAAAAAAAAATTGCTCATTTGTATAATCTTTACAAATTAAATTGATGTAAAAAGCCCAACCAAATGGGTCAATCAAAACTGGGTCAGTGTTGAATAATCGTCTGCTTTACTCAATCATTCATTCAACAAAAATTTATTGACTGACTCTAAGTTTGGTGTTGAGGCAAGTGAGACCAGCCATGACAGCAAACAGATTAAAATACAGCAAATACTACAACAAAATAACTGCAAAATGTTACAGGAATACAGGTAACAGAGAATACAATGGAGGAGCGGTAGAGGTGGCATGGTAAAAATATGCCCAGAAGGTTTCCTAGAAGAGGAGACTTTTATTTGGGTTTTTAAAAAGACGACCTGATTTAGCAAAGTATCTAAGAAGTTGGATGGTATTCTGGAAAAAAGGAGTATTACATGCAAAAGCATAGAGATGTCAAAGAGTTTCTCGTCTTCATAGAACCATGACGGAAGATAACGGCCACATCAAATGGATGACTTTCTGTACACCAACAGCCAATATGACCACTATCCTGTGATAAGAAACATCAGATATGCATTAGAACCCAGTAAGGAGCACTCCAAACCCCTAAAGCGGAGTGCAGGTATAGGCAGGAGGTAGGCTAGAAGCAAAAAAAAAAAGGTGTCTGACTTCCGTAGACAATAGAAAGCCACAAAAGATTTTTAAGCAACAATAAGACCTTATCAGATCTGTTTCAGAAATTCAAAAGTCAGTAGTATGGATAAGTGGCTAAGGGAAGAAAATCTGGAGGGAGACCAATGAAGAAGATTAAAAAGCAACTGCAGTAATGCTTCAGCACTAAATACTGACAACTACTTACTCAAACATAAATGAACCACAGAAGGAGGCATATAAAGTAGTGTAACTATAATATGGGCTTTCAACATAAGTTTCTGAGCTCATCTCAAACATCAACTCAATAATCAGAAGCAATTACAGAATAAGTGTGGTCAGGTACATTAGAAAAAAAGGAAAAAGAATGGCCATCAAATCTTTCTCTTAAAAATACTTGACTTACATTTTAAGAAGTTTTCTTTTTAATTAAATAATTTTTTTTCCTTTTTTAAAAAGCATTTCACAGTAAAACTACCACATCGGACAGAGATTACCAAAACAGAATTTAGAACCACAGGGCATGCACTGTGCAGAACTGCTGAGAACGATAAACAGGGAAAAGTTACCAGACAAAAATAGGTTAGCAAAAAACAAAACAAAACAAACAAACAAAAAACCAAAAAACACAATCTTTATTACTTACGTATAAAACCTAGTTTTGAACTGATAAAAATTCATCAAGTTGGGGGTAGGAGGTTCTCCTTAACACCTCTCCCCACTAGCCACTGTCTTAATTTGAAAGAAATAGGTCAATACATAATGACGTATATATGATAATGACAGACCCTGGGTTCACAAATTAGGATTAAATTAATTTCATTTATTTTTCAAAGAAATAGCTCCTTTATTTTTTTCTCTCTCTATTGGATCATTACATCAACTAAAAGCACCCATCTTTAAAAAAATAACAATTCCTTGTCTCCACATCCCCTCTAGCTATCACCCTGTTTTTCTCATCTTCAGTTTATAGCAAACTCCTTGAAAGAATTAGTTGTTTCCAATTCGTCTCCTACAGTTCTCTTTTAAACCCCCCTCCAATAAAGTCTTCATCACCACTAATCTGCCAGGAACTTGTTACAGTCACCAATGATTTTCATACTGTTAAATCTAATGGTCACATCCTAGTCATGGATCTAATAACATCTGACACAGCTGTTCACTCAGCTGTTCACTCACTCCCTCCTCCTTAAAACATTTACTTGGCTTCAGGGATACCATTCACTCTTAATTCTCCTCCTCCTTCATGGAGTGCTTCTTACTCTTATTCTCTTAGCTCTAGCTCTTCCTCTCCCTCTCCCTGTCAACATTACAGGATCCTAAGGCAAAATCTTTGGGCTTCTTCTCCAGCCACACTTCCTTCCTAGATTATCCTAATTCAGTTCCCAGGGTACTTAACACACTATGCCAATGACTGGAAATATGTATCTCCAGCCCACACCTCTGGCCTGAATTGCAGACTCACGTATACCTCATTGTCTGGACAATCATTATCTCCCACCTTGAATTGCTGCTGGAGCCTCCTGAATGATCTCATTATACCTAGCCTCAGATATTCTGTACATAACTGTTGAGAGGTCTATTTAAAACAAGTCAAAACCTTTCAGTGCGGGGCGCCTGGGTGGCTCAGTCGTTAAGCGCCTGCCTTCAGCTCAGGTCATGATCCCAGGGTCCTGAGATCCAGCCCCACATGAGGCTCCCTGCTCAGCGGGAAGCCTGCTTCTCCCTCTCCCACTCCCCCTGCTTGTGTTCCCTCTCTCGCTGTCAAATAAATAAATAAAATCTTTAAAAACAAACAAACAAACAAACCTTCCAGTGCTTCCCACCTTCAGAATAAAAGCCAAAGTCCTACTGGCCTACAAGGCCATATATGATCTATCATGCACCCCTCTCCCAGTACCACCTATGGCCCCCCCACCTCATCTTCCACTAATCATGCCCCTCAATGCTTCCAGTGATCTACTTGCCACTCCTCAAATAAGGCAAGCATGATTCAGCTACAAGATATTTGCCCTCATTTCATCTTCTTCACTCTCCCCTAATATCTGCACAGATCAGATCACAATCTCACTTCTTCCATATAACTGTTCAAATACCATTCATCATTGCAGCCTTCTCTAATCATCTTATATAAAACAGCACCATCCTCCTTGCATGCTCTCTGCCTTATTCTGCTTTTTCTCCATAGCGCTATAATCAGTGACATATTGCATATATACTTGTTTATTTTCTGTATCTTGTCATTAGAATTAAAGTTCCACAAGGGCAAAAAAATGTGTTTTCTTTACTGCACTATTATTAGCAAGTGCTCAGTGGGTATTTCTTGAATGGATGGATGGCATGAATCAGGAAAATCTAGACTCAGGATCTGGTCTCAAAGCCTGGGTTGAGGAAATTTATTCTGTAGAACTTCTCAAGTCCTGGGAAAATGCTGATTGCCAAAAGCAACCATGAAATGAAAAAAATAAACCTGAAAAAATTTTTAAAAATAAAAGGAAGAATAAGAAAAAAAAAAAATGGCCATCTCTGCCTCCCCACTCCCTGGATATGTTTCCTATAACCTGGCCTACCAACTCAGACCAAAATATCACCAGACCAATTTTACACTTAAATAGCTGTTACAAATAGTTCCTCCTTTCTAAACTATGATTGTCAGAGAAAACTGTAACTGCCAACCCCAACACTGGCTGCCAAGACATAATGGTCAGAGAAAGCTCTCAAATTTCCCCAAAGCACTCAGGCTGCAACCAAATACCATTAATATGATGACAACAAAATTCAAAGTACCTTCTGGTGTCTGCCTAAGTTAGCCATCCCTAGTGTATTCTCTAGGGGCTCTGTCATCAAGATTATGGTATTTTGGTATGGGGGGAGGGGTGTGTTTGAGGAAGCTGGGGGGAGGACAGAGAGAGAAAGGAAGAGAAGCAGGAGAGAGGGAGGGAGGGAAAGAAGGAGGGAGGGAAGAAGAGGCTGGGAGGAGAGGGAGAAAGAGAAGGAATGGGAATTAAGTCAAAGAAACAGGGCCTGAATTTATTTTTTGTATTTTAAAGAGAGGTAGACTGCCAGGGAATGGAAAGCATCTACTAAGCTATACGATATCACATTATAGAAGGACCAAAACCCTGAGACATCCAGCATTCCTCAGCTAAAAAGCTGTCTTGCATCTCCCATTCCCACACATAGAATTGAAGATACAGGGTAGGGGGCCATGACAAATTGGACAGTTGGGAGAGGTGATTGGGGTGAAGAGAGTGGTAACAACTCAGAAAACAAGGAAGAGAAAAGTAACTACCCATTTTGTTTTCTCTTTTCCCCTTCCTATTGTACTTACCAAGTACAGAAAACAGCCAGATGAAAACTGGGAAGAAGGCAGAGAGTGAAGAGTAAGGATGCTCTGAAACAAATAACAGCAGAAGAAATCAAGCACAAATTCCTTCTCTAAGTGGCTCTTTGAAAACCAGTCATATGAAGTAAGTTAGAAACCGACCAAGGAAATTTAAAACAAGCCCCCACACCTTAGATAACTATAGAACTGTATAAAGAGAACAGAGATTCTTAATTATTTGGAATGATGGTCCTGGGGCATGTTTAAGATAAACAATCCTCAAAGATGATCCAACTATATTCAAACTGATCAACATGGAAAAGTAAACAGGTGAAAAACTTCAGCTTTCATTGATCCAGTCTTTAAGAATCCTCTGGCTTCTCAAGGGTTCTAAATCTCAAAACAACCAATCAGAAGTCTTGAAAGTCAGAGAAGTAACTGGGGGAACATTCTGCAATCAACTCAGCAGGGAAGAGCTGAAAACTCACAGATTACCCCTAACAAACTCTGATTTGCCAACACACTTAAAAAGGAAGGAGGGTTCTGACTGGTTGCTCTCATGGGCTGAGTCACATCCCAGCATCAGCACCACCAGCACATGTTAGAAGCTAAAGAAGCAGGAAATCACAGGATACTCTGAGAAAGGTACCGGAGGAAAAAGTAACAAAGTAAAGACGGCTAAGCCATATATAACTGCTGGTCAGAAGCATATCACACTAGGACACAACAACCAGAACCGTTTGTAGCCTGAAGTGGCATTCTGTATTTACTTTTGTGCTAATACTTCCCTCTCAAACTCCTCCCCAGTCTGGCACTGACTGACAGCCAATTTCTATAGCTTCTCTTCCTCCAGGCACTCTTTGATTTAGGTGATTTGGTGTTTCCCACCCCCAATTCAGTCTTCTGCCTTCTCCCTGTATTAGCTCATCCCGTATTAGATCATTCCTTCTACTCAGTCCCTGTCCTTGAAAAGCACATAATCCAGTGGGGTAAGCAGACGTGTCACTAGATTAGATGCAATACATCACACAGTCAATCCTATGAAAGAAATATAACAAGGTGCTGGAAGCATGTATTCATCTGTCATTACCCTACTCCATATCTTCCAAATCAACACTCCAGTTTCCCACTCTCTTATAAATCAGTTACTAAGTCCTGTATCTTTCCATAATATCCCCTGATCTCCAAATTCACTTTGCATTTCAGGCTTCATTTCTCAATATGACCTATTCAGCCACTTCCTATCAGAAACAATTCAATATATTTCCACACCACCACATCAGCCAACTCCCTAAAAGCCATACCCTATCATCCCCTTGCTTTGAAACATCTAATATCTTTCCAATGCCTACAAGATAAAGTTCAAATCCTTAGCATAGAAAAGAAGATAATACAATTCTCAAACAGAGCCTTTTAAAAGTAGGCAGACTGAGCTCCAGTTCCATGGCTTACCAGCTGTGTTACCTTTGGCAGGTCCCTTTACCTTTCCAAGTTTCCTCATTTGCAAAGTGAGGATATGAAAACAACCTACCCATGGTTGTTACGAGAATTAAGTAAGCAACTCCATGCCAAGTACCAGCACAGTATCTAGCATTCAATCAATGTTAACTACTATCCTGGGATATCTCATCTATCTAGAATGCCTCACTTCCCAAAGGAAGCAGACAAACAAAGTTTTACTCTCATATATTTTAGAATGATTAACAGTAAGAGTTAAATCAGAAATGACCTTCTGGTTAACCATGAACCAACAAAAACTTCAATTAACCAAAATTTGCTTTCCTGAAATTTTTGTCTGTCAAAATTTACTATAATTTATTTAAAAACAAGTACCCATTTATTTAAAAAAATAACTAGATTAGTTTTGTTTTGTTTCCTATTCAAGTTCAGGAAGGAAAAAAGCAGCTGCTTACCAAAGGAAACTCAGATATTTATAGATTCTCTATTATAGTATAAAATCCACCTAAACTAAAATCAATCCCAACTGTATATATAATTTTCTAAAGCTATATACATAAAACAAACTCTAGAAGCTTAAGAAACTAAAAGTGTATATCAGATAGATGGTAGAGTGACATTCATTCTTAGACCTCATGATCAAAAGATGAAATCACAAAAATTTTTTGTAAGTCAGTGATTTTAATAATTTTAAAAACTGCCAAATCCACAATAATAACAACAAAACAGATTAGACACATATTTTAAGAGATTCATATATTTATGATGTTAAGTGCCAATGAAAATTGGTAGAAAGACTCCAATAAATTTATGGGCAAGAGACAATTCATACAAAGGAGAAGGCAAAACTAGAAAAATACTGCATTTGCTTTTCTATTGTGGATAGTGATGTTAGACAGTAGATACCTTTACACCTATTTTTAAAAAACAAACTTTTTTTCTAAGATTTTATTTATATTTGAGGGCAACTCCCTCTCCCTCTACTGTTCCCTCTGCTTGTGCTCTCTCACTCTCTCTGTCAAATAAATAAGTAAATAAAATCTTAAAAAAAAGATTTTATTTATATTTGGGAGAGAGAGAGAGATAGTGAGAGAGAGCATGAACAGGGGGGAGAGGGAGAAGCAGGTTCACCACTGAGCAAGGAGCCCGACGTGGGGCTGGATCCCAGGACCCTGTGATCATGACCTGAGCTGAAGGCAGACGCCTAACTGACTGAGCCACCCAGGCACCCCTAAAAAACAAACTTTTAAAAACAAAAACCTATAAAAGTATGATGAAACTAGTCAACTGAACTGCAGGAGGCAGTATAAATCAATAAAAAAAACTTTCAGAAATAAATCCGGCAATATTTTTCAAAAGTGACAAAAACCTTCATACCCTTCAACCTTGTAATTCCCCTTCCTGGGTCTTTTTAGCCTAATGTAAAGAAGCAAAACAGCACAGCTATATGATAACTGCATTAATAGCAAAACAAGAAATAACTTGGATGCCCAACTATTAAAAGTAAGTAACTCCATTTACTGTAACATTGTATAATTTAAATGTACAAAAAAATATAGCAAAAAGAAAACACTAAATATGAAAAAAAATATTAAATATCACATTTATGCTTTGATTATAGTATAAAATCACATACATATGGTGAGAATTTAATGAGAAGAAAAACTAAACTTTTTTTTTTCTTATTTCTTTCATCATTAAGTTGTTTGTAAAAATAAAAGCCTGTTGGAGTTGATCAGGCCCCCTACATTAAGTACACATTTCAAAACTGGCTTTTCAGAGACATAAAACCACAACTGTCCATTTTTTCCCCAAAAAAAACCTATCACAGAGGAGTAATCAGATAGGCTCTTCTCACATAGGGACTAGCCATACATGTAATTTTAGCCATGCTACTAGCCATCTGTAACCTTATTACATTAAAATCTCATTTTACCATCAAAACATAACTGTATGTGGCATCTCCATATGGGAAGCAGAAGCTACTTGTTATGGGGCACCTGGAGAGAAGGCCCCAAGCATTGAGGTTAAAAACTATCCAGCCAATGGAGTAGTGAAGGTCAGGTTTCTCCCCTATCCCCAAATGAATAATCATGTTTCTCACCACTCAAGGGCTCTAAGTTCCTAAGAGTGGCAGCTAAGCATTCATGGAGGGAGAAAATACAAGCTGATTTGTTCTCCCTCTGAAAATTGGCAGCTTCCTCATTTTCCCCAAAAGCACCATGAAATAATGAAAAATACACAAGCATGAGGTCAGAAGATGTGGGGTACAACTGACTCTAAGCAACCTCAAATAAGGCACTTTTCTTTCGAGCTTTAGTTGCTTAATGGGTAAAATTTTTACAGTTGAACCAAATAATTTATTAATTCCTTCAAATTCAACATTCTATTTATAGACCCCTTTACTAATACATGTCTATGACTCTCAAAACCTTCCACTCAGATTGTAGAACAATTATTAAGACTTAAAATTAGGAAACTGGAGGCAAAGGTAAAATAAAGATAGTAAAATCGTATCCCATATCTGTCCTTTTCTACCTGCATGACCTTGGGCAAATTACTCTGCCTCAAAATAAAGTCCTAAAATCAACGAAGCAGCAATCCTTACTGGCCATGCCTTTTTTAGTTTTGCATCATCAAATGTATTGGTTTTTTGCTGTCATAACTGGGGTTTCATTCCCAACCAGTAACAATTCTGTGTTCTTGGATATTTAAAAGTACCTTGCATACCCATCTTTTCCATGTTTTCTGATACTGAAAGAGATAGCTAACAAAGTTTGACTATGTTAAACCTATATTCAGGATTAAGAGCATTCCTCAAAAATGTAGTCAATAAATAGTTGAGTACCTGTGCGACGTTAACAGTATATGTTAGAGTTGCAAAGGCCCTTCCCTGAAGAAACCCAAAAGTCTTATGGAGACAGACATATAAACTAATCATTACTAACTGACAAATGCTAAACGCAGAATATATGATGCGCTTTTGGATCAGTCAAGACAAGGGGGATAAGATATCTGGGCCATTTTCAGAGGTGATATTTTCAGTAGGTCTTGAAGAGCAAATTGTTTACTAGGCAGAGAAGAATTCTCAACAGAGGGAACAGTGTAAAACCACAAAGGAAGATGTCGTTTTCAGAGAACTCTTAAGTAGTCTTTGTATGGAAAGGCAGGCAAAGTGGTAGAAATGAAATCAGAAATACAAGTTATCAGAAATTGTGAAGGACTTTTACTTTTATCAAACACAGATTATGTAGAGTCACTGACGGACTCAATAACCTATACTGAGTCATCGATGGAAGCAAAGTCCCCTTTCTCTAGCACACAGTCAAAGGAGTTGAGTCAAAGCAACAAACAAAAAAAATGCAGGTCTCAATATGGAAATACAGAATAAATGGCTGGTTGTTGCTGTTGTTTTAAATGGAGAGTTCCTGCTCTTAGAATGGGTACTAGCAGTTTCTTACTATGGCAAATTAATACGACACTGAAGTGAAAGAGTATGAATTATGGCTAAAGGATTCAAGAAAGTGTGTGTTTTTTACCTTAAGATTCTTTGAAGTCAATGTTGTTGAGAACACCAAAGAAAACAACAAAATAATACTAAAGAGCTATAATAAATCACAAGAGGTAAACAGTAGTCTAAGCAGACTGACTTCAGGCGAAACATTCAGGAATGTTTAAATACTTACCATATATTGATTGCACATAAGACATGTTTTGTGCAGAAGGGTATGTTAAATTCCTTTTGGTTAAGGAAGAGCAGCCACCACTAAAATCTTTAGTCTAAAAGATGATGAGGTTTTTTTAACTGGGAAAATTAATAGGTTCCATCATATTTTAATGCTCAGAAAAAAAGGAGAAAAGGAATGCCTTCTCAAATGGCTACTCTCAAAAGACTAAAGCTCAATTTTTATCTCACCAATGGGAGCAAAATATCCACATTGCAAAATGGGACCACGAAGAGTCCCTGCATCAGTAATTTCCACACTGCTAAGGCCTAGTCTTGCAACTGCAAGCCTAACTGGCTGGGTAGCCTACAAAGATGAATTTGCAATTATTGAAATGCAAACTCAAGCTCAGCCACCGACGAATACCTCAAAGGAATCATTCTTCCTTTGACTTTGATTTAAAAAAAAAAAAGTAGGAGCATAAAAAACAAATATATGTATAAAAACAGCAGATGTCAAAAGGAGAGAAGCAGCATCTGAACCTATGGCAACGGTGTGGTCCACCAAAGTTTGATCTCAGGATGTGTTTTAGGGTGTGTCTTTGTTTTGGCCCAGTAATTAAAAAAAAAAAAAAAAAAGAAACCGTCATTCGGGGCACCCGGGTACTTTCCCCTGTCAACCCTCACAAGCATCCTGGCTCTGAAATCACTGGGTAACTTGGCCTCGCCCTGATTCCTCCTGAGAGAAAGGCACAGTCCCAGCGCCTGAGGCCCCCGGCGCGCCTGTCACAGCCCGGGGGCGGGGGGCGTCCGGCCTCCAGGCTCCACTCCTGCCCCTCCTCAGGCGGCTCGCGGGGAGCTGGAGAAGGTGCCGGGAAGGCGGGAGGCCGGACAGCGTCACTGCCTCACCCCAGGTGCCTGGGCCCGAGACCCACCGCGCCCCCCTCCCTGGACTGTCGTGGGCGCCCGCCCAGCCCCGATTCCGGCCCCGGCTCCCTCTCGACCCCGACTCTCACCGTGCGGAGGTCACGCTGCCTCCTCCGCCGCGGCCCGGCTGCGGGCCACCCAGTGACCTACAGGCCCAAGGACCGCAGGTGAGGCGAGGGGACTGCCCGTCACATCGCCGCCGGCCCCGCCGCCGTATCCGCAGCAGCCAGCATCGCCTCCGCGGCCTGAGGGAGCGCCTGACTCCAGAGACACCGCACCCCCTCCCTCGGCCTGCGCCCGCCCTGGACTCCGCCCTCCAGGGCCCGCGCACCGCGCGCGCGCAACCCCGCCTCCGGGACCCCCGTGCGCAGGCGCAAACCCCACGGGGCCGGGCTCCGCCTTCAGACGCGCCCCCGCTGCCTGACTCCGGCCTCAGCCCACCTCTGGCCCCGCCCCCATCCCGCGCCTGCCTTTCCCAGGCTCCGCCCCCAACTCGGGACCCGCCCCCCCTCCCCCCCATCCACTGACCTTGCCTCTCTGCCCCCTGACTCAGGTATCTTCTAGGCTGAACCCGTGAAGCCGGCCCTGCGGCTGACCTCAGCCTTAGCTGGCGCCTTGGACTAACAACATTTGCTGCTTGACCACGGTCAAACTTGTCAACTCCACCTCCTGACCCCGAGAAGTTAATAGTCTGAGCTTCAGGACTGACATGGGCTCCTCTCCCACCTTTCAGTGGCGTGAGGATCTCCATCATTGTGTCCATCCCTGTTCCCTGCCCTCCCGTGCTCTGGGGCATGCCTGAACCACGCACCCAACCCACCACACCAAAACACCGGGCCTTGCTGAGGCTGAGGGGAAGGAAGAGGCATCCTCAAGTGCTGAGACTTGCAGCATCTCCAAGGCACCATCAATCTGGGCTCCCTTTGCCAGGAATTGGTTCCTACTCTCCATTGGAACTTCCATCACCCACAGGCCTTCTCCCGTTCCTTTCTCTCTCAGTGGCTGGCTCCGCCATGAGTGCTAGCCTGGAGGTCTCTGAGGTCTGAGTGTTAAAGTCCGCAAGCTGCACTTATGTGGCAAATAGACTAGCTGCTCGCTGAAATCCTTGTGGGCTGCACTTATCAACAGCTCTATTGCAATAAATAACATTTAAGGACAATTCTATTGTTTATTAATGGCTCTTAAAAACAAAGTATACATATTTAGGGGAAAACCATAAATATATATCCCTTAAGTATCTTAGAACTCTGTAACTCCTTTCGTCTCTGCTTTTTCTCAGGTCAGGACTGTCCAACATTTTAATTAGCTCTGTGTTTTTTCCTCCAGATTTGAACATTCAAATTAGTTTTATACAGTATACATTTTCTTATAATTACACGTTTATCATTTTTCCTTATTATTTATTGTATTTCATATTTGCTCGGGGATCATACTCCATTTTCTTGAGCTATATCCTTTGAAAGTTATTTTTAGTTGAAGCCCATTAATAGTAAATTCTGTTAGTTTTTTTTAGCATGAAATATTTTATTTCATTTCATTCTTGAATTTAACATTAAGCTGGGGGTAAAGTTTAATGTGAGAATCTTCTCAAACATTTGATGTTATTATTCTACTGTATTCTAGCTTTCACTGTTGCTGTTGATAATTTTTGATTGATTTCTTATTGTTTTGGGGTAAACTGTCTATACACTGGGGATGTTTTAAGATAGCTTTGATTTTAACATTTTGTAGTTTTATTATTACGTGGCTTACAATGGATTTCATCTTATTTATATTGTGCAGTGTTTATTGTGCTTCCTAAAACTATAAATTGAAGTCTATCATCATTTCCAGGTGAAAAAAGAGAGAGAGAATGTATTTATTTATTTATTTAAAAAGATTTTATTTATTTATTTGAGAGAGAGAGAGCATGAGCACAAGCAGGGGGAGGGGCAAAGGGAGAGGGAGAAGCAGACTCCCAGCTGAGCAGGTAGCCTGACCTGGGGCTCCATCCCAGGACCCTAAGATCATGACCTGAGCTGAAGGCAGACACTTAACCAACTGAGCCACCCAGGTGCCCAGAGAGAGTATTTTTTAAAGTCCATCTTTTCCTCACTGATTTTGATGCAATTTGATGTTTGGGTCCAAGAGTGAATGGTAAGAAAGAATTCTTGAAATGTTTTTGGTGCAAAAAAGGTGGTTTTATTAAAGCACAGGACAGGACCCCTGGGCAGAAAAAGCTGCATTTTAAGTCTGAGGAATGACTGATTATAAAGGGTTTTTTATCCTATGGAGGGGGAAGGTGAGGCTCCAGGAAATGGAATCTATAGGTTCCTGGAGGTCTGGCTATTATTAAGATTGTGTTTTTCTTGTAAATCATTAAGACAGTGACAAACTGAGAGTTTCATGTCCTGCATGACTGTGATCTTTATCAGTTGACCATTTGTTTTTCCTTTCTTTGTTCTTGGGCAGTCACGAGTGCCTGAGGAATATCACACATCCCACTGCCACCTTGAATGTGTGGGGGGTGTATGTGAAGTGTCAGTTTGCCTTTTGTTATCTCCTCATTTTTCCCCCTGAGCAATTTTGACCCTTAAATTTTTAAGATCGTTGAAGGAAGAAGGTCTTATCTTCTGTAGCTTCTTTCTGCTGAACAGGGGCAAAGAGATGTCCCTACTTTTGGGTCAATATCAGTCAGGGCATGTATAGGGGACTTATGAAAGGTGAAGGCAGCTGAGTCCAATGTGGACTCTGTGGGTGGTAAGGACCATCTATCTATGGGAAGTTATTGTAGGGATGGAGTCTCAGCACCAAGTGGAGAAACTTTGAAAAAGGCAATATATTAAAGTTAAAATGGCTATAAGAATGAGAAGTCCAAGAAAGAGACCATAGTCCTTCCCCAAACCAGGGACTTAACCAATCATTGAAAGAGAGGGAAGGATTTTGTAGAGTCTTAAGTTGGGTATTCATATCTTTTAGTAGTCCTGTGACATTTTTGTGATAACCTGGGATATATATACAGAGCACTCTGTTTTAATAATGCCACACGTAGCTCCTTATGCAGCGGTTAGGACATCTAAAGCCATTCTATTTTGTAGAACCACTTCGTGCATTTGTGTGACTTCAGTATTAAGTAAAGAGATGCTGTCTTGTGAATCATTGAGTGACTTCATGGTATACTTATTAAGGGCTTAGATATGCCAAATTATGCTTTCTAATCCTACAGATGGAACAAAAATGGATACTAAATGGTCATACCATTGAAAAACAGATCGTGTTCATCTTTGTTTTAAATTGGAAAGATTAGGGGCACCTGGGTGGCTCCATCAGTTAAGTATCTGCCTCAGGTTATGGTGCCAGGGTCCTGGATCAAACCCCTCATTGGGTGTCTTGCTCAGCAGGGAGCCTGCTTCTCCCTCTCCCTCTGCCTGTACCTCCCCCTGCTTGTGCTCTCTCGCTCTCTCTCTTTCTGTGTCAAATAAATAAATAAAATCTTAAAAAATAAATAAATTGGGAAGATTAGCCAGGGTACTGATGATGTGCACATGAATCCAGGCCAAACTTGAGGTGCAATGGCCTATCCACCCTGGAGGAATCTAGGGCCATAGGTTAGTTCCCACATAACCACTGGGTTCCATTTGGAGCTAGCCAGCCGATTCCAGGTCGCCTTATCCAATCAGTAGCAAACCAGTCAGTAGTCTGGAGTATATGGCTTGAGAAGATGTTTCCAGTGATAGCCATCCTAAATGTCCGGTGTTATTTTGGGGTATAAAGATTTTCCCCTCATGATTAATAAGCCAGTCCTATGCATTTTTGAATATCCTCGTTCCTGGTTATGTGAATGTCTTGGTCTGAATAGACTGGAGTTAGGGACTTTATTGGAATCAAGACTGGTATGACTTGATATTTATTTTGTGCTGCCTGCTTGGCTGCACAGTCTACCAAATTGTTTCCTTTAGATTCTAAGGTCATATCCTTTTGATGTCCTCAGAGGTGAATTACAGCTACCTCCTTAGGTAGGTGTATAGCCTCAAGAAGCTAATGATTTCAGGCCCATATTTGATTGGAGAGTTATTGCTTGATAATAATCCCCTTCCCTTCCAAATTGCCCCATGGGCATGTAGCACCAGGAAAGCATATTTGCAGTTGATATAAATATTAATTTTTAGACCTTTTGCCAATTGAAGAGCACAGGTAAGTGCTATTAATTCAGCCTTTTGAGCAGAAGTGCTTACTGGAGGGGCTTTTGCTTCAATGGTCTTAGTTAAACTATAGCATGTCCAGCTTTTCTTTCTGCCTAGTCATGAAGCAGCTGCCATCTGCACCTGTGGATTGTAAACCAGTTGTCATCTGCATTTTCAGTAGGAGAATCCTTCAAATCTGGTCTGCTAGATCAGATAAACAAGATCGATAATCTCTGACCAGTCATGTTCTAGCATAGAAGTATGATGTCAGGTACAGGCATAAGGATAGCTGGGTTAAAGTTTGACAGGTTTTAAATATTATTTTAGGTGTGTCTAAATGCATAGCCTGGTATTTAATAAGTCGGCCTCCCATCATCCATTGGTGGCCTTTGGTCTCCAGGACACTTTGGACCTGATGTAGAGTCATCAATGTCAAAGATTGTCCCATAGTAAGTTTTGAAGCTTCTTCTACCAGGAGAGCTGTTGCAGCCACTGCTCAAAGATAAGCTTGCCACCCCTGTGCTACATTATCAAGTGACTATGAAAAATAGCCCACCGGTCTGTTTCACTTCCTAATCTCTGGATAAGAACTCCCAAAGCTTTGTCCCTGTTTTTCTGTTACATATAAATGAAAGATTTTTCTAAATTTGGTAAAGCCAAAGCTGGAGCTGAGGGAAGCTTAGCTCTTAATATTTGAAAGGCTGTCTGCTGGGCTTTAGCCCAAAGTTTCTTCATCAGGACCTTTAATTGAATCACACAATAGTCTGGCTAAAAGCCCAAATCCAGAATCCACAGGCAGCAAAAACCTGCATGCTTAAGAAAGTACGGAGTTGTTTTTTTCATGACCAGGGGTCCTAGATCTGATATAGCCTTTTTCCTGTTAGTAGACAGGGTGCAGTGACCTGGTGTTAGTTCATATCCCAAATATTGTACTTTCTATTTAGACATTTGTGCCTTTTTAGGGGAGAAGTGATACCCTCTGTCTGCCAAGAAACTAAGTAAAGTTATAGAATTACTATCAGATGTTCTTTTGTGGGACTACAGATTAAAATATTATCCACATATTGAACTATAGTCCCTTGAGAAAGGGAGATAGCATGGAGGTCTTTACTAAGTGCAGCCCCAAATAGGTGAGGATTATCTCTAAATCCCTGCAGCAAGACTGTCCAAGTTAATTGAGCAGCCTGTGAGCTTAAAAGTGAGGCCCATTCAAAAGCAAGTAGCAGTAGCCGCTGTGTTTCTTCACTTAGAGGAATGCAAAAGGTGTCTTTTATTTTTTTTTAATATTTTATTTATTTATTTATTTATTTATTTATTTGGCAGAGAGAGAGAGGCCATAAGCAGGGGAAGCAGCAGGCAGAAGGAGAGGGAGAAGCAGGCTCCCCACTAAGCAGAGAGCCTGACATGGGGCTCAATCCCAGGACCCTGGGATCAGGACCTGAGCCGAAGGCAAGACACTTAACTGACTGAGCCACACAGGTGTCCCAAGAAGGTGTCTTTTAAATCAAGTACTGTAAACCAGTTGGCATCACCAGGGCCCTGGATGAGAATAGTATATGCACTTGGCAGTGTCGGACAAGTAGGCACAACTGCTTCATTGATAGCTCTTAAATCTTGTACCATTTGATAGTCCCCATTTGACTTGTTTGCTGGTAAGATTGGAGTGTTATAAGGAGATTGACAAGATTTTAAATTACCGTGTTTGAGAAACTTATCATGTAACCCAGCTTTTGCCTCAGGTTTTAAGGGGTATTGTTTTTTATGAGGTATAGTGGTTGAGTCCTCTGACATCATTTTAACTGGTTGGGGCTTTAGGAGCCCATCCTGGGACATGGAAATCCCGGACCTGTGGATTTACTTCCTTCCAGATATTAGAAGGAATATGGGGGTAAGGTTTTAATTCTCTGGGTGTTAAAGAGAACATGCCATCCATCCTCTTCTTTAGTAAGAGCAAACCGGCTCCCTAGTTTGTACATCAAATCTCATCCAAGTAATGGAGTGGGACAAGATGGAAAGACTAGAGAAACATGAGTGGCCAACTGACGTCTATATTTACAAGTTAGAGGCATTCATTGTCTGGTGGCACATTTTATTTTATTTTATTTTAAAGATTTTATTTATTCATTCGACAGAGAGACAGCCAGCGAGAGAGGGAACACAAGCAGTGGGAGTGGGAGAGGAAGAAGCAGGCCTCCAGCGGAGGAGCCTGACATGGGGCTCGATCCCAGAACGCAGGGATCACGCCCTGAGCCAAAGGCAGACACTTAACGACTGCGCTACCCAGGCGCCCCTGGTGGCACGTTTTAGTTTATCATTCTATGCCAACAACTTTATGGTTAGAAAGACAAGTAGGGCCAGAGTGCTGAATAAGAACAGAGTTAGTGGCTCCTGTATCAATAAGAAAATTGATACACTTACCTCCCACATCCAGGATAACCCAGGGCTCAGTCATCTTGATATCAAAGGGAGTCAGACCAGCCTGAGGGCCCCATCAGGCCAGATCCTCCAGTTCCTGCTCTTGGGTGGGGAAGTGAGTTCCTGTCTTCCTCTTTCTCTGGAGTTGAGGACAGTCTCTCTTCCAAGGTCCTTTTTTCTTACAGACAGGACATGGCCCTGGTGGAAAGCCTTTGTTTGGACATCTTTGCTCCAGTGTCCGAATTTGGCCACACTCACAGCATGGGGTCTTACCTGACCCTTTGTCTGATACTGGCAGTTTCTTTGGCCCTTGGTTGGTCTGGTGTTGTGGGGAATCTGCAGTAGCAGCAGCCAATATTTGAGCTTGTATTTTATCTTGCAATTTAGCTCTCCCGTCCTCTTCCTGCTGTAAGGCCATACCTCTATTATAAAAGATTCCAGTAGCTACCTCTCGTAGGTGCTGGGTGGGGGTTTGAGGACCTAAAGTCATTTTAGTCATTTTTTGGCAAATGTCGGGTGCCAATTTATAAAATGTGTGTTTAGTATAGTTATTCCCTCCGGTGAGATTAGATCCAGATTTATGGATGGTTTCTCTCAAATGACCCTGAAATAAAGCTAGATTCTTGTCAGCTCCTTGAGTAACTTCCTGAATTTTATCAAAGTTTACAGGTTTAGAGAATCCTTTTTTCATTCCTTCTATTCAACAGGAGATTGTGGTCTCGTCTTTCCTTTTCCCTCTTTTTGGTAATTCCTGTGAGATTCAGTATTGGGAACAGCAGTGCCCCCTACTGGATAATTATCTCTATCTCCGGCTGCCAGCTCCTCAGCAAATTCTTGAGCCCCTGCCCAGATACAGTTCTTTTCCTCAGGGGTGCAATAATGAATTAATATGATGTATATATCTTGCCAGGTCAAATCAAACATAATAGATAATTGTTGAAAGCCCTCCATAAATTGAGAAGGGTTTTTGGAATATTGTTCTAATTGTTGTTTTATCTGAGTCAGGTCTGCCATGGAGAATGAGACATGGACTGTAATTGTGCCCATTTTTCCATTACCAACCTCCCTAAGAGGAGGCAGTCCAGATTTAGGTGGAGCTGCCAGATGATAGGGGGTTCTGCTCCTGGTATATCCAGCTGGGATGGGAGCAGAGGGGTCCTGGGCTTATAAGGAAGAAGGATAGCAACAGAGCCTGTGTCCTCTTTGTTTGGACTGGCTGGTGATTCCTCCAGTAGCCCAGGTATATTAGGAGGAATGGGCCTATTTAGACAATCATCATTCAATATGTCCAGAGGGGGGGTTATTAACTTGGTTGGTGGTTAAACACATTCTTCAAGAGGCCCTTAGGTCAAGGTCCTGATTCAGGGACATGAAGGCCTGGACATAGGGTACCTCAGTCCATTTGTCCTGCTTTTTTGCAGAAGAGTTCTAACAGATAGATCATATTGAAGCTTAATGTCCCACTAATGGGCCATTTTTCCTTGTCTCTTAAGGAGTACTGAGGCCATGCGGTGTTACAGAAGATCAGCTTTTCCTTTGTTAAATCTTGTAATCCAAATTGATTCCAGGGGGTTACAAGGCATCCCAAGGGAGAATCCTTGGGAACTGAAGAAGATCCCATGTTCCTAGAAAAGTAGAGAAAGTCCATTGCCAAAAAAAATCCACCCCCAACTTCCAGGTGGCATCCCATGCAGGATATATCAGAGATTCCTGGTGTCAAAGAGACTGGAGGCATCCCTTGAACAAAATTGCTACAATCACCACCCTGACTTGTAGGAGGGACGTGGGTGTCCCCCCCCTCCACTTCCCCATTGCATCTAGGCTACAAATGGTGCCAGTGAATGGACCAAAATGTTATGCTGTGCCATGAAGAACCTGCCATTTTTAACCCAGGGAAAACACACAAAAAAGTTTTACAAGTAACCCAATTTAAGTAGTTAGTGGGAGACGTTAATGGAAAAGAGTAAAGATAAAAATCCACCATGATCTAATCAACATTTCAACACATGTAGTCCTTACACCCGACTATTCTGGGAAACAGTCCCTGTTGGGTTTTAAGTCAGTTGGGTAGTGGTTTCAGCTGGCTCCAGGTAGAGGCCAAGGTGGTTAGACCAGAGATGTGAAGGGGATCACATTAGACCAATGAGGAGGAAACTTCCCATGAGAGTCTTAAGATTGGCAGCTGTCCTAGTGACTTAGGTGGCTGCCCTGTGCCCAAGAAAAGACAACTTTGTATAAGGACAGAAATGATGAGAGGGCATCAAGTTTCTGGGTCTTATTACCATTACGGCCATGGTACTAACTTCCAGCCAAAAGGCAGGCTCCTCCTTATAGAGTAACCATGGGCTAGAGCATTGCAGCCTGAGCAATCAACATGAAAGTGTTCCAATAAGACTGTACTCCTTGAAAAGCGCCTGAAATGGAAGTAAAGGAAGAGAAGAGGAAGTACTTACCAAGTTTGCACCCAGGCTCAGAGTCCAGATAAGAAGACCTGAGCCCCACATGGAACACCAAAATGATGAGTTTTGATGTTTGGGTCCAAAAGTGAATGGTAAGAAAGAATTCTTGAGATGTTTTTGGTGCAAAAAAGGTGGTTTTATTAAAGCACGGGACAGGACCCCTGGGCAGAAAAAGCTGCATTTTAAGTCTGAGGAATGACAGATTATATAGGGTTTCTTATCCTATGGAGGGGGAAGGTGAGGTTAGGGCTCCAGGAAATTGAGTCTATAGGTTCCTGGAGGTCTGGCTACTATTTTTTTTAATGTTTTTTTATTATATTATGTTAGTCACCGTACAGTACATCCCTGGTTTCTGATGCAAAGTTCGATGATTCATTTGTTGCGTATAACACCCAGTGCACCATGCAATACATGCCCTCCTTACTACCCATCACCAGTCTATCCCATTCCCCCACCCCCTCCCCTCTGAAGCCCTCAGTTTGTTTCCCAGAGTCCATAGTCTCTCATGCTTCATTCCCCCTTCTGATTTCCCCCCCTTTCTTTATCCCTTTCTTCCCCTACCAATCTTCCTAGTTCTTATGTTCCATACATGAGAGAAATCATATGATAATTGTCTTTCTCTGCTTGACTTATTTCACTTAGCATTATCTCCTCCAGTGCCATCCATGTTGCAGCAAATGTTGAGAACTCGTTCTTTCTGATAGCTGAGTAATATTCCATTGTATATATGGACCACAGCTTCTTAATCCAGCCATCTGTTGAAGGGCATCTCGGTTCCTTCCACAATCTGGCTATTATTAAGATCGTGTTTTTCTTGTAAATCATTAAGACAGTGACAAACTGAGAGTTTCATGTCCTGCATGGCTATGATCTTTATCAGTTGACCATTCGTTTTTCCTTTCTTTGTTCTTGGGCAGTCACGAGTGCCTGGGGAATGTTGCACATATACCACTGCCATCTTGTGGGTAGAGAGTACATGAAGGGTCAGTTTGCCTTTTGCCCTCAATCTCATCAATTTGAGATGCTGCCTTTGTCATGTATTACCCTTACAAATGGAATGGAGTTTATTTCTGGATTTGTAAATTCTGTTTTATTGATCTTTCTGCATATTACTGGACCATTACCAAAATGTTTTAAATATAAAAGCTGTATAAGGTTAACCCCAAGCCTCTCCATTGCTCTCTTCTTTTTTTTTTTTCCCGGAGTTTTTCTGGATAATTCTGCTTCTCTGTTCCTCAAATTTTACAATCAACTTATGTGGTTTCAGAAAAAAAAAGGAAAAAAAAAACACCACAAACTTTTATTGGAATTGGTCTGCATTTATAAATTAGGGAGAATTGACCTCTCTATGAGGTTGTATCTTCCTATCCAGCAACTTGATGTCTTTCCATTTTTCACATTCAGATTTGTGATTTCTTAGTTATTTCACAGTTTTCCTTCTTTAGATATTATGTATTATATTTATGCCTTCGTATTTTATGTACTATAATAAATGGGGACTTCTTTTCCATTATGTCTTCTGTTTCTTGTTTGCATGGATGAAGGTCTTTGGGTTTTATACGCTAATCTGATGACTTTTTTTTTAAAAGATTTTATTTATTTATTCGACAGAGATAGAGACAGCCAGCGAGAGAGGGAACACAGCAGGGGGAGTGGGAGAGGAAGAAGCAGGCTCACAGCAGAAGAGCCTGACGTGGGGCTCGATCCCATAATGCTGGGATCACGCCCTGAGCCGAAGGCAGACGCATAACCGCTGTGCCACCCAGGCGCCCCTGATGACTTTTTTTTGTACCTTACTAAATTATCTTGTTTGTACTACTTTTCTCATTAATTCTTTGCAGTTTTCCAGATATGCAATTTGTTCTCTGTAAATATTCCTGGTTAATGCCAACTCTATATTATATGATAGAAGACATAATGACATTATTTTGTTCATTACTCGAAAAGCAAGTAAGGAGCTAACTTTTGATATGTACATCTACCATAGCACTCTCTCTCTCTCCCTCTCTCTACATATATATATATGTTTGTATGTGTATATATATATATATATATATATATATATATATATATATATATATATATATTTATCATGTTAAGGATATATATATATATCAATTTCTTGTTTACTGAGTGTTTTGACTTAAAAAAAACACACAAATAGTTGTTGAATCCTGTCAAATGCCTTAACTACAACTTGTAGTGGAAATACTTACATATTAATGGACTTTCTAATATTGCCTTCTTTTACATTCTTGAAATAAACCCCTCTAGATCACAATGTATCTTTTAAATTTGCTGTGAGATTCTATATTAAGCTTTTTGCATTGACATTCTTAAGTGAAAATGGTCTGTGGTTTCCTCTTATTGGAATAAAAATCTTTGGAACTTATTCCAAATAAATCTGAAGCTTATTGGAATAAAAACCTGGCAATCCTTATCAGGTTTCGGATTAATATTGTTTGTGCTTCCTAAAATGAAATGCTCTAAGATAATTTAAGTAACAATGGAATTATCTGATCCTTAAAGATTATGTAGAATTTCTTTGTGAAACCATTTGTCTTCTTCATATATTCTTTGTGATTCTTTGTGTATTTCTTCTTGTGGAATAACCCTATAGCCTTTCCATTTCTTTTACATTAACTCGTTTTTTAGATTTTCTGTCTCTCTATTAGGATCAATTTTGGTAAGTTGTGCTTGCCTAAAAACACACCTATTGAATCTTCTAAGTTTTTACATTTATTTGCACAGTTATACAGAGTATTTTCCTCTTAAAAATTATTTTCTCTGTTTTTATGCTATTTCCCCCTTATAACTTCTATTTTTGTATATATGTACTCTCTCCCTTTTTAAAGATTTTATTTATTTATTTGAGAGAGAAAGAGAGAACAAGTGAGGGGGAGGAGCAGAGAGAGAGAGAGAAGCAGGCTCCCAGCTGAGCATGGAGCCCACTGTGGGGCTAGATCCCAGGACCCTGAGATCATGACCTGAGTGGAAGCCAGCTGCTTAACCCTGAGCCACCCAGGAATCCCTGTACTCTCTCCCTTTTTAAAGCTCAAATTAGCTAATGGTTTCTGTATTTGTGTTTTTCAAATACTTAACTTTTGGATTTATTAGTTCTACTCTTTTCTGTTTTCCAAGTTATTATTTATAAGTTTATCTTTATTAATTCCTTTCTTCTTTCTTTTGACTTCCTTAATTTTTTTCTCACTTTCCATTTGGATGTTAATTTATATTTATATTTTCATTTTAATTGTACCGGGTATTTCAAGCTTTAAGGCTTTGCTGTGATATGTGCTTTAGCCGTATCACAGAGATTCTATGTTGTGTTTTCATTATTATCCTCAAGAGATTCTACTATTTATTTTTTGTTTTCTCTTCATCCAGGTAGTTTTTTAACAGAGTGTTTTTAACTTAACAGGAAAAAGAAAATTAAAACATTTTAAGAAATTCCGTCATTGGGGCGCCTGGGTGGTACAGCGGTTAAGCGTCTGCCTTCGGCTCAGGGTGTGATCCTGGCGTTCTGGGATCGAGCCCCACATCAGGCTCTTCTGCTATGAGCCTGCTTCTTCCTCTCCCACTCCCCCTGCTTGTGTTCCCTCTCTCGCTGGCTGTCTCTATCTCTGTCGAATAAATAAATAAAATCTTTTAAAAAAAAAATTCCGTCATTAATTTCTAAAAGTTTTATTACATTATGATCAGAGAATGTTATTTGTATATTTCTATTCTTTGGAATTTCTTGAGATTTTCTTGGTGGCCTAATATTTGCTCAATTTTCATTAATGTTCCATATTCACCTGAAAAAAAAGGTATATTCTCTTTTTATAGGTACAGAATTCAGTACAGTTTTATAGGATCTATTTATTCCTCTTTCCTGCTTAACAATAAACAGAAAACCAAAATTGTAAGACACCGAGGGACAACCTTTAACATGGAAGACAGAGACTCAAAGAAATAGACCTGAAAGGAAACAGAAATTCTGCATGAAGAAGAAAACTCCCCTCCATACACTCCCCTCCACAAAAAAACTATCAATAGTATTGTGCAGAGAAGAAAGAATATTGCATTCATGAAGCAAGAATAGGTGTTATTAAAAAGAAATGTTCTGAAAACACAAAAGAGCCCTTAAAATGAAAAAGATGCAGCAACAACGAAAACTCAACAAAGGGGATTGGAAATAAAGTTGAAAAACATCTCCTAGGAACTGACACAAACAGAAAAGGAGATTGAGAATAGGGGATAAAATGATTTAATTAGGTCTCCTGAAAGTTGGCCAAAGTCCCCAGATATCAAGAGGAAGCCCCTCATTGCAGATGAATCACTGTGGGTTAAGGGCTTAGTAGGCTCTCCCATGAGGCTGGGTAGGCAGGCCAAGTGCCCACCTGTAGTTTCCTTTCCCCTCTGTGAAGCCTGACCTGGCTATTTGCCTCTGGGTGCATGATGGCCCTTCTGATATCCTTCCTGGGCACTTCAACAAAACTCCCTATGGTTCTCTGCCCCGGTTCACACTGAATCTGACCGTTTCCAGTCTACACACCACAGATGGGACCACTCACAGATGGATCAGGCACGGGACCCCAGGTCCCAAAGGCCTTCTTCCTGTCTTCTACCCTCAGCCATTTCTTAGGATGCGGGCTCCAAATTCTTCTAGTATCACTGCTAAAAAACCCTCATTTTGTTTCTTTTCTGGCATAACATGGCTTAACATCCTTTCAGGCAAAGCTCAAAAAGGAGTTCTGTTACCAATGCAAAAGTGGTAAGTTGAGGAGAGCCTACCAATCCTTAGAAACACAATGGCCACTCTGCTCCTGCAGGGGTGAGAGGAAATGCCTTAATTCTTTCTAGATGAGTCACTGTTCCTGACGATGGGCACAGGCCACTTGCTAAAGCGGCAAAGACACTAATGCAGGTTTAATTTTTATACCTGGAATAAAACACAGAATTCCATAGGGCTCTTAATACAAATACAGTGACTGTATGTGTACTGTTATGGAAAACCACCAGGAAGTAAGTTTAAGTGAAAAACCAAGTTTCGCTGTGTTGATGGAGCCTGACCGCCTGGCTTAGAATCCTGGCTCTGGCTTTGTGACACTCTGCTTTGTGAGGCTTTAGGCTAGTTACTTACTCTGTCCTTCAGTGTTCATATCTGTAAGTGGGGATTAAATGAGGTGGTTATAAAAATACAATGAGTTGATATAGGTAAGCCCATAGAACAATGCCTGGCCCATAGGAAGTGCAAAATAACTAGATATTATTATAGCATGCTCCAATGTATGTAAAAAAAATAATGAAGATGTACTAGGGTTGTACATTTATTTAAATTATTATTCAGACAAGCAGATATATTAGTTTGCTATCACTACCATAACAAAGTACCAGACTGTGTGGCTTATACAACAGAAATGTGTTTTCTCACAGTTCTGGGGGCTGAAAGTCCGAGATTGAGGTGTCAGCAGGGTTGGTTTCTTCCGAGGCCTCTCTCCTTGGCCCGTACATGGTCATTTTCTCCCTGTGTCCTTTACATGGTCTTCCTCTGTGTCTGTGTCCTAATTTCCTCTCTTTTATAAGTACACACATCATATTGGATTAGGGCCCACCCCAATGATTTCATGTTAACTTCATCACCACTTGAAATACGCTATCTCCAGTACAGTCACATTCTGAGGTACCGAGGGTTAGGACATCAACATATGAATTCTAAGGGGACACAGTTCAGCCCATAACAGCAGAGAAATTTAAATTTCTTTGTTAGACTGTAACTAAGCTGCCTTTTACCCTGAGTCCTTATCTGATTTTTTGGGGGGACCAAATACTAAACTATCAATCTGTTTAAAACTTAGACATAGTTAATCTTTTAAATGATACCTTTGAAGCAGTCTGATCATTTCTGGGCAAAAGGGCCTAGTATCTCCATGGCTTTCTCCATTCCCTGCCTCTCTCTCTAAGAAGGTATCTTAGAAGGTATGCGGGTAGGGGAAGGCTACATCTTTCAAGACTTCACGGTGGTAGAGACAAGTTCCAGTCCTCAAACATGATGTCTCCTGCCTCTTCTGCCCCCTGTCTAGTCTTCCAGACAGAATATTGCAGGGAAGTAACAGGAGATATAGCTCTCCTGACTTATACATGGCTCCCTAGTTCTCCCTAGATGTCTTAGCCTCACTTTAGCTCCTGCAAACACAGAAGATCCTCTGAAGTGTGTCTGTGATCCTGGGTAGGTGGTTAAACAACGGGCCAGGGAGGAAAAGGATGACGGGTGATTCCAAGGCTCGTGTCACTGAGGACATTATAGAGAGGCCTTCTAATAGCAGGGGCAAGGATTCTAAATTAGCATGCAGGGTACATAGCAAATGAGTTACGTGATGAGCCGGCATGCACCTCAGTCTGGGATAGTGGATGGAGCCACTCCTCCAAGCAGCTTCTCCAAGCAATATGGACGCTCTGAGTCAGTTGGCAGCCCCTGAGCACTTCCACATGACCCATCCGATTCAGAGCTGAGCAGAGTGCAGGTGGCCAGGCATCAGCAACCCAGGAAGGCTTCTCTCAGAAACTATGCAAATTGCCCTAGATCTTTAAGCTGGATAATATGCCCATGCATCACCAGCCAACAGTGGTGCCAGTGATAGGACACCATCTGCTTAGTGACCCATGGGCTGCCTTTCTTGCTTCATCCCAACTGGCTCCTATGTCAAATCTGCTTCCGATTTCCCTGATTCTGGGGATCAATTACAGAAAGGATATCCATCCCAGACCACTGACCAGTGGCCGGTTCTTCTAACAGACATAAGAAGAAGGTGTGTGCCCTTGAGAAGTAAGTGATGTGCTCATGATGGAGAGGCAAGAAGTCTGTTTCCGACTCTGTGGGTCAGGCAGGTGTTAGGTGAGGGTCTATGAATACATAGGTGTCCAGGGTGTCAGCTCAGTAAAAGCGGGCATATTGGAATCCAACCTCCCAAAAGAACAATTTCAGACTGCCCTGTAACCCTCTCTGCCCTGCACCCTATGCACACTGTATGACCGCTGCTTGGCTTACTCACTGACTAGGGCTGAGGTGGATTTACTATGTAGGTGGGAAAGGCAGGGGCTGAGAACGGCGGATAGGTTTTAAAATCAACATCTACAAATTAACCATTGCCATTACTAGCAGCAGAAATTTAAAAATGAACATTAAAATCTGATTCTTGGGAATTCTGAGAAGATGGTAGTTTATTAATTAGGATAAAGTTGAGATGAAAAACAAAATGTCAGCAAAATTCAACCTGACAGAGGTTACGACTAGACCAAAACATATTCCTCCCTCATGGAAAAGTCAGGGTTTATGTAGTTCCAAGTTGGTAGGTGGGTGTGGCTCCATCAAGTCTCTGGAAGTCCCTCTACCATCCCTAGGGTGTGGCCCTCATCTTCAAGGTCTAAGTCAGCAACTGTGATCTAGACAGCAGGGCAGAGAAAGGAAGGAAGATAGGGCAAAAGGCATAGTCCAGCAGACTCTTAAGGTGGGTTCCTGTAGGTGGCCACAGGCCACTTCCTCTTACATTTTGTCAGCCAAACTCTGGTTTGTGATCACAACTAGTTATGGGAGGCTGGCAAACGTGTTCTTTCTTCTCTGCAGTTCTGTGCTCAGATACAATCTACAACCACCGAAGAAAAGAAGAGTGTGTATTAGGGACAGTTGCTGCGACAGATGACTTCAGGGCGTTGTCTGGTCCCTTCTCCCTTCATTTCACTCCTTTGCATTATCTTGAGCACCAGGGCACGAAGCCAGGGGAGGCGGGAGACTCTGTCTCCCCCTGAGCCATGGAAATCACTGGGGGAAGGAACAGGAACAGAAAGCAAGCAGGAAGATTGAGTACTTTTCCATCCTTTCCATCAAGTTGCTCTCCAATGAAAATATTATACAAGAAGCAGCCATCAGGCAGGTTTTAGAGCATAAAAGAGGAAAGATTAAAGAAGAAAAAACCATAAAGTACATTGAGAACAGGGACCATGTCTTCCTACACAATTGCATTCTTGGCGCCTAGAATACAACCTGTAATGTAGTAAGCATTCAAAGCTATTAGTTGACTTGGGGAGGAAAAGGCTAACTTTTGAGGAAGTGATAACGTAATAACCTGCATGATCAAGGCGTAAGGAAATTAAGATATTGTACAGCCCTGGGCCCTGAGAAGGATGCTGACTGTTCCTTGTGGAAAGTGACCCCTTGTTTATCTTACACGATAAACACTCTGATAAAGCAGAAAGCATTGCTGATTTGATATTGCTGAGCCTTGCCCTCACTATATAAATGCCATTTGTCTGCTATGGCTGGGGAGGTTTTGTGACTCTGGGCTCCTTGCCAGGCGTCAGCATGTCATTGTTGAAGGTCCACAGACTCCCTTCCAGAAAGAGCCATTTCCCTTTTCAACTCAGCTGTTCTGGGAGAAATTAAAGTGCTGTGGTTAGGACTGCTTCATTTCTGTCCACCACTGGCAGGAAAGCAGGGAGAATTGCAGGGAGGGTGCCAGCCACTGGGGGGGGGGATGTTTGGGGGGTGGGAGAACTCAGGGGGTACCTCTTACTGCAAGCTGCAATGTGGGGAACAGAGGGTAGGTCGGGGCGGGGGGGGGGGTCCTCAGAATGACCCAAGACATTTTTCCAAAAGTCAAAGAAAGGTAATGGCATTAACAGGAAAGAGCAGCTCTCTATGTGCTGATACGGAGCTCTCTCCAAGTCAGGATGGAAAGGGAAAAGCCAGGTGTAGAGTAGTATGTATAGTATGCTACAGTTTGCACAGGGAAAAAGAAATACATGTATATATACAAATATTTGTAAATTCAAAGGCCATCTCTTAGAAGATACTCAAGAATATGTTAACTATGGTTGCTTTCACTAGGGGGGATTCCATTACTAAGAAATGTGGAATGAAAGACTTGATTTCACTCTGTACTCTTGTGTAGTTTTTCTTTCTTTCTTTCTTTCTTTCTTTCTTTCTTTCTTTCTTTCTTTCTTTCTTTCTTTCTTTCTTTTTTTTTTTTTAAGTAAGCTCCACTCACAACCCCGAGGTCAAGACCTGAGCTGAGATCAAGATTTAGACACTTAACCAACTGAGCCACCCAGGGACCTCCCCACCTTGCATAGTTTTTCAGTGTTATATCATGTGCAAAAAAAAAAGAATACCACTCAAGGGGTGCCTAGGTGGCTCAGTCGGTTAAGTGTCTGACTCTTGATTTGGCTCAGGTCATGATCTCAGGGTTGTGGGATGGAGCCCCACATTAGGCTCCCTGCTCAGCGGGGAGTCTGCTTGAGATTCTCTCTCTCCCTCTGCTCCTTCCCCAGCTTGGGTGTTCTTTCTCTTTCTCTCTCTAAAATAAATAAATAAATCTTAAAAAAAATACCACTGAAAACAGGAAATAAATAAAAATTATATAATAATAATACACAACCAAAAAAGAAATTACCAGAATCATTGGTTGAAGTAAGAAAGATGGAGGGAGGAAACGGCAGATAGGATTAGGAGCCAAGGCTATGAAGTGAAGTAAAGCCAGGAGCCAGGACAGTGTGATGTGAGCAAGCTGGAAAGAGAGCAGGAGCAGGAGAATATCACAGACAGAGAGCCATTCTCTGGGCTGGGTAGGACAGACTGTGTGTATTTCATCCCCCAGGAGAACCCTACCACAATTCACTTAGAAGATCCCAAAATACTCAGTTTTGTAAGATGCACAGGGTGACGTTACTGCGAAGTTTAATGAGAGGACAGGATGAGGGACAAGTCTTTCTAGCTGGAGATTTACCATGTATCTATCCAGGTCCTGGCTGCATTCAGTGCTACCTGCTAGCAGATGGCTGTCCTAAACTTAATACTCACAGGGGTGATTCTGGGTTCTGTGGCTGATTCAGACATCCAAGAAAGGAAGGATAAGCCCAGGATCTCTTAGCTGGTTGGTATTCAATTGACCTGGGGTGAATGGGCCAGGGGAATCCCAGGAAGTTGGAGGCTATATTCTCTTCACTTTACTGCCCAATCTGACAATTCCCCTATCCCCTGAGGAAGATAAGAATTTTAGCTTGCCTTGTTGGAAAGGAAGAGGAGGGCTGAGAGAGGGGAGAAAGGAAGCACCAATCTCCATAGATCTAAATTGGCGTTACGTCCAAATTCACAGTATCTACGGCAGGATTTTAATGTCTGTAGAAATTAAAGACAAGGACAATGCTACATGTTGAACCAGTGGAATCCAGCCAAATGATATAAAAAGATAAACTTTTGGCCTCAAATGTTTTATTATATAAGAGGAAAGATTATGCAAGGGGTAGTACTAATGTGAGGAGATGCTGCCGAGGGCTTGCGAAGCTGTCTGCAATAGAAACAGCACATATGACACGATCCCATTTATGTAAAATTACCGATTTCTATGTGATTGTGAAATATACCTTTAACATTGTTGATGCACATCAACAAAGCTTTCCATTTGAGATGTTAGCAAAAAATAACAAAGAAAGCTAAAAATGAAGAACATCATAAAGGTAACGAAATTACTCAATCTGAAAATAGGAAAGGAGTAGAATTAATAAATAAACCCAACTCAAGAAGCATAAGCAAATAGAAGAATGTCCAGCAAATGTAATAAAGAAAAAAGATAACATAATTTCTACATGTATCAAGGACAATATTTTGAAAACATTGAACTATGTATTTCTGAATATTCTCTAAATCATGTTCTCCAGCAGCCACCCTGCCATTATGGCTCCGGGGAATGTGGCCAAATGTCCACCACAGGAAGAAGGAGGAATTAACAATGGAGAAGTGATTTCCAGACAAGAGGGAAAATCAAAGAAAGCCTTTCTGGGTCTAGGGGGAAAGGAGATGAGAGAGAGAGAGAGAGAGAGAGAGATACATATAATGTCAGGTGCCAGTGTCCTTGTACTAATCTATCTGCACGTTTAGATTCTAATGTTAAAATGGGGGAAGATGGTAGGGAAAAATTGCCCCTTCTGATAGAAAGGCTAAAACAAAGAGAGCTTGTATTTCTCTTCCACTTTGGTACTCTAGAAGGATGCCTCTCACAGGGAGCTCCCACATCATTTTAGAGGACAGGAGGTGGCATGGAATGCTCATCAGAGGGACAGCTAGAGGAAGTGCTCCCCTACCCCCTTCCTGGTTTCTCCTGTGGGACACAAAGACTCCAGAAATTCTCTTGAGATCCCAGTAACGTGTGGAGTAGGCAGCTGAGTTGAGAAACAGTGAGCCAGCCATTGGACCACCACAGTGAGAGCAAAGTGACCCCAAAGTAGAGGCCATAGTGGAGATGTGGTCTAGGGCTCCACAAAGTATGGCCTTTGGACCCACCTCACCTGGTAGTCTGTTAGAATTGCAAACTCTCAGCTCCATGCCAGAACCTCCTAATCAGAATCTCTGGGTGTGGTGCCAGGAATCTGTTTTGACAAGCTCTCCAGGGGATTCTTCGGCATGCTGCAATTCGAAAAACACTGGTGAAGATAGCCTGGCCAGGAGGCTGATGGAGAACGTGTCTAGACTCAGAGGAGTTGGGAGTGGGAGGCTCAGTTGGCAGAGAGGGGCTCACAAAGACTTCGGGTGCCTGCTGGACCCCATAGTCAGATGTGACAAAGTCCATAGCTGGGAGATCTGCCCGAGGACCTGCCCCTCCATGTCCCCAGTGCACACTGTGCTCCAGTCCATCCAGATACCAAAATCAGAAGTGAATATTGATGGATGATTTATCTCTAATAAGAAACATAAGCCAGAAGAGAGAGCTAAACGTTGAAATAGCAGGTCTAACTTGCTGCCGGGTCACCTGGGCCCCAGCTATTGCTTGTCATCCAAGACAGCACTGAGATGGTGGGGTTGTGTCAGAAGCCCCTCTCCCCTCCCACACCTGTAAAGTCTCCAGGGCCTCCTCTCCCAACACCAGCCATACAAAGCAGACACACTTCCATTTTCTAAATAATTTCATAGATCTCAGTTTTTATAAAAGTCACGCACACACATGGCTAGGAGTGCTAAGAGGAGGAGGATGACAGTGATAAAGCCAAACCTTGCCGCTCCTCTGACCACACCCCAGCTCTTCCTGGACAAGCACTTTAATCCCAACATTAGTCTTAGACATTCTCCCTTTACTTGCTATAGATTTTAGCTCTCTTACGTCACCTTCTCTTCCCTCCATTCTCCCAATATAGCTCTATTACTATTTTTGGTTAAATCAATAAACAGAGGCTACATTATTATGTTGACATTGACAATGTTCTTTGTAGAGCTAGGGAGTGTGTTATGACTACAGGTCCTTTCTTGTATAGCTTTGGGTCTTTCTCTCCTGGAGTCCTAACATGCTTTCTTTTCTTTCATTAAATAATAAACGCAAAGACGAGGCCTCATGGTATTAGGTATGGAGTTACCTCCTTTTTTTTTCAAGGAGATAGAGACCTTTCCCAGGGCATCTGTCTGCCTACTCTGACCTGGGCCTGCTGCCCTGATGTCATTCAGAGGCTTTGATTAGGGAAGTGGAAGAAGAAGTTTTATCTCATAAAAGGTGGCAGTTAGCACTTCTCCCTAGAATCCAAAGAGCACTGAGGAGATGAGCCCCTCAGGGCACCACCCATGTCCTAATCCTGCTATGGGTCTCCTGCTTGCACCTGCCTCACTGTGGTGACGTCTCTTTCTTTAAACCTCCACCCACCATTTGGGCAACACACCCCCCAAATGAGGAACAAGACTTCATTTCCCACGCCCATCCTTTTATATGGCTCTAGCACCTTTCCCCAAGTCTGGGTCTTTCATCCCAAGCAGCGCCCTGGGGAACTTCTACCCCGTCACCTAGTCCCCTGCGAATCCTGGGCCAGGAGGGGCTTTGGTCCTCAGAGGCCGGTGGTGGACGTGCATGCTGCCTGCCATTTGGTCAGCTTTCCTTTGTCGCATTCCTACCAGCCTCACCTCTTCTGCTTCCTCAAATGATGCACCCATTAAATCCAGTGCCAACGCCCACATGTCCCATGGAAGAATACCAATGCTAATTGTCAGGGACAGTGCCCAAACCTACAATGAGGAAAGCGCTCTTCCCTGACCGGTCTTGTAATTAGTAACATACCTCTCTTTTTCCTGGGAGTCAGTACGCTGCATTGTTAAGGGATGTCCTGTTTGGTTTATCTCCTTGGGGCTGGCCTGCGAAATGAAGAAGCCATATTATGCTTTGGAGGGGGCCCCCTGGGTTACCCCAAGAGGGACTGTGAAATGTCCCTTCCAACATGCCTTCATTTCATTCTCAGCCAAGAGCCTTTGGTCCCCCAAGTCCTTCTGAAGGAAAGGGATATAATAGCCAGCTCTTCCCAAGCAGGGATAGGTGGTATGTTTCCAATTTTACATGTATCAGGGAAAAAAGAAACTGGAAGGAAATGCACCCATGTATTAGCAGTTGTTATCTCTGGGTGTGGACATAGAAGTGGTTGCTTTTCTTTTTTATACTTTTCTGCATTTTCTTATTTTAAAAAAGATATCTATCATGAGGTGCTATCTAACAAAATTTTTTAAATATTAAAAATTATCTATGTATCTATCTATCTATCTAGCATCTATAAAGTAGGAGGGGTAAAAGAACCCATCTTGAGTTTGAATTGGAAGTAGGTCTATTTGGACACATCCGACCACTGAGGTGTTAGGAGCAGAGGTCACTTTGCAAGAATGGGCACCCCAGGATGGCAGAGACTGGTCACTGTTGGATGCCCAGCACCTCGAGCAGTGCCTGGTCTTTGAAGGAGCAGGGGAGTGAATAAACTTTCCCTACCTTCTGTAATGCCTTTTCTTGGTGTAGTTAAAGCAGGGTGTTTGTCTCTAGAAGTTTTACTTACAATATCCTGTTCTCCTGGCACTTGGATATTAAACACTGGGCTGCGAGACAAAGCCAAGAGGTGCCAGGTCTGGCCTCCTCCCTGATGACCAAGTTCCTGACTGGATCAGGCTCCACCTGCAGGAATTCCTCCCCTCTCATTCACTCACCAGTGCATTTTAAAAACATACTCTGAGTGCCCATTATGCACCGGGTACTGCTCGAGGTGCTGGGCATCCAACAGTGACCAGTCTCTGCCATCCTGGGGTGCCCATTCTTGCAAAGTGACCTCTGCTCCTAACACCTCAGTGGTCGGATGTGTCCAAATAGACCTACTTCCAATTCAAACTCAAGATGGGTTCCTTTACCCTTGCTACTTTATAGATAAATAGGTAGATAGATATTTTTTAATATTTAAAAACATTTGTTGGATAGCATCTCATGGTAGATATCTTTTTTAAAATAAGAAAATGCAGAAAAAAAGAAAACATATATATAAAAAAGAAAAACAACCACTTCTATGTTCATACCCAGAGATAACAACTGCTAACACACGGGTGAATTTCCTTCCAGAAGTGTTCCCATCCATTAGAGCTATCACCTTCCATTCTGTACCACACTCAAGTGTGTATAGAAACACTTCTGAATCCCTTCTGTTCGTGTGGGTAACTCAGCTAGCTACAGTCTGGTGTGAGGTAGGGCCCAGGAACTGAAGAACAAGACTCTTTAATTACAACAAGCTTCTTTAGCGTATAGATGTCCTTTGTGAGGACATCTGCAAGACCCACAGAAACTTCAGCAATATCAAACTGGGGGGACGATTAGGATGCCAGGTTAGGTCTCCCAGGACTGGAGAGCCTCTCTGGAAAGCAGCTGCAGATCCACAGGGGGGTGGCAAGTTCTCATCTGGGGGAGGGAGTCCCAGGGAGAGCTGACACATTAAAGGGATAATGCCATCCTTCTGGCGGTTGGTACTCACAGAGGAGTGAGCTCAGCTGTCATCTCAGGGTGTAAGGGCCTCTTCCCCCAACCTCTTGACAAAGACCACAAGATCCAGGTCGGGATCCAGCCCCAGACAAGTGTCCAGCAGAGAAAATGAGTTGGACACAAGGTCGGTTAAACAAGGACAAGAAAAGGGGTAGCCAGGGATTCAGTGGGCACTGGACATGAGGCTCAGCTGTGGCTCAGCTGGGCGCTGAGGCCATGATGTCCCCCTGTCCTGGTTGGAAATATTTCAGGACGTGGGTGGGGCTGCCTTTGCAGAGGAATGTCACTGACACTTGCACAGGGAGGGCCTGGGGCATGGATGCCCTATCCATCTTGTCTTTCAAGCTCCACTTCAGTGAATATGGAGACATGCTAAGGAGTGTCTCCCTTTTATTGTCAAAAATTTGCAATTTTTCCCTCGGTGACCTGGATCATGGCATGGTAATGATAATAATAATACTACTAATAGCTAAATTGTATTGAATACTTTCCATAGGCCAAGCACATAACATACATAATTACATACAATCAACCTTATTATCCCCATTTTACAGATGGGAAAGCTCAGGCTTATAAAATTAAGTACATGCCCCTAAACCACACAGCTAGTGGAAACAGTATGAATGCAGACAATCTGAGTTGACACTTAACCACCACGCTATTATCTTACCATAAAAGTTTCTTCCCTAAGTCTGTTTATTGCTGAACCGACTGCATCTCAGGCTTCAAGGAAGGCTCCTGGTCTTAGTATGTGAAGCCCATTCTATTCACTGGGGACCTAACCACACACCAGGAAATCCTTAGGTTGCTGTCAAGCATTGGCACTCTTAGGTCACTGTCTTAGGACACTGCCAATTCACGTCTTCAAGGATGACCTTACTTTCTTCCACTGAGTAGGAATGTAGCTAATTCCTGGCTCTCTCTAGCACCAGGAGGAGCTCCTCTCAAGGCTGAAGAAGTCGGTGTGCAGGAAGCAGTACTCCCTGGCTTCAATCAGACCACTACAATAATAAGTAATCAAAAGTTATTACCTAATCCAAATGCTCTTTAGTTCCTCCTAGGTAGGCCAAGGGTCTTCAGTGCTGTCAACTTTTTGGAAATAGCAGCATCCAGAGTATAAGGAGCTGGAGCTTTGAACTGAAAGACCCCTGGAATTAAATTCTCTCTCTACTGCTGGAGCTGACTCATAGGGGTTCGAGAGAGCTAACTGTGGGCAATTTTTCCCAGCTGTCGTGATAGCCTGAGCTTAACCATGGTGGGAATATTTATAGCACAGAGCTAGGTAAATACTTAAACTCAGAGCTTTCTAAACTGTTTCTAGAAATAAGGCTATGAGCCCACCACTGGCCCACATTGTCAGAACAAGACACGGGCAAGGTCAAAGTCTCTCATTCATGCCTCTGGTTTTTAGTTGGTGGTTTTCTGACTACCTCTATACCACACAGGGGAAGCGGGAATTAACATGATTGGTATATTAGACATGTATTGCTGCATAACAGATTGCTCTGAAATTTATTGGCTTAAAGCAGTAGTATGTCTTATCTCTCGTAGTTTCTTCGAGCCAGGAATTTGGGAGAGACTTGGCTGCGTGGTTCTGGCTTGTGGTCTCTTACAAAAGTGCAGGCAAGATGTCTTCTGGATTTCCACTTGTCTGAAGCCAGAGCTGGAGGACCTGAGCTAAGTTTATTCACTCCTATGGCTAGCAGCTTCACGCTGACTGTTGGTGGGAGCTATCAGTTCCTGATTACAGGGACTTTGTCATCGGATTGCTTGAAGATTTTCACCAGGTGAGAGCTGGGTTCCTCCTGAATGAATAATCCAAGAGAGCAAGATAAAAGCTGCAATGTGTTTGATGACTTAGCTTTGAAAGTCAGATTTAAATTCTGCATTTCCACAATAACCTGTTGGTCACGCATCAGCCCTCTTCTATGTGGAAGAGAACTACAGGAGGGTGTAAATACCAGGAGGCAAGAATTATTTGAAGAACTTGAAGGCTGCCTACCAAAATTTGTATAGAGAAATTGTAATTTGCTCATCCAAGAGGACTGGTAGCAAATCATTTTCTCCTAAATCCCATGGCCACCTGCCTGATATCTGCAGCAAATAGGTTTTTTTTTTTTTTCCCTAAGCAATAAAAAGGGGGGATGGCCATTGGATGGGCAACGAAATGACAGTGTCTGCCACATTATACACTCTCCAGACAAGAAACCCTTCTTGTGCCCCCTGTACAATTGGCCTCTACATGTTTCCTCCTAGCTTATTAACCAGAATAAATTGCCCTTGTGTCTTCTATGCTTGGTTTGCACAAGACAACTTTGTGTCTCTCTGATTGAATAGACAGCCTTTCATGGGGTGGGGCTGTATCTCTGAGCAGAGAAAAAAAATAAGGCTTATGTGCAAAATAGAGTTTCTTTGCCTCTGAGGAGACAAGGGTAAATGCTTCTACCACATTTGGCCTGATCACAGGTGCATAATTCTGAAGCTGCTGCTTGCTGGGTTAATATCCAAGTGGAAGGAAAATGTTCTGTGACTGCTCCCTTGGCAGTTGTCTTTGGAAGGATTTAAAACATTTTCAGAGCAATGTACAATGAAGGCAGGAGAGGTGAGAGCAGTTTTTGTAACAAAGTATTTATGATTATTAACATTTGATTCCTTGATAGTATAATGGCACAAATGAGTTCCAAGGCAAGAAGATACTGTGCCCTTCACATCACAGACTGTGTTTTTCACTCAAAACTTTAATATGGAGAGCTCAAAACAATAAGTGGTTAATAAATCTTCACCTTGTAAAAAGCTTTGGGTAAAGCAGATGCCACGACTTCCTCTCTGGATTCCCTCCAATGCCCAAATTGAAGACTTAAACCCAAAAATTCTCAAATAAAAAATGCGATGTGTTTTCCTCCTAACAGACATATAACTAGGTCTGGGACAGAAGGCTTTGAAAGTAGCTTTCTTTATTAATTAGATCATTTGTCCCATCCACCTCTAATGAGCGTACTGTGTAGAAAATCACACCATGCACCAGACGCGCCAGACTCCATTGAGCCATTTGTGACGGGATCACTAGGCAGGCAGATTAAAGAGCTGCTTTACACAGTGGTGTCTGGGCTTCAGCAAGGCACGGGGTGAGTACCCCCTAATTACCACAGAGACAGAAGTGAGGGATGGGGCTGGATGGCTGTATCATAGGGACAGTCATAATTGGTTGTTTTCAAAGAGTCCCAAAGGACAGTCTCTATTGACCTGAGGTTCCCCATCTCTTCCTAGACACTCTTAAACGTGTTCTTGTCAAAATCCCTCATAACAGGGTCTTTCGCAGAGCTAATGTTTTTAATTTTGATAAAGTCAGATTTGTCAGATTTCTTTCCTTTCCTTTTGGTGTCTAGTCTAAGAACATTGTGGCTGGTTCTACAGCCTGTAGATTTTTTTGTTAAGATTTTTTTCTGAAAGTTTTATAGTTTTACACTTTATATTTACATCCATGACCCATTTTAAGTTGATTTTTATATGAAATGTCACACTTCGCTCAAGTTTCATTTTTATTTATTTGTTTTTTATGCCTATGGATGTCCGATTGCACCATTTCAGTACGCTTCTGCACCCTCACCAAAAATCAGGTGGGCGGGGTGCCTGGGTGGCTCAGTCGGTTAAGCATCTGCCTTCGGCTCAGGTCATGATCCCAGGGTGCTGGGATCGATGGAGCCCCACATGGGGCTCCCTGCTCAGTGGGGACTCTGCTTGTCCCTCTCCCTCTACCCCTTCCCCCTGCTCATGATCTCTCTCCCAAATAAATAAATAAAATCTCTAAAAAAAAAAAAATCAGGTGGGCGTATTGGTGGGGGTCCTTTTCTGAGTTCTCTGTTCTGTTCCACTGATCTACGTGACTGAACTTCTGCCAATACTACACAGTCTTGATTCCTGTAGCTCTATAATAAGCCTTGAAACTGGGTAAATGGATTCCTTCCAGTTTATTCTTCCTTTTCAAAAGTTTTAAGGTATTTAAGTTCCTTTGCCTTTCCATATACAATTTTTAAAAACCTGTATCTATAAAAAGTTTTGCTAGGATTTTAGTAGGAATTACATTACACCTGAATATCGATTTAGGGAGAACGAATGTCTTTACTGTGTTGAGTCTTCCAATTCATGAACAAGATGTGTTTCTCCATTTATTTATGTCTTTCTTTTTAATTTCTTTCACCAACACTGCACAATTTTCAGCATGTAAGCCCTCTGTTTGTTTTGTTAGATTTACACCTAAGTATTCCATTGTCTTTGAGCAACTGTAAATGGTACTGTACCTTAATTTCACATGCTGTTTGCTAATATATAGAAATACAATAGATTTTTGTATGTTTTTCTTTTTCTTTTTAATTTTTTTAAAAGTAGGCTCCACACCCAGCACGGAGCCCAACATGGAGCCTGAACTCATGACTCTGAGATCAAGACTTGAGTTGAGATCAAGAGTTGGATGTCTGAGGCTCCAGGCACCCCTGTACGTTTTTCTTTAATCCTACAATCTTGCTTGTAGGAAATTTGTTAGTTCTAAGAGTATATTTGTACATTTGCTGGAATTTTCTATGTAGACCCTTTGTCATCTGCAAATAGAGGCAGTTTTATGTCTTCCTTCCCAATCTGTATGCTGTTTACTTCCTTCTCTTGCCCTTATTATGCTGGTTAGAACTTATAGTGCTATATTGAATAAGAGTTATGAAAGTAGACATCTTTACTTTGCTTATGGGCTTGGGAATAAAGCATTTACTTTTTCATCTTTAAGTATGATGTTAGTTCTAAGATTTTTTAGATGCTCTTTATCAAGTTAAGGAAGTTCCCCTTTATTCTTATTTTTCTGAGACTTTTTATTATGAATGGGTGCTAAATGTTATCAATTTTTAAATTTACATCTGATGATATGATTGTGTGATTTTTATCTTTCAATAGTCTAATCTTGGTGGACTACATTGATAGATTTTCCCGTATTGAACGAGCCTTGTATTTTTGGGAACTAAGCCCTCTTGGAACATGATATAAAATTGTTTTTATGTATTGCTGATTTCTATTTGCTGATATTCTAAGGGCTTTTGCATCTATATTAGTGAAATATATTGTTCTATAGCTTTCTCGTTTTGTCTTTGGTTTTGGTATTAGGGTAATGATAGCTTCTTAAAATGAACTGAGAAGTTTTCCCTCCTCTTCTGTTGTCTAGAAGAGATTGCATAGAATTGGTATTAACTTTTCTTTAAACATTTGATAGAATTCTCTGGGTTTGCAAATGTTTCTGGGAGATTTCAAATTATAAATTCAATTCCCTTAATAGTTGTAGGGCTATTAAATTATCTGTTTCATATTGGGTGAGTTGTGGTAGTTTGTGCTTTTTAATGAAATGGTCCATTTCATCTATGTTGTGAAATTTATGTGTATAGAGTTGTGTGTAGTATTTCCATATTAATCCTTCTGCTATCTGTAGAGTCTGTAGCAATACCCTTCTTTCATTCCTGATATTGATAATTTGTGTCTTCTTTCTTTTATTCTTACCACTCTTACTAGAGCTTTGTCAATTTTATTGACTTAAAAATCTGAAGATTTTCTTTATTATTTTTCTGTTTTCAATTTCATTGATTTTGTTCTTCTCTTTATTACTTCCTTCTTTTTGCTTGTTCTGGGATTATTTTGCTCTTCTATTCATAGATTCTTGGAGTGAGAGCTTAGATAAGTGAGTTAAGACCTTTTCCCTTTTTTAAAAAATTGAGATATAATTGATATGTAATATTCCACGGATTTCACATATACGCCATAATGATTTGATATATGTATATATTGTGAAATAATCATCACAATAACCCTAGCTAATAATCATCATCACACACAGCTACAGATTTTTTTTCTTGTTTTTAGGACTTCTTAAAATCTATTCTCTTAGCAACTTTCAAATATACAATACACTATTGTTAACTATAGTCACCATGCTGTACATTACCTCCCCAAGACTTATTTATTTTACAACTGAAAGTTTGTAACTTTTGACCACCTTCACTCAGCTTGTCCACCCACTATCCCCTGCCTCTGGCACACACCAATCTGTTCTCTGTATCTATGAGCTTGGTTTATTGTTTTAGAACTTGTGTTTTAAGATTCCACATATAAGTGAGATCATATGGTATTTGTCTTTCTCTAGGACTTGTTTCACTTAGTATGATGCCCTCAAGTCCCATCCATGTTGTAGCAAAATGCAAAATTCCCTTCTTTTTTTGTAGTTGGGTAATATTCCGTTGTATATATACCACATTTTCTTCATCCACTCAACCATAGGTGGATACTTAGATTGTTTCCAGGTCTTGGCTATTGTAAATAATGTTGCAATGAACATAGGGGTGCAGATATGTTTTTGAGTTAGTGTTTTTTTTTTCCTTTGGGTAAATACTCAGAAGTAGAATTGCTGGATGATATGCTAGCTCTATTTTTAATTTTTTGAGGGATCTCCATATTGCTTTCCACCTTTCTTCTTTTCTAGTAAGTGCAGTTAGTGCTATCAGAGTCCTTCTCGGCACTGTTTTAGCTGTGTCTTACATGTTTTCATACGTTGTACTGGGTTAAATGCCCTTTAAAAATTTCCCTCAGGACTTCCTCTTTGACTCAAGGATCATTTAGAAGTGTTTTGTTTAGTTTCTCAGTGTTTGGAGGTTTTCCTGTTAGCTTTCTGTTACTGATTTCTAATTTGATTCCATTGTGATCCGAGAACACACTGTATAGGATTTTAATTACTTTAAATTTTATTTTATGGCCCAAGATATGGTCTACTTTGGTGTATGCTCTGTGACCCCGTGAAAAGAATATGTATTCTGCTGGTGGTGGGTGGGGTGTTCTATGCGTGCTGATCAGGTATGTTCTTTGATGGTGTGTTGAGTTCCTCTATACCCCAGCTAACGTTCTATTTAGTTGTTCTCTCAATTGTTGACAGGGAGGCATTGAAGTTTCCCCCTGTAATTGTGTATTTTTCTAGTTCTCCTGTCAGTTCTATCAGTTTTCGCTTCACATATTTTATAACTCTGTTGTTCGGTGCACACATTGAAATCGCTGTGTCTTCTTGGAGGAATTTATACGTTTCTTCTGATATAAAATTCTTTTGACTCTGGTAATTTTCTTTGCTCCGAAATCTCCTTTATCTGGGATGATGTAGCCGCTCCTGAATTCCTTTGATAAAGTTTTCCTCTGTCCCCTCTGTTCTGCTGTGAAGCCCATTCACTGAACTTTTCGTTTCAGTTGTTATATTTTTCTGTTCTGAAGTTTCCATTTGGTTTCCCTTTGTATCTTCTGTTTGTTTGATGAGGTTTCTCTTTATATCTTCTGTTTGCTTGATGAGGTTTTCTAATTATTTTTACTGTTTCAAGCATGTGTGTAATTGCTTGTTGAAATATTTTTATCATGGCTGCTTTGAAATCTTCGTGTAATAACCCTAACTTCTTTCTCATCTTGGTGCTGGCATCATTGATTATCTTTTTAAATTCAGTTTGAGATCTTCCTGGTGTTTTGCATGATGAGTGATTTTCAACTGAAAGCGGGACGTTTTCATATTATGTTATGAGTCTCTGGATCTTCCTTAAGTCTGTTTTATCTGGCTTTCTGAGGCAGGGGATGGTGACACCTCCGAGTTATTTATGGGTGGAGGAAGGAGTCCAAGTTTTCTATCTGGCCTCCATTGATGTTCAAAGTGGAGAGAAGCCTCTACATTGCTGCTGGGGAGAGGTGAATGTTCAGGCTCCCACCATGTTCTCCACTTGGGGGATTGATTTAGTTGAGGAGGAAAGTCCTTGCTCCCTACCAGACCTTCCCTGATGCCATTTTTTTTTAAAGATTTTATTATTTATTTGACAGAGATAGAGACAGCCAGCGAGAGAGGGAACACAAGCAGGGGAAGTGGGAGAGGAAGAAGCAGGCTCACAGCGGAGGAGCCTGATGTGGGGCTCGATCCCATAATGCCGGGATCACGCCCTGAGCCGAAGGCAGACACTTAGCCGCTGTGCCATCCAGGCGCCCCTCCCTGATGCCATTTTGGCCGGGGTGTTGGGGTTACAGCCTCACAAGAGTGGAAGTACAGCCTCCTCACTCAGTTTTTCCTGGTGTGGGTGGGGAAGGGGACCATAATTTTTTACATCGTGTTTGATTGAAGGGGGGAAGTCATTGCCTAAAAGTTTTCTGTTTTGCTAGGCTTTGTCTTTGCTATAAATCTGGCTAGAGAATATTTAATACCTCTGTATGATGATTAGAATTATAATGGTGATATTTCATAATGCATATATATAGATGTCAAATCACTACGTTGTATACTTGAAACCAGTAAAATATTGTATGTCCACTATACTTCAGTTTAAAAAAAAAGCCAATGAAAGGTCAAAAAAATAAAAATGACTATGAAAAATAAAGTATTCAGATGTAGAAGAAACAGCCACTGAAACATGGGTGGACAAATGGGGCTGGGATCGTGTAAATGTGGTATAAAGCCTGTATAGAGGAAAGGAAGGCACTAGGAAGGAGTATCAGAATGTGAAGTGGGACCTTACTGCCCTGGAGAGGCATTGCTTCGGGACATGATTGTAAGCCAGCAATTTCAGAGACTTGAGAGCTAGGAGGACAGCTTGTGTCACTTCTTCAAGAAAGCCTTCCTGGATCCTTCCGTTAACTTTTTTTTTTTTTTAAAGGTTTTATTTATTTATTCGACAGAGATAGAGACAGCCAGTGAGAGAGGGAACACAAGCAGGGGGAGTGGGAGAGGAAGAAGCAGGCTCATAGCAGAGGAGCCTGATGTGGGGCTCGATCCCAGAACGCTGGGATCACGCCCTGAGCCAAAGGCAAACGCCTAACCGCTGTGCCACCCAGGCGCCCCCTTCCGTTAACTTTTAACTTTCCTCTGAGCTCCTGTAGCACTTTCAATTCACAGACCATAAAACCAAGACATAGGGTAAGATATATATCGAGATATAATTCACGCACCATAAAATTCACCCTTTTAAAGTGTACAATTCAGTGGTTTTTGGCATATTCACACAGTTGTGCAATCAATGCCTCTACCTAATTCCAGAACAGTTTCGATATTCCCAGAAGAGCCCCGTATCCATTAGCAGTCACTCTCTATTCCACGTTTCCCCTGGTCGGGCAACCACTGATCTATTTTCTGTCTCTACATGTTTGCCAATTCTGGACATTTCCTATAAGCGAAATAATATATAATGTGGTCTTTTGTGTCTGGCTTTTTCCACTTAGCATAATACTTTCAAGATTCATCCATGTTGTAGCATACGTCAGTACTTCGCTCCTTTTTAGGCTGAATCATATTTCATTATATGAATACACTACATTATCCATTCATCAGTTGACATTTGGATTATTTTCACATTTTGGCTATTATGAATAATGTTGCCATGAATATTAGCATACAAGATTTTGTGTAGAAATACATTTTCAGCTCTCTTGGGTATATACCTAGGAGTAGAATTGCTGGGTCACATGATAACTATACGTTGAACTTTTTTTTTAAGGAACTTAAAAATTGTTTTCCAAAATGCTGTACCATTTAGCATTCTCACCAGCAATGTATGAGGGTTTCATGTCTGCACATCTCTGTCAACACTTGTCATAGTCAATCTTTTTGATTATAGCCATCCTAGTAGGTGTGAAATGATATTTCATTATGGTTTGGTATTATTAACTAATAACTAATGATGTTGAGGATTTTTTCATGGAATAATTTGTCATTTGCCTATCTTCTTTGGGGAAATGTCTATAAAAATATCTTGCCTGTTTTCAAAAATTGGGTTATATATCCTTTTATTGTTGAATTGTAAGAACTTTTTATATATTCTGGATACCAATCTCTTATAAGATATATGGTTTGCAGATGTTTACCCCAGTCTGCAAGTTGCTTTTGCTTTCTTGAGTATCCTCTGAAATACAAAAGTTCTTAATTATGAAGTCCAATTTGTCCATTGTTTTGCTGTCGCTGCTTGTGTTTTTGTTATCCTATCTAAGAAACCAGTTCCTAATCCAAGGTCACAAAGATTTATGTCCATGTTTTCTTCTAATAATTTTATAGTTTTAGCTCTTACATTTAGCTCAATGGTGTATTTTAAGTTAACTTTTGTGTATGGAATGTGGTAGAAGCCCAACTTCATTCTTTTGCATGTGCATACCCTGTTGTCCCAGCACATTTGTTGACTGTTTTTTCTCTTTTGATTTATCGTGACATCATTGTTGAAAATTAGTTGATCATATATGTAAGGATTTATTTTTGGACTTCATCCTATTTATTGACCTATATGTCTGCCCTAGTGACAGTAGCGCACTGTTTAGATTGCTGTCACTTTAGAGTAAGTTTTGAAGTCAAGTAGTGTGAGTCCTCCAATGTTGTTCTTCTTAAAGATCATTTTGGTTGTTCTGAGTCCTTTGTATTTCCATGTGAATTTTAGGATCAGATTGTCAGTTTCTACAATAAAAAATCAGCCAGGATTTTGATAGGGATTGCAATAAATCTGAAGACGAATTTGGAAAGTATTGCCACTTTAACAATATTAAGTTTTCTAATCCATGATTATTGCCTGTTTTTCCATCTATTTGAGTCTTCTTTAATTTCTCTCAACATTTTTTATGGTTTTCAATGTACAAATTTTGCACTTCTTTTGATGAATTTATTCCTAAGTATCTTAAAAAATTTTCTGATGTTATTATAAATGGAGTTGTTTTCCTAATTGAATTTCCAGATTATTCTCTGCTAGTGTTTAGGAAATTGTTAATTTTATTCTGATTTTGTATTCCACAACCTTTCTTTCTTTGTTACCTCTGACTGTGTGTGTGTGTGTGTGTGTGTGTGTGTGTGTGTGTGTGAGATTCTTAGAATTTTTTATATGAGATCAGGTCATCTGCAAATAGAAAAGTTTTACTTTTTCCTTTCTAATCTGGATGCATTTTATTTCTTCCCTATTTGCCCTCCAGTACAATGTTGAAGAGAATTTGTAAGAGTGAACACCCTTGTCTTGTTGCTGATCCTTGGCAGAAAGATTTCATCCTTTCACCACTAAGTATGATGTTAACTGTGGGTTTTCATTGATATACTTACCAGTTTAAGGAAGTTCCCTTCTATTCCTAGTTTGTTGAGTGTTTTTATCATAAGAAGGTGTTGGCTTTTTGTTAAGTCCCTGTTCCATGTCTATTAAGATAATAGATTAATGCTTTTCCTTGAAGTTATAAAAGTTTGGACCATTATTTCTTCAAGTATTGTTTTTGCCCCCTTCTCTTTTGTCTGTCTTTCTGGGCCTCCCATTATGTGCATGTTGATATTCTGCATTATGTCTCACAGGTCTCTGAGGCTCTGTTCATTTCTCTTAATTCTTTTTTCTTTCTATTGTTTATGCTAGAAAATCTCCAGTAGTCTATCTTCAAGTTCACTGATCCTTTTTTTCTGCCTGCTCAAATTTGTTGTTGAACCCCTTTAGTAAGTTTTTCACATCAGTTACTGTATATTTCAACTCTAGAATTTTTATTTATTTTTTAGAGGTGGGGAGAGGGACAGAGGAAGAAGGAGAAAGAGAATCTTAAGCAGGATCTACACCCATTGCACAGCCTGACCTGGGGTTAATCTCACACCCTGAGATCATGACCGGAGCCACCCAGGCACCCCACAACTCTAGAATTTTTATTTAACTCTTTTTATAATTTTTTTTTTACTGATACTGTATACATGGTGAGACATTGATCTCATAGTTTCCTTTAGTTCTTTGAACATGTTTAAAATATCCGATTTAAAGTCCTCGTCTAGTAAGTCCAGTATGCGAGCTTTCTCAAACAGTTTCTATTGATCACTTGCTTTCCTAGGTATGGGAATGCTTTCTTGTTTCTTTGCATGCCTTATAATTTCCTGTTGAAATTGATATTTAGGAAAATTTCCTTAATAAACACTTCTTGGATTGTTGGAAGATTTTGGTTAATGTCCAGGGTTATGATAACATTGATTTTCTAATTTTTTGCCAGTGTTCTCATTGCTTTCGTGGAGATTTTCAGACGCCCTTAATTCCATCATTTCTGCTGACACCCCATAGAATTTTGAATTAATCTCTACTCTAGCACTTATAACAAATGGTATGTATGACCTACTTTATTCCCCTGTTAGGCTGTGAGCTCCCAGAAGGAAAGGATTGTGTTTTACTCACCTCCTTATTTTTCCCTTCCAGAGCAAAACCAGGTGCTTGGTAAATAGCAGGCTGTTGTTGAAGCAATGCGTGACTGAACCCCTAAAGAAGGTAACCATTGAGAAAAAGTTTATGTTGACTTGGGATGGTATGGTCTTATTTCTTAATCCTGGAGAATTCTGGAAAAACTATTCTTGCATTTGTATCTAGACAGTTCTGAGAATTTGTATCCCAATTGTATCACTTCTTAATAGAGTGCCCTAAGGCAGTTTTCATAATCATTTAGAACCTCAGTTTTCCATATACGCAATGTGGATAATAATACTTAAGATCATAATATTGTGATCCTAGCGTGGTTCAGAGGATTAGATGAGATGACACATGTAAAGCCCATAACAGTGTAAGGCAATACTGCTCATAATTATGAGTGTTTATTATTCTTGCCTTTCCTAATTCCAGGAAGCTTTAATCATTTCCTGTTTAATTCGAGCAAGGGTTTGGCAAATGCACTTGCTAACAGCAACTGATGAACAATGCTGTCTTCAACTCCCTCATGCCTGAGCTTCCACAAAGGCCTTCCTTGAAACTCATGCAGACAAACAACCAAGGTGCTTCATCCACGGGGCTCATGCACTAACAGAGCTATGAACAGAAAACACTTGCTGCCCTGTGGCACTGGCCAGGTGTGGAGACAGAGACTGTGAGGCAGCTTTCCTCTAGGACTGGAGGGTTTAAAGCTGGGGAAGGTAGGCAACCCCAGGACTTACCTAGAAAGGAAAGCAACCCTACAGATTCATGAAAAGCAAAACAGAGGGGGTCTTCAGACCTTCCAGGATGATGGTCCTGGGGAAAGAGGGTGGGGGACAAGTTGTGCCGGGATCTTTCTAATTTATTTACTTTCTAGTATGGCTTTTCGTGGGGGGGGGAGGGTTTCTTTTTTTTAATCTTTGAAAACAACTAACCTAACCCAAACCCCTTATTAGATAGATGAAAATGCAGACCAGAAAAATTCAATGAGTCACCCAAGATCAGACAGGGGGGAAGCAGCAAAGCTCCAAGGTCGGTGTTGTTCTGACTGGGAGTCCAGGATTTTTTCCATCTTATCTGCTGTGACCCTGTTAAGTTACCTCTCCTGTCTTGAGTCATGTACGTATCTCATCTCCAAGAATAACTTATCTGACCATAGATACTTGGATCTACGGGGTTTGGAGGCTAGATTTAGAATCAAGAGGTTGGGGTTCAAACACAAGACCTGGTGTCATCAGTGAACTTGTGTGAATCATTGTTTTCATCGAAAAAATGGGGCTACAAATCCCCTTCCTACTTCCCTCCTCTGCTTGTTCTAAGCATCACAGAAATAAAGACATGAAAAAGAATTTTCATTCTAATTTTTTTCATCCACATATTTACGAAGATCCACCATTTATTCCCTTAGCAGCGGAATACTGATACTCGTGACTTTGTTTGGTTTGGAAAATCACTAGCCCTAACACTTTAATCAGAATCCTAGGCCACCCTGCTTTTCATGCTAATCCCTGGGCTAGGAGTCAAGGAGAGACTGCATCAGTGGCTTGAAGTTTGTCACTCTGTCCCACACCTACAGGACGCCGTGTGCTGTGAGTGACTCCACCCAGCACAACTCCCTTTAGCTCCTGCTTATATTTCCAAATGCTCCCTGGACTCAGATACTTGAGTATCTAAGAGACATCTATATTTACTCCCCTCCAAGCTTTTTGGTCTTAGCCATCTTAGCATGACACCTCCAAAAACTTCGGTGTCATCCTCATGTTCTTTCCTGCCTTCAAACCTGATATAGTTTACAATAATGGCAGTTGTATGTTTCTCCTCAACATCCATGTGGTTCTCCCTCCCCACGTAGCCCCTATGTCATTTGGGGAGGAAGGATCACACCCATACCTTCGTTGGTCCAAGCCAACTAAGGTAATCTCATCTCTTATCCATGGGGATTGTGTCTAGTAACTCCCATCAAAGCTAATCAGTCCACTGGCAATGGAGGTATAGTGGGGGCATTAAGCTAACTCTCTGATCCATTCTTCTGGCAATAGACATTTCTTCAGAGATGGCTCGATCAATCCCACAATCAAGATTTTTGTTTTACAGTTGTTGGAAACAATGCCTGCCCCTCCTCCATGCAAATAAAACTATCTTTCCACCATGTATGTATCTTGCTCTTGAAGCCCTCTTGCAACCATGTATGGACTCAGCTTAAGGATAAATGGACACAGAAAGGGTGAGGAATAGATGGAGTGGGCCTAAGAATCAGAAAAATAAGTCCAGAGCCCTGATCAAACCTTGCCTCCATCATAGTTTTCATTTTTATAAGTTTGTAAATCATCCTTACTTTCAGAAGAAAATTAATATCGAGTTTTGTTTCCTGAAATAAAAAGAATCAAACTAGTAAATGTATTCAAACCACTAGCAAATTGTTATATTTGCTTCCAAAACCATGTATCGTATCTGTTCACTTCTTAACATTACCACCACCATCACTTTCCTCGTTTCAAGGCAATAGCACCGGAAGCCTGGACTGACATGACAGTCTCCATTTCACCTTCCTACCTCCACTGTTGGCTGCTCCAATGTAGTCTCCACACGGAAGTCAGAAAAACTAGTTAAAAATGGAAATCAGATCTGGCTACTTTTCTGATTAACACCCTTCAAAGACTTTAATTTGTTCTTTAAAAAAAAAACCCTAATCTATCCTTTCTATCCACTACTTCCCACCCATCCTACCTTGCAGCCCTGCTGGGCGTGGTCCCTGTATCTCCTACTGCTTCTCCTCGACCCCATCTGCTCCAGCCTCACGAATCTTTATGTTCCTTGAACAACCACACCGTTTCCCACTTGCTTTTCCCTCTTGCTGGAATGCTTTTCCCCCTGCCCTCCACCTGACTGCCTTATTCTCATCCTTTAAGTCTGGGATCAAATATCACCTCCTTAGAGGTGTCTTTGCTGACCACCCTCCCAGTCTCTTCCTATCTTTCCCTTGTTTATCCTCTCTAGGGTGCTTATCGCAATTTGTAATGATCTACTTTATACACTTACTTGTTTATTGTTGCTAGAATGTAAGGTGCTCACGAGGACCTTGACTGTCTTGTCTAAACTGTGTCCTGATTTATAATTAGGGTCAATAAACATTTGTTCAATGAACACCCGAGAACCCCTCAGCAAGAAGAAACCTGTGTGGAGATGTTCCCAGAGCGCCACCCAGTGGTGGGATGAGGCCTGGCATGGAGGTCAGTGGATCTCCACAGCCAATGACACACCTTTAACATTGATTGGTCTGACCAGGTCTCTCACCGCCGGGTGAGAGAGACTAAATGAACACCCCAGTCAGCTGCTGGGACTTGAAGGCCAGGCAGCTGGGATCACGTTATACTGCGCTGCTCTGGCCAAACACATCACAGCTTCCGCAGCATCCCCTTCACTTGGAAGCTTGTTAGAAATGCAGAATCTCGCCCCCACCCCAGACCTACCAAGCCAGAGTCTGCCCTTAACAAGATCCCAGGTGATCCTGTGCATTTTATGGTCTGAGAAGCCAGGCTCTCTCTTTACCACCTCAAACTGCACTGCCTGCACCAATACCTGAAAATCTCTGAGCCTGGAAGCTTCCCCAGGCACTATGACCTTAAGCAGTGTGCTTAACCTTTTTATGTGTTAGTCTCTCAATTACTTACAAGACCTGACCCTATTATCTTGTAAATGATATCATGGTGCTAAAACAAAAAGCCTTGGGCCAAGGATCTCCTGCTGGTCTATGATCTTTGGGATTTGGGGAATTAGTAAGAGAAAGATGAAAGCAAGCTATAGGGCAAGATGAAGGTAAGTAAAAATAAAGGACTTCTGGAGGAAGATGTGTATGCATATGTATGTATATATTAATATGCATGTGCGTATATATATGCACATGTGTACATATCAATATACACATATTAATATGCATATGCCTATATGTTATATAGGTATATGTACACATATCTGCATGTATTATATATTAATATGTGCATGTATAATATGCATGTTATGTTATATGCACATGTGTATATTAATATGCAAATGAATGCATGTTATATATGCAAAGGTGCATATATATCTGCATGTGTGTGTATATTATAGATGCATATGTGTGCATAGATGTTATATATGCACAGATGTGAGCATATATTAATATGCATACGCATGTATGTGTTATATATGCATATGTGTGCATATATTATATGTTATAGGTGCGTATAAAACAGCAGAGAAGACCTCAGAGATGACTCAGTAAATCTCAGCTGAATCACTCTTTGTAAAATGGAAGTCCGTAATACCCACCCGGCCATCAGTGGTTCTTAATCCTGGTTTGCACATTAGGATCACCTGGGAGCTTTTAAAAGTCTCAAGCTCAGCCAGCTCTTCAGACGAATTACATCATTGTCTCTGTGGGAAGGACCCAGACATCAGTAGTCTGTAAAGCTCCACCACGCTTCTCGAGCTCTAAGTGCACACAAATTACCCAGTGGGGGATTGTTAAAAGCTCATTCCGATTTGGGAGGTCTGGGGTGGAGCCCGAGAGTCTATATTTCTAACAAGCACTTGGGCGAAACTGTTGCTTCTGGTCCAGAGACCACACTCTGAATCACCAAGCCCCAGATGATTCAAATGTGCAGACAAGTGCGACGACTGTTTCTAAGGGTGTGCAGGAAATTAAATGAGGCAGTAGATGTGATGTGTGCTGCATATAGTTCTCTCTCAACCCTCGTAACTTTCCTGTAGACCCTTTTCTTGAGTGACTAATAAGAAAAATCAGGGGATAGCAAGGAATAGCTGATAAGATCCCTGGTGGAGGGAATCGAATATTGCTGAACACCCACTCTGTGCCATGTGCTTTAAATTATGCCACCCAGTGAGTCCATTTGGGTGGGCATGGAACAAATTCAGATAAGAACCTCGCTCCAACTTGGTCACACACTACATAAAAGGCAAATCCTGGATTCATGCCTCGGTGTCTCCAATGCCCACACTTAAGTGCTTTCCAAGCTGCCATGCTGCCTCTCCCCGAGCAGAGTGAAGGACTTGCATGTGTTTCCACAGCTGCAGAAGGAGGGGCAGCTGGGCTGAGGGCGCCTTGCAGGGAGACAATGGAGCCCATTGTAGGAGCAGCTGGATGGATGGAGGAAAGAACAGGTGTGTGGTGTCAGGCCCAGGGAACAGCTTACGACGGGAACAGCAAGTTACCACAACCAAGAGGAGAGGAAAGATTTAGGGATTATGATTTTGGCCTTCACCCAAGGCTTTTCCAGCACTCGTGACCTTAGAAACATTACCATCACCAAATGCCATTTACTGCATATTTGTTGAGGCTCGGGCTGCTTCTCCGAGTGTAGTTCTCGGAATGCCCTCCTAACCAAGTCCCATGTGCGGGAAGACTTTGGAGATTTATATTTGGTAGGCTTCCAGTGACTGTTCTGTCAGAAAAGTGAAGGGGAACTCTGTAGGGCCATCTGGGCGTTCTCTGACCAATGGGCATGCAGTTTCTGTTCCCTTTAAGGAGAGATGGGGAATCACATCATCATCTGAGGTAGAAAATAGCTAGACAGCACGCTTCTGTACTAAGAGCAGAAAAGAAAGCTTGCCTGAAATCCTGCAGGAATCAAGAATTCACCCAAAGGGCCTCATCAGGGAACTCCCAAGCTCTTCGGAAAGGTACCGCCGGGGCAGCTGCTCAGGATGAATTTATCATTGAGTTCGCACTGCCACCTCGTGGTAGAAGCTAAGCACTGCGTGGTCCTTACCTGCCAAGTATTTATGCATATCAGATCTTTGCTTTTTTTCCCTCATTTTCTTTTCATTTAGCTTATATGACAGGATAGAGAGTAATGATATTTACTGAGATAGGGAAAATAATACTGGAGGCAGTTTGATGGGAGAGAGAGTGAGCTTGTATTTGAGCAAATTGAACCATGAGTGTCTCTAACAGGGAAACAACAGAAATCCTATCAATTTCATGGCAAGGAGAAAGATATAAATAAATTAGGCCTGTTACCTTGCTGTTGAATTTATTTCTCTATGTGGAAAATCTGCAAAAATCCCCTTACTTTTAAGCAAAAATATAGGTGTAGTTTAGCATAATTAATTTATATTTCCTTTTTTTCTTTTTCTTTCTTTTTTTCTTTTTTTTTTTTTTTTTTTTTTTTTGCTAATCAATCAGACACACAGTCCCTCCCCTCCGCAGAAAAGTTGTTCCAGTGGGGATTTGGGGGCAGGGGAGGCTAGGGATTGTACATTCCTATACCTCAGAGATAACTTGCTATTTTGTTCGTGACTGTAATTCAAGTCCATTTGTCAATAGGCGGAGCCATCTTTCCAGCAAGAAGATGGGGTGGGGTGGGGGATATTATTCTACTGTACTTTTACTCTTCACAAAAATAAACTTTGAAACAAATGGCTTTGAGAATGGTGGGTGATCTTAGAAGACGAATTTTGTGCCTTTTAAGTTGGGTTTCATACAGTTCTAGGCTCTGCAGAGGTGAGATTGGGTGGGTACTCTGGGTACTCTGGGCGCTGGTGAGCAGGTGGCAGCAGCCCATCCCTTCTGCTGAGCTTTGGTGTAACGTTGTATTAGTCTGCTCTGGCTGCCATAACCAAATACCACTGCTGGGTGCCTTAAACACAGACATTCATTGGCTCATAGCTCTGGAGGTAGAAGTCCAAGATCAAGGTGGCATCAGGGTTCATGTCTGATGAGAGCTCTCCCCTTGGCTTGCAGACATTGTCTTCTCACTGTGTCCTCACGTGGCCTTTCCTTGGGGCATAGGCACAGGGGAGAAAGGACAGAGAGAGGGAACTCTCTGGTATCTCTTCTTACAAAGAGATTAGTCCATTAGATCAGGTCCCCACCCTGATGACCTCATTTCATCTTGATCATTTCTGTAAAGACTCTGTCTCCAAACATAGTCACATTGGGGGTTAGGGCGTCAACGTATGAATTTTAGGAAGGGACGAAACCATACAATCTCTAACATACATCTTGTTTGAAAAAGACTTCGACTTTTCATAGAGTCTGAAAACCTCGTGTCCTTGTCTGAGCCCGTTCAGATTGAGAAGACAGAGAGGATGGGCCAGAGAGGGCTTGTGATTCACCCAGGCCCCCCAGTGAGAGGATGGCAGGGCTGGAGCCTCATCACCACACGTGAGGGCTGCACGGGGCTCTCCTCCCCTGTAGGTTACATTTTGAAATTAATGGAGGCATACAGGTTCACAAGTCAAGCCACGAAAACTTAAGGGAAAATCCAGAATGGGGCCGAGATGCTCTGCACATTGAAAGTCAGTGGGGGACAATGCTGTGGAAACACGTGACTAAACCAAGCACCCCATGCAGCTCAGAGGGCTTGTTTAATTTACCTAGAATGAGGGAAAAGAATTTAGTTTTGACCTAAGACTTGCAGAGATTCTGGAGGAAACTTCTGGGTAATGTTGATAATGCTGATTACTACATCTGACTCCATGTGTGTGGACACAGCCAGACCCTAATCTCTGCTTTTGACCTTCTTCACCAGATTAGCACAGTTTTTACTCACAAAAGCCAGGAAGAGATAAGGAAGCATGCACTTTTTCTGAGGCACTGGAAAGGATCTCAGACCTGTCTCACGCCATCAGCACTGTGTCTGACACAGACACGGCATCTTTGCCACCACGAGGTCCAAGCAGGAGCTGGGGGAGAGCGTGATGGCAACAGAGATGGATGGCGTGGGCTGGGGGACCGGGCTGGCGTGTCCCCCAAAGCCCGTTGTGTCTGTGTGTGGAGGGAGCAGGGCACTGTCCCTACTAGTGGCACTGGGGGCCGCATACTGGCATGGAGGAAAGAGACCTGGGGTAGACTGCTCAGCAGGAGTCTGAGGGGGCAGGAGAGTGAGGAGGGAGGGGGGACGCTCACCAAAATCAGTGAACGGAGGGGGCCAGGAAACAAACACTTCAAGGGGACAGAAGTAACTGCTTTCTTCATATGTTTTCCTGACTGTAGAATTGCCTGATGTATTCTATAGTGAACAGGGAGAAAATCAGCAGGCAGTTTGAGGGCTGTGAATGGGCCTGGGTGGGGGCTGGGCAGAGCCGGGGAGCCTCAGAAGGTTCCAGGGCTTTGGGGGTTGTGCTCTAATTTTTTTCAGGTGCTGACCATCTTCTAGGGACTGGCTGATTCCTCTCCTGCCTGGTGCCTGTGCCACGGGCTTGCAGGGAGGTGGGCATCAGAAAGGACCCAGCTACCTCCTTTGTCCCTCTGGCCCAGGAGGTGAGCTGCTCCGTGGAAGGACAGGGTAGGATGCTGGAGGGCAGTGGCAAGGAGGGCAAGGAGAGCCTCTGCACACAGTGTCCACAAGGACTTGAGATCCTTAAAGTGCTTTGGGACATGGGCAGAGAAGCTCAAAGGTGACAAGACTCCCTAAACCCGTTCCATGAGGGAGAGGTGGGGGTGTGGGGAGAGACTTGGGGCTTCCCATGGGGCTTTGGTCATTCCCCGTGGGACGCTGCTTCAGGCCCTGCCATCTCCTGCCAACCCAGTCCAGGGTGGAGATGCCCTGAGCCCACCTTCTCCCCTCTACACAGGCTTGGGGTGCAGGGCTGGAGCTATAGGCGTCCTTGACCGTGCCTGGCCAACCTGCATCCCTCCTCACCTCTTTGAGCACAGGCAGGGGCAGCATCTGTTTGGGGACACTGGCTACTTGCTGGGCATCCTCACTCTCTTCATCTCCCTCCCCTTCTCTCTCTGAGTCTGGGGGTCACCTCCCTTCTCTTCTCATTGTGTTCCCTTGTCCCACCTTATGGGGTTCGTGTCTTTAATGGTGGAGTGAAGGGCAGGTCCCCGGTAAAGACAATTTAAGGACTCATGGACTGTGGGGGCAGGGTCAGTATCTCTGGGCTCTGGATGCGATCACGTCTGTGGCCACCCACTCAGCCCGTGTGCGAGCCCAGCTCAGGCCCCGGGACTTCCCCAATCAGTCCCACTGCAGGGCCGAAGACAAGGACCCCGCTTGGTCCCTGGAGTGAGGCTGAGCGGCATCTTGTCCCCCCAGCACCCAGCTCAGGGCATGGTCTAGAAAACAGGGCTGTGGGAAGGCTGCTGTCCTCTCCATTCCTCTTGGTTTTGCCAAATGACTGTACCAGCCTCTGTTGAGTGCAGACTTGTGAGTTATGTTTAAGTGACCTGATTGTCCGCATCCGCAAAGCTGAGAGGCAGGACCTGGTACACAGGGACCCCAGATGCTGTTCTCGTGACCACCCTATCCCCACCCCCCTGGGGACCTGTTTCTTCCCTGCTCCGAACCTGGGGTTCGAGCTTCCATCTTTCCTGCACCCGAGTGCCTGGGGCAGCCGGCTCTCCATCATCAGACCTTCTGCAGAGCCCATGACCTTCCTGCCAACAACCTCCATTTCCCTCTGGGACAACGGGCCCTGCCCAGGTCTGTGCACCTGCCACACCTTGTCCCCAAATGCTGACTCTGCTGGAGGTGCAGATGTCCATCTGGGAATGGGGACCCCATCACTGTCACAAACCCAGATGCCTACAGGCTCTGCAGGGAATATACAAGCCCCAGTTGAAGGAAGGGGACCAGCCCCGGGCAAAAGGCAGAGCTGCCTTGAGTTCTACAGACTGTCTCCATGGAGCCTCCTCCAGGCTGGGGCGGGGGGGTCATCGTCAGACATCTGGACTTTTAAATACATTGAGTTTTTAATGCTGGCAACTAAGCAGCACGCAGCCAGCTGTCTTTGATGGGCGGGTGCTGGTGGCTAACTATCAGTGAGCACTGAATGTGCCAGGTGATGTTCTGGTCCCTTCTGCACGGTGAAGTCACCATGTCTGTCACCACATCTCACAAGCTGGGAAACAGATGCACACACAGTTGCTTGCACCAGATCTCATTTTAATAAGCAGCATTGGAACACTGTCAGCCTGGGTGGGCCCTGCCACAAGTAACTGGGAGTTTTCGTGCCTTTCTCTGTAAGACTCTGAGCCCTAACAGCTGTTTTAATGAGCTTCCGTGTGCGTGGTGAGTACACATTATCTTGCTTAAACCTCACTGCTGCCCCGTCGAGGCCTTACATTACAGGTCAGGAAGCTCAGTTCCGAGGGAGTGACTTTCCCAAGGTCTCCGTTTGGAGGGCTGTGATGGAAACTCATGTCTGTCTGGCTCCAAAGTCCCAGGTCCTCCCTTGCAGCCTGGGTGCTTTCTGAATCCCCCATGTCTGATGTAGGGCCAGGCCCAACAGGGCCATCCCGGGGGGTGGGGGTGAACAAGTGTCTGGATCTTGGCTTCGGAGGCTGCTGGGCAGGGCTCTGGGGCAGCCTCCTAGCACGGGGCTCAGTCTAGGGTGTCAGAGGTGGGCCTGGGTCTCAGCGCCCCCCCCCCCCCGGTGAACCTCACCGGGCTCGGTCCAGCTCGCTTCTCTGCGGTGAGAGGCACTGCCAAATTCCCCTGTGGACCATCTCACTGCCCACGGCATAGTTGATGGCATTGATCGTGGGCACTGTTTTGGCAATGAGGGCAGGCACCTGTTGGGACAGAAAGATTCAGGGAAGAAGCCTCACAGCCTCGGTTCCTCTCCCTGATCCCACGTGGTGACCCTAGTCCCACCCCCACGCCCTACCCCACAGCCACCAGTCATCTGTCCCCAGCTGGATTCTGCAACTCGCAAGGCCTCCTTGACCAATTGTCAGATGATGTACAGAAACACATTCCGTCCTGGGCACCAGTCTCAGCCTTGGTCCCAGAGTGTGGCTGTCCCCATCCTCTCACGTGAGGCCAAGGCAATGTCGAGCAGCAGCCCTGTGTGGGCCCCAAGGCACGCAAACTCCCAGTGCAATATGAGTGTTCAAAGGAAGAGAGGGAGAGACTACCAGGAGGCCCGAAAGCAGGAAGGAGAGATGGGGCAAGAGAGAGAGACGCAGAGACGGAGAGACTTCTAACTCTGGTCCGGGAGGCGTCTGTACCATCTGCAGCCTGGGGGAGATGGAGCTCACATCTGCAACGGTTGCGTAGAGATACAGGAGGGCGTAGGGGCCCCAACCGAACAGCAGCGTCCTGGCTGGCAGAGTGGTGTTCACCTGCGGAGAGAGTGTCGCGGGAGGGAGGCACTGACTTGCTCTAGCTGGCTGCGACCCCACGCGCCGAGGGCCCAGGTGGGCACTCCGCAGAGCGGGACAGCATGACCCAGCTGTGGGAAGGGGCTGAGCCGGCGGACCTCGGGGCCAGACGGGCCTCTCGGGCGTGTCAGCTGTGTGACCCTAAACCTGTCATTGAAGCTTATTTGACCTCAGTTGTCTTGTTTGCAGAAATGGTTTGATAATGCTTCACTTACCTGGACGCAGGGACCAGGGGGCCGATAATGAGCTCCCTTCCTGGTCCCCGCTCCTTTTGAGGAACTCTGGGCTCCGTGAGTGTGGCTGGGTGAATGAGGCTCCCCAGGCTGAGCTGCCCTCGCACCTCAGCCCCAGAACCAGCTCGCCATCAGCTGCTGCAGCCTCCTGGCGGGTCTACCTGTCCTGGGTTCTAAGCGGCTTGTAGAGAGCAGGCCCTGTGCTGCCGCCTCTGGCCACAGGGAGGCGCACGACTTGCGATCTAATTTCAGGATGAACGCTGCTTCCCGCACCCGCTCAGATGTTAAAAGGCTAAAAAAATCAGTGCCTATTTTCTTTGACTCCGCCTCCCTTTAACAAAGAAGGTGACTTAAGTTGAAAAAGGCCACATTTTTTTCATGAAATAAAAATATGTTAGTTGGGAGACATTTATTCTCTTGAATTGCCCCTCCCTCATTCCAAAAAAGAAAAGAAAATGAATCATGGAACACTACGTCAAAAACTAACGATGTATTATTGTATGGTGACTAACATATCATAATAAAAAAAAAAGAAAGAAAGAAAGAAAGAAAAAAGAAAACAATGTGCTTTGCAGGGACGGAGGGGCTCCGGGGCGGAGCTGAGGCCAGAGGAGCATTGAGCCCTCAGAGGAGACAGTGTCACCTCCGGAAGCCTCTCTGCTCTGGACCGAGGTCCCTGGGCCCACCCGAAGCGACGCGACTGTATGCTGAGGCCGTGGCAACTGATGGTTTCAAGTCAGGCCGGGGAGGGGGAGAAAAGAAAACCGGTGTGGCAGCCCTCTCTGCTGGCTGATTGAACTTCCAATAAATGTGGCGACTTTGAGCACCCAGTGGTCGGGCAGGCAGCACGGAGGACAGCCCGGAGGCGGTGAGGGGCAGGAGAGCATGAGCCCAGAGCCACCATTCTGGTCCCCGCCCAGCCCTCGTCCTCCAGCTGACTCAGAGCAACCTGGATCTCTGGCTAAAATAGATACTTATGGTCCTTTTCCAATTTACAGGGGAAAAAATATATATATAATGTGGCAAATTAAGTGTTTCAACAAAGATTGAGTGTTTCTTTTCCGCACTATGACCACTTGGGTCATGGAGTCCCAGACCCGGGTTTGATCCAACTCTGTTATTACTAGCTGCGGGGCTTGTAGCTAGTTACTTATCAAACCCTTACAGCCTCAATTTTCGAGCCTGTGGCAAAGTGATAACAAAACCTTCCTTCGACAGTGGTAGCGAAGATGAAATGTCTTAATGCACAGAAAAGCAGTATGAGTATCTGATTTTTTTTTTTTTTTAACTTCGGTGCTTGTTACAGCTCATTTGCTAGAGATTGTCCAGGTAGAAAACTGTGGAAAGGGGATATTAGTGCAGAAATTCAGAAATGGCCAGGAGGGCTTATTTTGAAAGATTGTTTTTCTTGGATAAATGTGCTTGCAGATGTGATTTTATGTTGTGGATAACAACAGTCCGTGCCTGTGATTAAATTAAACATCTTAGAGCAATTTAAAAGGAGCATTTGAAAAGTACATCATTTTGTGCCAACCCTCATATCCTTGGGAAGAATGAAATGTAACAGCATGGATGGGGTCCAGCAGGGTGCCCTGGCACTTGAGGTTATGGGGTCCGGTAAGTCTGAGCAGTCCTGACCCTTCCTCCCAGGTCTTGGCAATGCCTAGCAATGGGGAGGGTGCATTCTTGCCCTAACACCCCAAGCTCTGTGAATGCTGAATTTTTTCCTGATCACTGAAAACACAGAAAACCCCTAACTACTGTCTCTCACATCATTCATGTTCCCTGAGAGGGACAGAGGGATTTCTTCTGCTCTGGGAGCTGGTCCTCACCTGGAGGTGGCCAGTCTTCCTGAGTTTCTGCTCCATGAGCCGATAGGATATGAGTGTGATGAAGAGAGGCAGGAAGAAGTTGAAAAAGGCCATGGTGAAGAGGAAGCTGATGAAGTTTCTGCAGGCAGAGCGGGCAGAGGAGTCAGGACCATCTCTCAGAGGGAGGTGGGGGAGATCAGCTGCCCTTGAAGGCTTCGCACTCTTTGCTCTAGACAGCCACATGTGAGGAACTGTTCTCATCAGACAAAAGCTCTCAGTGTGGTCGCCCCCGGGTCCCATGCAGACTCCGCTTAGAGACAGGGAGCCACTAGGTCCTTCTTGAACTTGCCTTTAGGAGCCAGAGGGCCGAGATGAGGGAGAGTCCTCCTTGAACTCTCTGTGGGGCAGTTCAAGTGCCAGTCCTGCTTTCCATATGTGCCCCAAGCATGGAGAATGGGACACTTAAGTTTGGGAAACATGTTTACCAAGTGGAAGATAGGGCAGTGGCCCAAGAGGAAGGATCATCCACAGGGATTTGAAAAGGGTCCGCAGATGACTAAGAGACTGGACACTGTGTCACTGAAGAAATCATCGAAAGGACCACAGGAGAGCCTGGGGTCCCAGAGAGGGTCATGGGAAAGTGGGAGTGCTGACCAGGACCAGGTGGGAGTCACAGGAAGGCAGACTCCCATTCTGTGAAGGGAAGGCCACGTTACCTTGGTGCTGCCCAGTAGGGAGGGGTAGGAGGAAAGGCTGCCAGAGGACTGGACACTGGCTGGGAGGGTACCTGTAGGTACCCTTCCAGGACACTCATACCAGACTTGGGTTCTCAAGCAGGTTTCACCTGGAAAGCCTGTCGTCAGGGACAGATGCATCATGAGTAAATATGTAAAGCAGATGAGAGCAGCGTGGCTCGAGTAGAAGCAAGAGGGGGTCTGGAGCCCACGTGAGCCCTCCCCAAGATGCTCCCTAAAGGGTCTCTCTAAGCCCTGGTGTCCCCAGAGCCACATGGATGGGGCCGCACTAGACAAATGCTCCATGATGGTGGGGGCCATCATGCATCAGTCTTGTCTCTCTAGGGCTTGGCCCAGGGGTTGGCTCACAGCAGATGCTCAGGAAATGCAGAGAACTAAACTCTATGCCAGGGAGGTCCCTCCCAATGCAAAGACCTTAACGTTCTTTGACTGTCTTGAGCAAAGGACACAGCTCCCTTTAGAAACTGATCAAGTCAGAGCTGGAACAGCTGACTGTGCTGAAGATGGCAAAGGGGTCATGGGGCTCAGCGACTGTTGTAACTGACACAGGCCAACAGCTCACTGGGTAGTACTCCGTCTTGGGCACAACTTTATACCCCAGTTTGTGCATAACATGCCCAGCACTTGGCCGGCTTTCAGAATGGGTTTTCCCTAGTCCCACGTCAACTTGCAAGTGGGAATCAGGACCAAGGAGTTGAGATCGTCTGGCAAATGTTGACATTTCCCCCATTTGGATTCTCAGCTGTGACATTGTTGTTATAAGAACTCAAAGCAAAGATTTCCAAGGAAGGGAGCCTTGAAGCTGCTTCTTCCCCCTCACCTGTCCACCCTGGAGTAGTCCAGGGTGCAGCACGTTCCCAGAGGCTCATAGTCATAGTGGCCCCAGCCCAGGAGGGGCAGTGCTGCCCAGAAGGCAGAAGAAAGCCACACACAGATCACCAAGGAGATGGCCGTGTTCCATGCCAGTTGGCTGCCTGCATGGGAGAGAGGAGGAGGTCAAGAGGAGGTGCTAGCTAGGCAGAGTGCAAAAGAATGGACTTCATGGTCACACAGAATGTTCCTAAATCCTGGCTCTGATGCTACTAGCTTAGGGCCTCAGGCAAGCTAAAAGTTTCTCTGAGCCTCTATTTTCTCCTCCACGAAATGGGAATGATAACCCCTGTCTCAGAGGACTGTTAGGAAGAATAAAAGAGATAATGGGTGGTGAAGGCCTCCTAGTAGACACCTATACCATCCTCTTTAGAGGACGGAGAAGGAGGGAGTAGCAAAAAAATGGGTGTGCTCCCCCAAGCCAGCTAGGAAAGAAGCATGAGCAGTGGCTCAGGTGAGGGTCATAAGGGAGGGAAGCAGAAGTCCGTTGCTCACACAGAAGTCACTGTCCCTGCTTCCAGGATACCCTCGGAGACTCTTGATTTGGGGTGCCATCTCAGTGCTGAGGGCAGGGGCTCGGTCCCAACAGCGTTTTTCATGTGACCCGTCCCACTGACTTAACCTCCTCCATGCACCCTCGTCCCACGCCCCTCTCTGTAGCAGCCTCATCCAGCCCTTCCCATCCAGTGGTTCTCCTGGTCCCGGCTTCAGAATGCTTTTCCCTTGGGCCTCCCCTATCTATGGTCTATTTGTCATGTTCTCTTGTGGACAAGGCCCCAGGGCAGAGGGCAGGACTCCAAGTGGGGTTCGATCCGAAGAGAAGAGCAGATCTACACCCTCCCTCATCCTGACAGCGCCTCCACTGACAACAGCCCCGGATCCAGTTGGCTTAAATGTGTCCTCCTGCTATGGACTGAATGTTTAAGCCCCACCAAACTCCTGCGTGGAAGCCCTCATCCCGTGCGATGGTATTCCAGGGGAAAGCCTTTGAGAGGTCATGAGGTCATGAGGTTGGCGTTCCCTCAATGTGATTAGAGCCCTTATGTGAGAAGACACAAGAGAGATGATCTCTCTTCTCCATGTGATGACACAGCAGAAAGGCTGCTGTCTGCAAGCCAAGAAGTTGGCTCTCGCCAGAGCCCAGCCGCGCTGGCAGCCTGATCTCAAACTTCCAGGGTTGAGAAACTGCGAGAAATCCATTTCTGTTGTTCAAGCTGGTTGGTATTTTGCTATGGCGGCCCAAGCTGATGAAGACATCCCTCCCCCTAACTGTGGACACAATAATTAATATCTACCATGACCCATGTATTGCTTTTTGGCTTTGGAAATGGATGACCACGGTGACATGTCCAGGGTCACCCAGTACGGAGTAGATAAGCTCACACTCCCTCCTTTCCCCTCCCCTGTTTTCATATTGCTGCCGGTGCAGTCCAGCTCAGGAAAGGCTTTGCTCTAGGGACCATGAAATAGGGATCAACTGCTCTATACCGAGGGAGAGAAGCGTGTTGCTGTCTGAGGAGGTGTGCAGTGTGTATGTGCATGTGTGTGAGTGTGTATGTGTGTGCACGCGGTGGTCTGAGGGAGCTCCGGGGCCAGACTGGGACAGGAGCAGCAGGATAGGAGCTCCAAGGTCAGCTGGGGCAGGTGGAACTAACCTGCCCCTAGAAATGATAATCTTCGTTCCGATCATTTCTATCAACTTTTTGGCCTGGGGAGAGGTGTGCAACTTTGCCAAGGGCGTGGGGCTGTTTATGTGGAGTGAGGGCAGATCTGCAAATTCCAAAGGGGCCGTGCCCCAGGCTTCAGGCCATGCTGCCATGGCCACCACAGCAGCCTCCAAGCCAGGCAGAGCCACAGTTCAGGACGTGGGGCCCAGGAGACAAAGGGAGGGATTGCCTCAGGAGGCATCCAGGCCATGCCCGATCCCCGCTCTGGCTCTACTAGCTGGGTGACCCTGGGCAAGCGACTTAACTTCTCTGAGCCTCTGATTCCCAGTCTGCAAGTTGGGGTTTATGATGAGGGTTAGCAGAGTCACAGCTCCCCAAAGTATGTTCCCATATCCCTGGTGGTGAGTGGGATTCTAGATGGCCGGTGGGTGAACATGTTTTTTTATTTTAATGTGTTCTAAAATTATAAGGACATTAAAGTTGTGATTTCAGAGATACTGCTTAGGATGAGACTGGAGCAGGTGTTTAAATTTTTTTTAAATAAATCGCTTTAAAGGAAAACAGTCAGGTAAATAACAGAGCAGGTGGTACAGTGACATGGCCAATTATGAAGGTGGTATTTGACAATACAGCTTGGGAAATCTGGGGCTGGACTGGTCTTCATGAAGCCCTGTAATGGTGAAGGTCCCGTAGAAGTATGAGGAGCAGGGACACATGCCCACTACACACACACACACACACACACACACACACACCGCCTCTCTGCCACCCAAAGGGGCCTGTCTGCAAGGGCATTTTCTTATCCACGATCTCATTTGATTTCCAGAATAAAACTGGGAGGTTGCTTATAAAAATCCGCTCTTAGAGGAGACAGAGGTTCAGAGAGGACTCCTGACTTGCCTGAGGCTGTGCTGACATTGAGGTCACAGGCAGTCTTTCCAGCATGTGCCCTGATACCTTTCCTGTCCATTCTCCCCGCCTCCCTCCTTTCATGAATGCCCACACCACATACTCATGGACACCCACGCCCACCCACACTCCCCTGGACTGGGAAACACCGAGCAGACCTTTGTCCTGCTCACCCTCAGTGTGTAGACATCTCTCCCCTCTGGGAGCACAAAGACTTACGCGTGCAATAGTGGTGATAGCGCCCCCAGGCGATGGCCGCGCTGCTGCATATGCTGGCCAACGATGCGACGAAGCCCTGGAAACCATGAGCCTGGCAGCCCTCAGAGCCGTAGGGCCAGCGCCTGTGGGAGACACTGGGGCCGGTGACGCCTTCCCTCTGTTCCTGCCCTTCTCCCACACCTGCCCCTCAGGAGCTTGGAGGGCACCCTCCTGAAGGTTGGCCCAGCTCCCCAGAAGAGGGCTTCATTGTCTGTTTTTCCTACGAGGAAACAGGAGCCCCAGAGGGCAAGTCCCCGGGGAGAACGGGTGGAGCCTGATGCAAACTCCCTGGGCTCAGTGTCTTTCGCTGCACCTCAGTAGGACCAAAGGGTCTCTCCGTGTGCTCAGAAGCCTCCAGCGAGGAACACCCTGGCAGGAAAGCCCATGCCTTTATTCTATAGATAGGGAAACTGAGGCTCAGAGAAGAAAAGGCACTGAGCCAAGGTCAGACAGCAGATGAAGGCAAGGTCAGAGCATAGACCCCAGGGCTCCCAGCTCTCAGCCCCATGGGTCAAGCAAGTGTAAAAGCTTCCATTGCCCCCTCCCTGAACCCAGGAAAGGGCAGGAGGAGATCAGGGCAAGGAGTCCTCACGGGTTCTGACCCCCCAGACTGGTCAGCCCCGAGCATGCACTCCCAGGTGGACTCCAGCCTCCATTTGAGTGCCTGGAACCAGAGCAGGAATGTTCTGTTCACTTAAGAAAACAATCTTGTAAACACTGGACATCGTGTTGAAAGATCCTGGTTTGCACTTGGTTTGCACCTGGTTTTAGACACCTGTCAAAATCCTGTGGGCTTTTGCAAACACGTCTGTCGGGCTTTGTGGGTGCCATGCATCGTTTTCAGTTATTTCCACGTAATAATAAGTGAATAATTCCAGCCACATAGGAGTTAGGTAATAATAGTCAACTTACAGGAGAAGCCAAGAGATAGAAACACGAAGCCAGGACTCGAATCTCGGCAGCCTGGTTGCCGGGCCTGCGCCCTTCATCCCTACAGTCAGCCAGCTCTGCAGGTGGGTTTTGAGCAACTCCTGTGCTCCAGAAATCAGCCGTGGCTCTTCAGGGATAGTTTGGAATTTGGATTTAGCCACATACTGCCTGCCCACCCTGTCCCTGACAGTTTTCTATAGGTGGGAAGAATGGCTCTGGCCTGGCTGCCCAGAGCCCAGAAGTCAGGCCCCTGAGCTCAGAGAAGGGGTGGGGGGCTCGTACCGGAGGAGGCTGGATGTGGCTGCAACAAGGGCATTCAGGCTGATCCCAGTGTCCGCCAGAGCCAGGCTCAGCACCAGCAGGTGGGTGGGGGTCCGCAGCTCCGGGGTCTTGCAGAAAGAGAGGATGGTGAGACTATTGAGGCAGAGGCCAGCGAGAGCTGGAAAGAAGGGGGAGGCTGGTGTCAGGGCTGGAGAGGCCGCCTGGGCTCAGAACCAGGGCCTGGGGTGGACGGAACCTCAGCAACCTGCCCCCTTCGCGCTCGGCAGCCTCGTCCGTGCAGCTCGTCAAACATTTCTGAGAAGGGCTGGCTCTCAGATACTGCAGCCTGTAAGATGTACACCCTGCCTCCTTCTTACTCAAAGCTGAGGAAGAAACCAATAAGGTGCTGCGCGGTTCACACGGGGACAGTCGCAGTCACTGACAGCTGCTGACACTGTCACAGGGTGGGCACCGGGTTGAGCACCTTCTGTGGGTCCTCCCGCTCTGTCTTCCCCTGGATGCTGTCCTCCCCATGTGCAGCTGGGAAACAGGCTTAGAGAGACTAGTTGACTTGCCCTGAACTCACAGCTGGTGAGTGGCGGAGCTGGGACTCAGACTCACGTCTGTTTAATTCCAAAATGCCACTCTGAGAGGGAGAGCCTGGGAGGAGGGGTTGAGGTACGAGCTGAGGGCTGCCCGGGACAGCAGGCGGTGAGGTGAGCGGGAGGGGGCAACCTCAGGCAGCAGGCAGACCAGACCTGGAGCTTTCGCTCAGTCAACCAAGCTGCTCCTCTTGCTCTCTGAACCCTGGCTTCCCCATCGAAAGGGAAGAATGGGGAACGATCCTGCCTTCAAAACTCCAAGTGCTGGGGCGCCTGGGTGGCACAGCAGTTAAGCGTCTGCCTTCGGCTCAGGGCGTGATCCCGGCATTATGGGATCGAGCCCCACATCAGGCTCCTCCGCTATAAGCCTGCTTCTTCCTCTCCCACTCCCCCTGCCTGTGTTCCCTCTCTCGCTGGCTGTCTCTATCTCTGTCAAATAAATAAATAAAATCTTTAAAAAAAAAAAAACAAACAAACTCCAAGTGCTTACTAGGAGGACAGGGTGTGGAAGAGCCTTCTAGAAAAGGGGAGCAGCATGTGCAGAGACTTAAAGTGGTAAAATTTCAATCATGTTTGAGGACTGAGGGGTTGCTGGAAGGTGAAGTTCCTAGAAGAGAGGAAAAGGGGCAGGGCCCCCACATGATGGTGTCTGGGGCCTTTGGGACCAGCCTAGTGGCTGCCACTCCTTTCTCACTGTGCATTCTCGTTGGGGGAGGAAATGGGCTGCTGATTTCTCTGGATCATCTGTGAACAAGGGCTGCATTCCCGATTAACCTAGTCCTGAGCTGACCCACCTCTAGGGTCTCCAGTCCCAACTCTGGCCTCAGGGAGCATCTTAGGGATTCTGGGCTGAGGCAGGCACCTCAGGGAGTCAGACAGTCCCTGGAATGGAAATGCATAGGGCTGGGGAATGGACATGGTGGGAGCAAGGTGGAGCTGGAGCGGATGGGGGCAAATGAAGTTAAATCCTGAGTGTCTATCGAGGCTAGCACTTCACACCCATGCCTCCTTCTAACCTTCACCACCACCCACTTGGGGTCTGAGAACCTGGCTGACTGTTATAGTCACACGGAGAGCCGGTGACAGAGCTGTTTGTCTCCAGAGCTGATCAGGGGCCTGAACTTATATGAGATTCTTAGCAGGATTTCCAGGGTGTAGATGAAACTTTCTCCCCGCTGGAGGGACATGAAAAGGCCTGAACCTGGTCCTTGGTCATGTTCTGGGCAGATGTCCTTCACTCCCCGGACCTTGCCTGGCTTCTCTCTCTTGGCTCCCAGCCTGCATCCTGCATCCAACAGGTGCACCCATCAGAAGCCCCATGGGTGTAGGCACAGAGGAGTAGGGTTTGGGGACCTCTTCTTGTCAGCTCCATAGCTGTGGCCTGGATCTGGGAGGCCACTGGGTCCCCGCTCCACCCAGGCCCTTTCTGGCTCACCTTCTACCAGCAGCACCGTCCCCACAGCCAACACCTCCAGCTCCCCGAAGCCGGTGGGCAGGGACCCAGATTCTGCCATGCTGGGCCCTTCTTCCGGCCAGCCTGGCTCTTCTCTGGCTCTCTAAGCCAGGCCCCACCTTTTAAAGGGCCATTCCACGTGCTGGCGCATGCAGGTGATTATGCTAGACCTTGGGCTCCTTCTTGCTGCCCCCTGCCCTAAATTGTGCTTTTGGCCCAAGTAGAAGGAACCCATTCACCAGTTGGACAGTGCAGCCTTTGTGAAGCTGGAATGGAACGCTTTCTCATTCGTTTCAGCCCAATCAGGCAGGATTAAGGTCCCAGAATCCAAATGGTGTGTGGCTGAGAGCCAAATTAGAAAAGAGTTGCATAACCAAGGACAGGGTAGGGAGCAGAAAGAGGGATTTGAGCGGCAGCTGTGCCTGAGAATTGGTTAGGAGCCAGGCCCTTCCATGTGCGTCCTCACGAGCTAAGGGCAAAGGATGATAATTGGCAAGCCAGCCGTTGTCATAGAAAGAATCCCAGCTGGGACCAGAGACGGAGTTTGTGATTTGGAACCTGCCTTTAACCAGCTATGTGCACTGGGGTGGGACGCCTGGGGTCTTCTCAGTTCCCTCCTTTGCAAGGTAAACAAACATCTTTTCCCACGGCTTGCATCTGTCTTGGTTAGAAGAATAGGTCATGGATCTGGCCTCTAGGGCTGCAGCTCCCAACTCCCACAGGGCATTTACGCTACACAAGCATAAAAGTCTCCCAAGGCACGAGCTTGAAACAGAGGGGCTGCTGTCCTAGTGGTCCCTCGCCCCGCTAAGAGCCTTGGCTCCTACAAATGAGAAGGAACGCATTGGCCGATGGTGAAATTTACATCCAGAAACACTGATCTAGAGTGATTTCACTCATTTTCAGATAAAGAAGCCAAGGCCCGGAGTTCTATCAGCAATAGAGCTACAGTTTCGGCCCCGCTAAGAGCCAGGCACTGGGCTAATCGATCTGAGGATGATTCCTACAGCAACTTCATGAATTAGAGACCACCAGCCTTTGCATTTCCTGTGAGGAAGCAGGCTCAAACAGTTAAGAATTCATACAGTGATTTGTGAATGAAGCTGAAACAAAAGCGTGATCTCCTGTCCCCAGACTCCGGGTCAAGCAGCTCATTCTATTCCATAAATGTTCACTTTCCGTGCTTTTCCCGCTGTGGGTCCCCACTTAGTCAAGCGTAAGCATGCCGCAGGGCTGAGCTGACGGCCCACATCCTCCTGGAAACTTGTTAACCCAGTTACCCCTTTTACCTAATTTCTATCTTGCATTGCTGGTTCATACCTATGTCAGGTTTTTTTCATGCCTACAAGATCACAGAAGCCTTCAAGGGACAAGGGAAAGCAGGACAGGGCCAGGAATCTAGGGTAGAGCTCAGTTAGGCCAAAGAGAGACAGGAAGACATCCCCAACAGAAGGCAGAAAAGGCGGAGTTGGGAACGGTAAGGGCTGCCCTTTTTGGTTTGGGGAGGAGGATGGGCAGGTGGGAAACATTGAGAAAATCATATTGGCTGGTTTGGAAGAGAGGAAGAGAGGGAAACCAACATTTCCTGGAAGCCAAGATTGTCAAAACAGGCCTGGGACTTTATGCGTGTGCTGGGGCCCTGGGTATCTGCTTGGTCACACTACTTTGGTCTAGGCTTTCCTAGGCCTATAGGTGTGAGGGACTGGGGAATCTTCTGGAAAAGCCGAAGGAGCCAGGAAGGGCAGGCTGGACCAGAGAGCAGAGCCTTGGGGTCAAACGTGAAGATTGAATGAGTGAAGGGTGGTGTCTATGATGGGATGAAGTGAGAGGCAGGCAACAATCAACAAAAACTAAAAGTGCTTTCTCTAAGAACTTCTGAGATCCTGCTCTGGGACTTTCCTCAGAGTATGATAACCAGAGGAGAGGGACGCTCTCTGCCTTTACACAGAACACCTCACGCCTTTGTCATTGATGATGATGTCCATGAGGGCCTGGCCTGGACAGTGCGTCCTGAGACTGGATGTCCAGGGGGCATTCAGGGAGGCAGCTGCTTGCTCAGCAGAGTGAGAAAGTTCGTGAGTCCATGGGACACGCCTCTGCGGTCTCCCCCAGATCTTCCCAATATCTTTAGGACCAGGTGCTTGTAAGTACCAGTGAAATTGAGTGGTTGCCACTTAGGAAGGAGCTTCTATTCCCACAGGCCATGAAATCAGGGAAACTTGGGATGTTTAATATTCACAAACATGCAGAGTAGAGTCACATTACTTCCCTTTTTCAGATGATGAAGAGACTGTGTAACTTACCAAGGTCACAGCCTATAAATGGAAGACCTGGGATTTGAACCCTGACCCTTGAGCTTGGGCTCTTTCTAATGTCTTTATCACCTTCATCTCATTTCTTTTTCCCAAGAGAGAATTTCCAATGGCCCTCATCAGAGGCCAGGTCTGTCTTCATCTTCTCTGAGCCCCCACACCCCGGCAATCTGTGGAGCCCACCGGCCTGGCTGGCATGGGGAGACTTGGCAGCTGCACAGCCAAGCTGGCCGGTCCAGGAGCCACTTGCCCCTGGGTGGCTGCCCACCCGCCCCACCTTGCCACTCCCTGGCCTCTCTGGGCCTGGGGCTGTTGTCACGGAAGAGGATCCCCCACCCTCACCCTCAGGGCTGAGTGATTCCAGGAGCAATAAGCCGCTGAGTGCTGTGGCCAGGGCTCCCCTCCCTAATCCCCAGTCTGTCCCTGTTTATCCGATGGCCTCAGGAGGAGGGGGGCGGGGAGGGCTGATGAGCCAGTGGGCAGCTGCTGGGCTTCCTGGGCTGGGATGACAGAGCAGTCCAGGGACAGGCCCCTGCCCGGGCTACAGAGGAGCCAGGAGCCATGAGGGTGGCAGTGGGCATGCTCTGGCTCCTGGCCCTCTGGGGGCACCCCAAAGCCCAGGGCTCCTGCCCTTCTCAATGCAGCTGCAGCCTCCACATCCTGGGCGATGGCAGCAAGGCCAGGTATGGCACCAGGTGTGTGGGATGGGTAGCCCCCCCCCCCGGCTCTGTAGCAGCTAGGCTGGGTGGGGAGGGCTGGATGCAGGGCCCCTAGAACATGGCTGGGTGAGACCTCCATCTTCTGGGCCCTTGAGACCTAGGTAGGGGGCTGGTTTGCTCTGCATTGTCCTCCAGCCAGCAAGGCATGGGAAGTACCAAGTCCTTTCACACATGGGGGTGGGGGTGGGGCACAAGTGTGCCCACTCCGGGAAATCCTCCCTGAGTCCTCTTCCAGGATCTGGTGGTGAGGAACCCTCTGAAGGGCAGGGGGAGTCTCCCCTTCCCTCTTTCTTTTCCTCTCCTTCCTTTCTTCCTCCCATTCCACCATCCTCCCTGTACCTCCCCAGCCTATTTTCTCCCAGGCCTCTTCCATTCTCTTGCCTCAGCTCCTGGGGGTACACAATCACATCCCAGGTATTTCTTACCATCTCACCCGTAATGCGACAACCTGTCTCCTCACTCTGGCCCAGCCCCCAGGAGCCATTTCTATGGGCTCTCTGAAAGACCAAGAGTGCCCATTCAATGCAACCAAGCACCCCTCCATCCTCAGCCTTTTCTTTCACTTCTCAAGCCCCACCTGAGCCCCGAGAGCACCTCCATCCTGTCCTCCTCCCCTTCCATGGGATGTTCCAAAGCCCCTGTGATTTGTGGACCCTCGCTCTGCCTCCATGGCCCACTCTCCTTTTTCTCTCTGGCAGTCTTCACACTGTCTTTTTCCTGACATCTTCAACTTATCCACTAATGACCATTGCATTTCCCAACTTGCTCAGGGATTTTAGCTCCTGGCGCAGAGCCTTTCCTACCATCTTTTTAACACTTTGGAGTTGCATTCTCCCTCGTCTTAGATGGGTGCCAGTAGCCGCTGATGGTTTCTATCAGGACAGCAAGTTATCAGTGTGACTCTTAAAGGATCCTGGCAATGGGTGTTGTTGGGTTGATTGGGCGCGAGGGGATGGAGAGAATGGAGAGGCACCCCCGAGAAAGGATATCCCACGTGGTCTGAAAAACAAGAACTCCATTCTTGACCCAAGTCTCTGATGCTTCAACTGATACAGATCAGCAGATGCGAGGATGCTCTCCCCAAGGAAAGCCAGGGCTGAGCCCTGAGCGGGCCAGGAGATAGCGCGTGGCGAAAGACAGTGACCAGGGTGATGAAGAGTGTCTGCTGTCCCTACCTCCCACAGAAAGCACCGGGCTCAAAGTCACACAGCATCGGGGACAGGCCTGGTCTTAGAACCCAGGGCTTAAAGAACAAGGTTTAGGAAGTCACTGTCCGGGCAGAAGGACCATCGCAAGGAGCTTGCAGTGCTGAAAGGCCGGAATTTGTGACAGTGGTCAGTAAACAGCATTGCACTCCGACAGGTGACAGATACGCACAGCGGGTACACACATGATCTCATTTAACCCCCGAAACCACCTTGTGAGGTGGAGTCCATTCCCGGAAACTGAGGAAATAGAAGTTATATAATATCTCAAGGACACATAGCCAGCAAGCAGAGAGGCCAGATGTGACATTATATATATATATATATAATGTATATATCTATTTGAATTTATATTTATATATTTTTAATGAAGAAAAGCCAAAGCGGTCACAAAAATTGAGGTGTAATTTAACAAAGGAACACTTCTAACACCTACGTGCAGTGCCGCAATGCACAAAATCTCAGGATTTCGGAATACTCTTCACTTCAGTGCACAGCGGGTGGTGCGAGCTGTAAGGGGAGATAACAGTTTAAGCTCGGGGTCCTTCAGGCCGGTGACGAGACCAGGGGCCCCCTGGGACGCCCGTGAAAGGGTCGGAAAGCGAGAGCCGCTCCCCTCCGCGCCGAAGGTCAATCAGGTTCCCGGCCATGCCCAGGGCCCACCGCAGCTCCGAGCCGGGTTCTGGGGTCCGGTGTTCCCGTGCAGACCAGGAGAGGCCTCGCGAACGGAGGTCCGGGAGGGAGCGGGGGAGGATCTCGGACCCGACAGGACCGTCGCTCTAATGTCCCGCATTTCTGTGACCAGGACGGTGGTGTGCAGCGACCCCGACATGACCCTGCCCCCCGCGTCCGTCCCTCCGGACACGTCCAGACTGCGCCTGGAGCGGACGGCCATCCGCAGGGTGCCCGGGGAGGCCTTCAGGCCGCTGGGCCGCCTGGAGCAGCTCTGGCTGCCCTACAACGCCCTCAGCGAGCTCAGCGCCCTGATGCTGCGGGGCCTGCGCCGCCTGCGCGAGCTGCGCCTGCCCGGGAACCACCTGGCCACCTTCCCCTGGGCGGCGCTCAAGGACGCCCCCCAGCTGCGGCTGCTGGACCTGCAGGCCAACCGGCTCTCCGCCGTGCCGTCCGAGGCCGCGCGCTTCCTGGGGAACCTCACCTTCCTCGATCTCTCCAACAACCAGCTGATGCGGCTCCCGCAGGAGCTGCTGGCCACCTGGGCTCACGTGCAGACTGGGCCCTTCCTTCCCGGTCACCGCACCAAGCTAGTGCTAGGTAAGAGGCGGTCTCCTCCACTTGGAGCCACCTTGGGGAGCCTGGGGGTCTTAGGCAAATTATGAAGCCTCTCTGAGTCTCTATTCCTTGCCTGAAAAATAGAAATCATGCCTGCCTTGTGGGTTCGAGTGAAGATTGGATGAGAGGCACACACTGGCCGCTTTGGAGCTCAAGCTGCTGCCAGTTCAAATCCCAGCGCTGCCTCTTACTAGCTGTGTGTCCCCGGGGAAATTGCTTAGCTTCTCTGTGCCTTGGTTCCCTTCTGTAAAGAGAAAATGATGATAATATCTATCTCAAAAGGTTGGAGTTGTGGGTAAAAAGACAGTCCTTAGCACACAGTAGGTACATGTGGCAGGCACAGCGATGTGCCACCCAGGTCCCCGTCAAAGTAAGACTGGCTGCCCAGCTTTTGCAGGCGCAGTCAGCAGCAGCCTTCAGCTGTCCGCCTTTGCTGCAGAGTAGCCTTGCCCGAGACCACCCACCCTTTCTGGGTACAGCCCCCATCCGAAGACTTGTGAGGTGGGAGTCTAATGCCCAGCCACTTGGCATGGCTATAATGGGCTATTTCAGCTCCGGAGTCCCCCAGGGGTTCCCTAGGCCCCCATTCCTCTCAGCTCCATGTCTCCCTCCTGCTTCCTTCCTTCCTTTCCTTAGTGAACATGCAGCATGCTAATCTTCATCTCAGGGTTTGCTTCTGGGAAACCCAACCTCCAACAATCTTCAAAGCATGTGAACACCCCCATCCCCTTGAGAGTCTCCTCGGAGCACTAAGTATGAAGACATGGCAGGAAGGTGGTCCTAGCTCTTTGCTCATTGGTCAGTCCTTATTGGCCATCTGCATTAGTGTGGTCCTGAAGCTTCCCTAAATGTCTTGCCCCCTCATAGAATTTGACCCTCACCACATCCCAGGGGTAGATAGGACAAGTACAATACCCTTTGTTTTACAGATCAACAAACACAACCTAGGGGTTAGTAAGTAGTGGTTATGTCTAAGGTTAGGTTTAGGCCTAAGTCTCATGTCAGGTAGACCGGGTCTCTTTCCTCTGTCCTATGTGGGGATGGGAACCTTGGTGGCATGGTGGCAGAGGGTGGGTGATGGGGAGTGGATGAGTAGTAGCAGAAGGGAGACTTCCTAGCGAGATGTGCCTGGAGTATGCCTTGGCTCATATGGGGTTCAGCACGAGGGGCTGGAGCAATCTTAGAATGGTTTGGGGCAGTTCCTGCCCTAAGGCCCAGGAGAGTCTCAGGAGGAGGGAATATTTAGAAGCCTCACTGCCTGGAAGCAGGGCAGGGAACGGCAAGCCCCATTCCAGCTCCATCCACCCTGCAGACTTTCTCACCTGATAAAGGGTAACATAAAGTATAGTACTTACGTAGAAAAAAATATTTATTTGAAAACAAAATTTAATTAAGTGCCCTTGAAAAAGCATTTTTTTAAATCTCCAGGTCATGCAGCGAGGAGAAGGCCCCCTGAGACTCAGTTTCCCAAAGCAGAGTTGAATGGGTTACACCAGCTGACCCCTCTCCTTGATTCCTTCTTGTTTGTAATGAACCAGTGGCCTACCAGGTGAACCAGATCTCTTTTCTTGCCCAAGGCACATGCATAGCCACAAGGATGACAGGTGGAATAACTCATTCCGGAAAATTATTAATTTTGATTTTAATTACATAACTCACACCTGGATATATGTAAACCTTTAAAGTATTACAGAAAAAGCTAAAGACTCTTTTGTTCCCTCTTCTGATTCCAGTTCCTACTCCCCCTTCTAACAGGTAGCCACTGTTATGTTTATTTGCATGTTCCCCCATCTTTTAGAATGCATTTACATCATATCTATATCTATATGCACATAGAAATTCTTTCTGTGTTTTACATAAAATTTCATATTGTCTAGACCATAATGTATGTATCAACCAGCACTAACTTTTTCGCTCAACAATATGTCTTGGCGATCTTTCTAAGTTACTACGAATGGATCAATTTCATTTTTTGTAAACTACTGCATAGTTTTCCATAGCATAGTGATACTACAGTTAATTTAGCCATTCTCCCTTTAATGGGCCTTTAGATTGTTTCCATTATTTTACTAACACCTATGATGACACAGAGAACATTCTTGACAATGCATCCCTGTGCCCGAAGACAAATGTTTCCCTAGGATAGGAACTGAAAAAGGGATCCTAGGTCATGGAGTATGCACATCAGATATTTTGATATGGGTCTGATTGTCTCCAAGCAGCTGGGCCAGCTCTGACCCCTCATAGTAGTGCGTGAGACCAGCCATGGGTTGTTCCCACTCTGAAAGTTTATTGTCTATCGATGTGGGGGTCTTAGCTCTAGGTGCTGGGAATAGAGCAGTGAGGTAGATGAAAATCTCTTCCCTCACGAGGCTAATAATGAAAATGGTTGGAACATTTAGCTTTTGCCAGTCTGAGGGGTATAAGTTTCCCTGTCATCCAACTTTGTATTTGCATTAAATCTTCGGGGACTCTTTTAGAACAGGTGAAAGCCAGCTAGCTCATCACCACAGCAGGGCACTGATGATTCTCAGGGTACAGATGTGTCATTAAATGTGTTTAACCAATGACACAGGGTAGCAGCTGCCAGAGGGATGGGGTGAGGATGGGTGGGGGAAGGAACTGGCATCTTCCCAGCTCGTGTTCAGAAGGACCAGAGAGTCATGGATGTAGAAGCAGATGAATGTAACCTCCTCAACCCTTGACATTTCCCCTTCCAACTCTATCAAATATATGTATGTAAATAAATCATAGGCCATTGATTCTGAGACATACCATCAAATTTAATAACAATGTTTGAAGGATAAAAAGACACCACATTAAATGCATTCATCTCATATTTCAGAAATGCAAACATATAAAAAGGAATTGTGCCTTAGAAGTGAGGACACATGATACCCCTCTATCTGTAGAAGGCTTTTGGGCAGGGTGGGTACAGTGACCTACTTTCATCTTTATAAAGAAGTTCAATTTTAAAGTAAAGAGGGCTGGAGATATGACATAGGATTTGATTTCCTGGCCTCCTCACTCCTCCCCCTTTGAGCTTGTGCCAAAGGGACCATGGCTCAGAACAGTCACCCTCATTGCTGGGGTGATGCTGAAAGTGCCACATGAGCTGGGAGGACAGAGGCCAAGGGTCAGGGGTCATGAAATATTTTGAGAAATGGATTTTGGCACATGGTAGGGATTGCTGAAATGCTCACTGCCTGACCAGTAGCCTGAAAGGATCAGTCCAAGAATGGCAGCAGGAATTGCCAATTTTGTCAGCACGCTGCATGGCTGACCCAAATGCTTAATGTGATTTATCTGTATTTACGCTTATAGCACCTCTGAAAGGGAAGTACTGCTATCATTCAAGATTAAGAATCAGCCTTAAGGTTCCACAGCTAGTGAGGCAAGGAGCCGGACCTGGAGGCCAGTTCCGCGGACTCTGAGCTCAGGACATGCCTTATCTTCCCTAAGGGGGAAGAGGAGCTGGGCATGGGGATCTGAATATCAAGGGCTCACCTCTTGCCTCCCCTCTCACCCCTGCAGGGCTGCAGGACAACCCCTGGGCTTGTGACTGCCGCCTCTATGACCTGGCCCTTTTCCTGGAAGGCTGGGCCCCAAATCTGGCCTTCATAGAGGCCAGGCTGAAGTGCGCCAGCCCACGCAGCCTGGCCGGAGTGGCCTTCAGCCAGCTGGAACTGAGGAAGTGCCAGAGTCCGGAGCTCCGTCCAGGGGTGGCCAGTGTCAGGTCTCCACTGGGCAGTGCGGTATTGCTACGTTGTGGGGCCACCGGCGTCCCTGGGCCAGAGATGAGCTGGAGGAGAGCCAACGGGCGTCCACTCAGCGGCACAGGTGTGCAGCTACAGGGACTGTACAGGCTGACGGGGGAGGTCGGGGGACAATGGTTCTCAAACTGTCCTACGGGTTCCAGGAGCCACTCCATCCAGGCTCACCCTGGGAGGAACAAGTGCTGCCATTTTGATGGAAGATAATCTTAGTATATTTAATATTTAGAGTAAGTGTCCAAGTTGTAATTGTCAAGCCAGTATCACGAGGAGTAATTAACCATGTGAGTTACCATCTATTGAGCTCCTCTCGTGTTAAGTATATTCCTCACACAATGTCATCGAACTTTAAAGAACAACCTGATTATCCTTCTTGTTTTGTAAGTAAACAGACTCTGAGAGTCTATGTGCTTGGCTTACAGAGCACAGCCTGTGTTCTTTTTGCTGTATAGACAGAGATAGTTCATCTCCAGCAAGGGATGGTGGGGTTTGCAGGAGTCACGACCCACCCATGGGCAGAAAGGGGGGCCAAGGAGGAATAATTTCTTAGTGCCTGACCACAAAACCTCATGTCTCTCATCATTTTCTTCGGTGTCTCCTTCAATTAGGTTGGCAAGTGTTGCTCTAAGACTGAGTTTGAAATCAATTGACAAACGAAATTGGATAAGGATCTCCATTATGTAAAACAGAGTTGAAAATGCTAGGATTGAGGTGGCAGTGGGTCTGGACAGGGTGGCCAGGCTGGGCCTCTGCCTCATGCTCACCCTGACCCACCTTACCCCCCCGCCAAGCGCTGCCTGCTGCCCTGAGGAGTCCGTTCCGTAGGACTCCAGGGTCCTGAAGAATGTTGCTTGAACACCTCAGATTTAGAAGACAGATCACCTTTAGACTTGGCCTGAGCCTAGGTCTTCCCGCTTTGAGCCCCGGTAATCTTGATGCCCTTGGCTAGTCTAAGAAAAGTTGAATGACTCCCAGTGTTTTCTCGGGAGGACAAGGTCTGCTGTGTATACAAGAGCATGCACAGTCCAGGGGCTGTGAACTTGGCCCTGGCGGGAAGCTGGGGGCCGACAAACCCATTCATTTTCCCATTTATGCCTTTTCCCCCTGCAGTGCACCAGGAAGTCTCCAGCGATGGCACGAGCTGGTCGCTGCTGGGCCTGCCTGCTGTGTCCCCCCTTGACTCTGGAGACTACGTCTGCCAGGCCAAGAACTTCCTGGGCGTCTCTGAGACTGTCATCAAACTGGCCATCACTGAGCCTCCGGCTTCCACGGAACGGAGTGGGAGCCCAGGGGCACTGTGGGCAAGGACAGCCGAGGAGGCAGAAGCTGCAGCATACAACAAGATGGTGGCCAGGCATGTCCCTGACATCCCTGGACCTGCTGTCCTGGCCACTGGGCCCCCTGTGCCCAACATGAAGGGGGAGCTGACCCTCCAGCACTTCCAGATGGGGATCCCAGGAGAGCGCACGAGTGGGCCGGCAGGACGCCAGGAGGCCCGAATGGTGAGGTCTCTCAAGGTGGTGGGAGACACTTACCAGAGCGTGACCTTGGTGTGGAAGACGCCCCAGGCCTGGAACACGACCTCCTTCAGTGTCCTCTACACGGTCTTTGGGCAGCGCAACATGCGGCGGGTGTCTGTGCAGCCTGGGAAGACCAGCGTCACCATCCACGGGCTGGCGCCCAAGACCAAGTACGTGGCGTGTGTCTGTGTGTGGGACCTGGTGCCCCAGAAGGAGCAGTGTGTCATCTTCTCCACGGACGAGGTGGTAGATGCCGAGGCCACTCAGCGGCTCATCAACGTGGTGGTGATCAGTGTGGCCGTCGTCATCGCCCTGCCCCTCACCGTGCTTGTGTGCTGCAGGGCTGTGCAGCGGCGGTGCCACAAGTGCCACACGGGGGGCGCGGCCGAGGCCACGGGGGCCTACGTCAGCCTGGAGAGGCTGGGCCACAGCGAGGACGGCTCCGAGGAGCTGTCCCACCACAGCCTCAGCGAGGCCGACAGGCTCCTCTCGGCCAGGTCCAGCCTGGACTCTCAGGTCTTGGGCACCAGGGGTGGCAGGCGGATCAATGAGTACTTCTGCTGAGGGGCGCGCTCCCCTCCAGATGCCTGCACACCTGCTCCGGTCCACTCTCCCTCTGCTCCTCCCACCTGCTTACTCTGACACCTGGGTCCACACCCACCCACTCTTGGCCGCCCGGGTAGCTGCTTCCTTGTACATTTACACACAGCGACAACCGCGAACACTTACTAAGCACTTACAGTGTGCCAGGACGTATTCTAAGTGCTTTATGTACATTAACTTAATTCAATCTCATCACAGCCCTTTGCAGCAGGCCCTTCGTGTTCTCCCCATTTTCCTGGAGAAGAAACCGGGGGATTAACCAACTTGCCTGTATCAGTCAGTTTTTTCTGTATAAGAAATAAAAACAAAATCTCAGCAGTAAGCAGCAGTAAGCACTCATTTTCACACAATGACAGGGTTGACCGGGGTGGCTCTGCTCCATGAGTTCTATCTGGGGCCCAGGATGGAGAGTCCGTGGCTACTTGGAGCAGACTTCTTTCTCGGAGGGGTCGGATGATATCAGAGGAATGAGCAGAAATACATGTTTCTTGAGAACTGGCACGCTGCCATCGCCGCCCATATCCTACCTGCCAAAGCGAGTCCCATGGCCAAAGCCAACTTCCACAGAGCAGCGAAGGACAGTTCTCCCAGGGAGGTGACGGTGGGGCAGGAAATAGTTTGCTGAGCAGTGATCTGATCTACCACATTGTCCACAATGTCCACAGCTAGGAGGTGGCTGGAATCTGGACCAGGAATGGGTCCTGGAGTTGGCAGTCCTTGCCACTCCCCTCTCCGGCGTCTTGATTATGTTTATGCGAACTCATTGACACTCACACACACGATGTCTTTATGCATTAGCCACACTGTACAGTCATATACACAGAGAGACACCCGCTGTGCCCTCCCTGTATACACTTAAGGATTCTAACATTTTTTCCTCTGGGTGCCATTCTGCCTAGATCATCATTTAATTTTCAATAAATTCTATAGGTTTGGATAATGCCAAAGAGACTCCTGCTCATTTACTCTTAGTCTGGAGGAATCTGAGTCTGAGAGGCCGTTCATGGTGGGGTGCACAGTACATTCAATGCTGTGGGGCACACGGCTCACCTCTGTCCCCATGTAGCAGTTATTTGACTGAAACTTACCTGGGTTCCTGAGGGTGTCTCAGGGCCTTCAGGAATTATTCAGGAATTTCCCATTTCACAGTGGGATTCCTGTACAGTTTGCTTAAAACTGGGAAACCGCTGAGATGTTGTCTCTGCATGCAAGTGAAAGTGAGTGTTCCCAGCCAAAGGGTCAAGGTTGTGTCTTGTCTGCAGGACTGAGCTCTAACGAGGGAAGCATCCAGGGTGTTTGGTGCCAAGGTCGTTGGATAACAACTGAGGAAATTTGGGGACAGCAAGTGATCCAAGGAAACTATTTTGCTGGTATCAACTAAGAGACCCCATATTGTGTTGAACCATTGCCAGATATGAAACAGTGTGATGTAATGATTTCTTTTTTTTTCTTAAAGATTTTATTTATTTATGAGAGAGAGAGAAGAGGGAGGGAGAGAGAGAGAGAGAGAGAGAGTGAGCAGGGGGAGGAAGAGAAGGAGAGGGACAAGCAGACTCTGTGCTGAGTGAGGGGCTCAATCCTAGGACCCTGAGATCATGACCTGAGCTGAAGCCAAGAGTCAGACCCTCAAACAGCTGAGCCACTCAGGTGCCCCAATGCAGTGATTTCTAAAGTTGCTGTACTCCCTCTCACATTTACAAAACACCTTGCAACATATGACCTTACAACATATTTTCCTGTTTTCTTTCATTTGATCTTTATAACAACCCATTATGGAGGCTGAGCTGCTTGATTTTACAGATGAAAAAACTGAAGCCCAATGAGTTGAATAATTTATAGAGGGTAGTGTTCGATTTTTCTTGGAGGGTCTAAGCCTTTGATAACTTTCTGCCAGGCTGCGGGTCTTTATTCAGTGTTGATCTCTGAGATGCAATCTATAGCAAGTTCACTATGGAAATGGATTTTTTCAAGTCATTGAAAACCATAAGAACCATAAGACTACCAGTACACTTGAGCATGGAATTTCCATATATGAATATTTTCTGTCCATCACCTGGAGGATACATCTGACTATAACTTACGGGCCATAGCCATTGGTAAGAGGAATTATTTGGTTGGAAGATGACAAAACCACTGTCTACATCATGGGTCAACAAACGTATATCCTGCAAAGAAAATCAGATAGTAAATATTGTAGGCTCTGTCACTACTACTCAACTCCTATGATGGAATGTGAAAGCAGCAGTAGACAATATATAAGTTAATGGGCATGGATGTATTTCAATAAAAGGTTATTTACAAAAACAGGTGGCAGGCTGGATTTGGGTCCCAGGCTATAGTTTTCCAAACTCTGATGTAGATTTATCAAGGTATTTCTGCTTTTGAGACCCAAGCCTCAATTCTGATTGTTTAATGTATGAGATTGATGGGCACTCCCCAAATTAGAACAAATATAAGTGCAATAGATTATTGACAGAGCCAAACAAGATTGAGCAATTATTGGCCCAAAGACAACTAACATCCAGTCAGTTTTATTAAACCTTGTTTAAAGAAAATTAAAGAATTGATAGCAAGAATTTGTTAGTATTTATCCAAATTCATGTGTGTGTGTGTGTGTGTGTGTGTGTGTGTATGTGTGTGTCTGAGAGAGAGTTCAAACTTTTCAATGATTCATTAAGACGTACTTTGATGGTCTTGATGGAATGACCCCCAAGATGGTCAGCATCCTAATACCCACCTGTCAGTCTTCTTTTGTGTGTTCTCTTTTCCCTTGTTTGCTCTTGTAGAGAAGAATCATCCTGGATTATGCTCATGAATGAATATTCATGTAACTGGAAAAAACGAATTCCCACTGTGAAAAAATAAAATGATGTCTGGTTTATATATTGGTCTTTTGGTATATGAGTCTGGTTAGTATAAGTTGGCCCCTGAAAACCTGCTTAGAGTCCAGGGAAAATAATTTCTGGTCTCCCAGTGATGAAGACCAGCCTGCACCACGGTGATCCTACAGCATGCTGTCCTTGGAAGCCTTGTTTGGAGGTTGATTAAAATTGTGGCATCTCCATCGTGTCTTTTTCTGACTGCAACATGGTTATATTCCTTTTGACCTAGGGAGAGGGTATGTCCCATGTCACTTATCTCAAGTTACACATGTAGATTGTAGGGTACAAAAGGCAAGTAACAGAAATTGTATTCTGGAAAGTGGATGTAGGCTACTGAAATTAGGCTATCACTCAAGGGACTCAGTTAACAATGTGTTTAGAGGTCCTAGAGCTGAAATTTTTGTTTTAACTATCATATAATCCAGTAGAGACAAAAATAAACTTAAAAGTACTTGACCATGTTATTTGATTGCAAAGGCATTGTAGTCAGGATAGGTTAGGCTGATGTTATGCTACCAATTATTCCATTTTGGTGGCTTAACATGAAAGATTTATCTCTGCTTTTACAGAGGTCTTGAGTCTGTGGGGAAGTGTGGATGGAGGGAGGGCTCTGCTCCATTTATTCACTCAGGGACCCAGGCTGATGAAGACTCCACCACCTGGAATATCAACAATTGCTGTAACAAGGGGAAAGAGAAACTGGAGAATCACATAGGGGCTTTTAAAACATTATTTCCTCTAACATTTCATTAGCCAGAATATTAGTCACCTATTAGTCACCAGCCTGCCTATTTTAAGAGAGCTTGGGAATGTAGTCATCTGTGTGTCTATCACAGGCATGCCACAGAGCATGGGTAGCCAGGAAGACATCTCAGATATGGTTGGCAGCAGAGGGAGGAGTGAGGGAAGAGCACCAGCTTGAGCAAGAGGGAAGACAGCATGTCTGCTTCTTGATATGTCACCTATTTCTCTGCCTGAGCCATCCCAAAGCTCTACTGACTTTGGGGTAGCATTTTCCGATCGAATAGATAGAAAACTGTCTTATTAAGCTTCTATTAAGACTAGCCAGAGAACCACCAGCAAGAAGTTAGTTATATCTAATTGTTTCATAAACAGAGTGACCCCCCTCTCTGACAACTATCTCTACCAATAACTCTAAGCACCAAGTTCCCTGAAAACATCCTGCAGGAAGGGAAATGGGGGTGTCATATTCTCAAACCCCTTCTCCTTGTTGTTAAATCTCTTGAGTTTAGGGACACCACCTAGTTATTCAAGGTAAATGACATAACCCAGCTTAAATTGTCCCGGTCTCTTGCCTTAATTGACAACACAGCTACACCCCTGTGCCCATATGCCAAATAAGAAAACCAGAAGATGAGGGGGTCAGAAGAGGAGAAGGAGCAGTGCAGAAGAGGCCTGCATAATTCCAGAGATGACATGCCAGTGGATGTTTTCTCAAGCTTTCAGCAAACTTATGGAAGATTAGGTTCAGCTGGATTCATTGGAAGAGGTTAGCATGGGATGAACAGAGAAGAAATTGTGGGGGATGGAGATCTCTTTAGGTCCTTATATTTTGAGGTGAGAAAAGAATTCACTAGTGGGTTGTGATGCAGTCATTTGAATCACATTTTTTTCCAAAAAGCAAGCTTGACAAAATCTTGGCCAACCTGGTGCAAGTCTCTGGAGTGAGATCAGAGTAGCTCCCAATCAGGCCAAACCCACTGGGCCCTTGGGCCTTCTTCACCCTCAATTGTTGTATATGGGTTTCTTTGGGAAGGGCATGATCTCATGCAAGCAATCTTTGCAGCTGAGCACGGACCCATTCCTTGAAGGGGGTCTAGACTGCACATCTCCATGTCTAGCACAAGCTTTGCACCCATTGCACTCTCTTTGTTTTGATTTTTACCTTGAGAGGACTTCAGAGATCTAGCCAGATTGTGGATCTAGAAAAGAAACTCGAACAAATATATCTGGCTTGGATGGCAAGCCTGGAGTGTAATCAGCTTAGTTGGTGACCCATTTCCCCCATCACTGGTTAACTACTAAGCGGATTTTCGTCCTTGAGGCCTTTTGTAGTGTATAATGTATATCATGAGTCTTAGGGGAACTCATGGAATGTCAATGTTCACCAGGAAGTACCCCAAGTAATAAGGAAGTAGACTATGCTGCTCTTCAAGAGTCTGTTGGTGTGGGAAGGGAATTAACATAACTACTGTATGCTAGGTACTTTATTTTATACAGCCTCAAAGTTTCCTAGAAACACTATGAAGCATTTATTAATTTCCTCACTTTGCAGTGGAGAAACTGAGACTCATGGAGGTTAAGTGACCTTCCAAAGATCTCAAGACAAGGAAGCATCAGCTAGAGAGAAGACTCCATGGCACAGGGTCTAAAAAGTTTTTCCCACCAGTGAATTCCCTTGCACCTAGAAAGTGTGTGCAGATGGCCAATAATTATTTGTTGAATGATTAAGGAGTGGCAGAACAAGTATCCAAAATCACATATATCTAAGTCTCTCATTTTTATCATGCGAAATACACAGCATTCAGGGAAAGTTGTGAGATCCAGGATAAGAAACACACTTTTGCTTAATCAGAAAATGCAGTCTTGTGGCTTAACCTCTGCACTATGATGCTTCTCTGACTTTGCTCATCCATGTGGCAGAGGCAGCTGTCTTAATGCAGTATAGGAATGAATCCATCACATGAGGTGTGGGGAGAAAGCCAGTGATGGGAGTGGTCACATCTTTGTCACCCACCATCTGCATTAACTTCTAGAGAGTGGTTGAAAATTCGAGCTTTCAGAAGTCAATTTTAATGGATGAAGAATGAGATGAATTCTGGCCAGATAACTGGAACCACAGTGCTCACAGTAGTATTACCTGCTTGTTTCTCAGATCATTTTGTAAGAAACTGAAGGAAGGCAGTACGAGTGCTGAATAGGACAACTGGCTTAGAGTTTGCTTTCCAGACTTAAGAATCAGACAAAGGGTGAATTTTGTGATATAGTGTATAAATATTATAACTTAAGCAAGTTAAGAGACATATCTCCCTCTTCATGAGTTCTTAATGAGCTTGTGATCTGGGCCATAACAGAACTCAGAGCATCCAGAGGCTTTGCCACTACTGTGCTGACCTACATCACCATGGATTACCAATAATAGGATTTGCCACTCGGAAGCTTGGACTATACTTATTCAAAACTTGCAAGGTAGTTCCGTACAGAGGAATATGGCTTCAGTTTCTCATTATTTCCTGCTAGTTCTGGTCTTTCTGGATTCACACGCAGCTCAACCATCCTGTCTGCCAGGATGTACCTGCTCAGAGGACAGTTTCGGCAGGTGCGCTGTGCTGACAGGATGCCAGGAGGTTGTAGGGGATGGGCTTTCTTTGGGGATGATGTGGAGTGGGAACAGGCCTAGATTTGGCAGGAAATCAACAAAATCTCTAGTTAGTGCTGAACTTTGGAGAACTGTGCACTTTTACCAAAATGGGTCTCTTTTATTTCATGTGAATAACATCTATTTTTTCTTTTAATTCATACATTTAATGCCAGAATAAACCTGTTCTCACTTCCCTGATGTTCATCTTTTTTGAAAGATATATGTATTTATTTTAGAAAGAGAGTGTGTGTGTGTGAGAGAGAGCATGCGTGAGTGAGGGGAAGGGTAGAAGGAGAGAGAGAGGTGAGGTAGACTCCCTGCTGAGCTGGGAAATCAATGCGTGGCTCGATCTCAGGACCCTCAGATCATGACCTGAGGGTAACCAAGAGTCAGTCGCTTAACTGACTGAGCCACCCAGGTGAGTCACCCCCTCTCCCATGTTCATCTTAAAGCTTTTGTGCTTTTGTGGTTTCTTGTACAGGGCTCTGCAATGCATGTCTCTCTCTTTGGGAAAGATCCCAAAGAACCATCCTGAAGAGTTAAAGCTGTTGAGAATTGAAAATTCACCCTTATTTGAACTGCCCCGAGGGTCCTTCATCAACATGAGCACGTTGGAATACCTTTGGCTTAATTTTAACAATGTCACTGTAATACACCTAGGAGCCCTGGAACACTTGCCAGAACTGAAAGAGCTGAGACTGGAGGGGAACAAACTCTGTTCAGTACCATGGACAGCATTTCAAGCCACTCCTCTCCTGAGAGTCTTGGATCTCAAACACAACAGGATTGATGTGCTCCCTGAGCTAGCTCTTCAGTTTTTGGTCAACCTGACCTACCTTGATCTATCCTCCAACAGACTTACAGTTGTATCCAAGAGTGTCTTCTTGAACTGGCTGGCCTACCAGAAACACCAGCAGCCTGGCTGTGGAGCCAAGATTCTCTCCAGCATGGTGCTGGCACTGCATAACAACCCTTGGCTATGTGACTGTCGCCTACGGGGACTTGTCCAATTTGTAAGGTCCATCAGCATCCCGGTCATCCTGGTGAATTCCTACCTGATATGCCGACGCCCTCTCTCCAAGGCAGGGCAGCTTTTTCATGAAACTGAGCTCAGTGCTTGCATGAAGCCACAGATCTCAACCCCCAGTGCCAGTGTCACCATCCAGATGGGACAGAATGTGACCCTGAGATGCCTGGCACGGGCCAGCCCTTCACCAACCATTGCATGGACTTATCCCCTGAGCATGTGGAGGGAATTCAATGGTAAGCCACAGGCACGTCTCAGTGTTTCTGGGGGAATAGTGAGGTCTTACAGCAACCCTACCCTCAGTAGGGAGGTTCTAAATTGGATCAGTGGTGAAGTAAGGGTGCGGGTAAGATTGGGATGGGCCTGAATTACACCCACCACAGCAGGAAAGTTTCCAAGATAGTGTTCCACTATTGGCATGATTTTAAATGGTTGCATACAGATCCCTATGGGATGTGTGTGTGTGTGTGTGTGTGTGTGTGTGTGTGTGTGTGTGTATCCATATGTGAATATATATATTGGAGTTGACCTGATATAGTGTATAAATATTATAAAATTATATATGAACAAATATGTTCTTTGAGAGTCTTCTAGATGCAAAATACTATACCATGTATTTTTAAATCATAGAATTTCTTACTAGGACTGATTCTAGATGTTATATATTACTTATTTCCTAAAATTCCTGGAGCAGACTCATTTGGGGTACTTGTTCGAAATAAGATTTCCAGGCCCCTGCCCTGGAGATTCAGATTCCCTGTGTCCAGGGGAGGGCCTGAGAATAATGTATATTAACAAGTGTTCCCTCTTCTTCCCTCCTCCTTCCCATGTAATTCTTACCATTGGGATAGGTTGGGAATTCCTAGATATTGACTGAATTTTACACTTCCCACCACTGTGTTGTTCAGACCTTATTGGCTTGAAGTTGTAATACTGGGACCCTGGGCGAGGAAGTGACCTCCATGGGACCCACCACTGGGATTCAAACCTGCCTCTCATGTCCTGAAACTCTATGCTCTGTTTTCATACCTCAGCTGGAATCACCTTTAATGGTACCCTGAAGGGTTGGGACACATCACAAGGCCAGGGATGGCCTCCTTTGGGATATCTTAAAGTTGTCTAGAAAACAACTAGAAATTGGAGTAAAACTTGAGAAATATAGTCAGTTACCCATATATTTGTTATGCATAGTGACAAACCGCTGGGAGACTTAAAAATACCTAATGAACTGAACTGTTGACTTTTCCCCCATCATTTTAATCACATCTTATTGGGTTGAGATTAAATACCAGTGAAGGAGAAATGTAGGATTTATTGTTGTAGCATCTTGAAGAACAGTGAGATGCATGCACATGTTTTTTTAATGCTCTGTAGTCAGTTTCTTTGGTACCGTGTTATACATATTCTCTCAGTAATAACAACAGCTCACACTGAACACTTACTATCAAACTTAGGGAATGAGTACTATTATCATCCCATTTTACTAATGAGGAAATTGAGGCCAAGAGAATCTAAGCAACTGGTCCAAGACCATATACTTAGTAAGGGATAGAATCTAGGCATTTGGCTCCAGGCTCTGAGCCTCTCTATATCTGGGAGATAAAAAGGCAATTCTTTTAAATATTTTTTTAAGATTTATTTTTTTATTTTAAAGAGAAAGAGAGAGCACAAGTGGGGGAGGGGCACGGGGAGAAGAAGAGAGGGGGGAGAAGCAGACTCCCTGCTGAGTGTGGAGCCCAACACGGGGCTCTATCTCACGACCCCGTGATCATGGCCTGAGCTGAAACCAAGAGTAGGATGCTTAACTGACGGAGACACCCAGGCACCCCAAAAAGGCAATTCTTGAAGCTCACAATATCACACAGTTGCAAGGGATCTCCCCAAAACCATGCTGTTAGCACAGCAAGGCTTCCGGTGGTGGTTTGGTGGGAGCAGCTAGTGAAGTTGGAAGTGGGGTCTTTATAGGCAGAAGAATGAGGTTCCAGATCAGTCACTGCCTCTGAACATCTCTCACTATGGGCAAATTGCTTAATCATTCCAACCCTCAACTTCTTATGTATAAAACTGGGTGCTTACCTTACAGGGTTGCTGAGAGGCAAATACCGGGCACCAATCACACGCTTAACAAATGATCACTTTCAGCTTAAAAAAAAATAACTGGCATTGCTGAACACTGTCCAGCTTTCTATCAGAGACGTGTTTATCAGAGCTGTGTCACTCTCTCTCCACCCAGTGTTGACGTCGTCTACTGCAGAAGATACTGCTCTGTCGGAACTGGTCATACCTGCCGCCCACCTGGTAGACAGAGGCAATTACACCTGTGTGGCCTCCAACTCCATTGGCAGGAGCACCCTCGTCATCTCCCTCCACGTCCAGCCCGCCCAGGCCCTGCCTGCACCCCATGCTCTCTCTTTCCCTTCCGATGGCAATGCCTATGTTGACCTGCGGGTCGTCAAGCAGACGGTGCATGGGATTTTGCTGGAGTGGTTGGCAGTGGCGGATGCCACGGAGGAGAAATGGTTCACCCTCTACCTTGCATCGGATGAAACGCTCAGGAAGGAGGTGGTGCACATCGGCCCCGGAATCAACACATACACCGTGGAGGACCTCCTTCCCGGCACTAAATATGAGGCATGTCTCAGCCTGGAGGGCCAGCCCGCACGCAGGGGCCGGTGTGTGGTCTTTGTGACGGGCAGAGACCACGGCGAGCTGGAGGCACGGGAGCACCTGCTGCACGTCACAGTGGTCCTGTGTGCTGTGCTGCTTGCGGTGCCTGTGGGCGCCTATGTGTGGGCAGCCCAGGCTCCCCACTGCTGCAGGGAGTGGGGGCTGCACTGCTGTCCTCAGCGCAGGAAGACCCCCAGGTGCCCCCAAGCAGCGCCGCAGCACCGGGACTGTGCCTACAGAGAGAACATAGCTGTCTGTGAGGATGGCCTGGGCCCCAGAGATGCTGAAGGGGATGAGGATAAAGACAGAGAGGAAGACTGGGGCTGAACAGCTCAGGCTGGACATGGTGGGGAGGGGGATACGGAGCATGGGCCTTTAGTCCCTAAACGGACACTCTGTGGCATCTCAACTTGGCTTGACCCATTTATTCAACACTATTTATTGAGCGCTTACTCTGTTCCAGGCACTGACCTTGACACAATGATCAAGAAGACACAATTCTTCATGGAAGGGATGCCTGTGGAGCTTTGACCTGTCCAATTAATTATCTTATTATACATGGTGGCTGGAAATCAATAAATGTTACTCTTTCCATATATATATATATATAGCCCTGTAACAATTACATAGAACGTGGCACATGTGCTATACCGTTGGAGAAAGGTAGAATTCTACTCCTTTCTACAGCCAAAGGGCTGACGCCCAGTGAGTTACGGTGACGTGTGCAACATCACCCATCTAGCCAACGGCAGGGCCAGCGCCCGAGAGAGGCTCTCATTCCATTGTTCCCTCTAAATGTCTGCTCTGCAGTATTCTTGGGTCTCCTTCAGAAAGTATTATTCTTCCCCAATGAGTCACCTAAGTTTGATGTTCCCAAGAGCTGCGCAGTGGGGCAATGAGAGGCTGGTGTCCCCATGAAAAGTCCTTGGTGCTCCTGAGAGCCTGGTGTGCCATCAGCACTGAGAAAAGGAGATTGGCTGCAGCCCAGGGCTTATGCTCCAGTGATTGCTAGAAAGGAGAGTTGCAAGGGCCATCGTCAGAAGGAACAGAATCTATATAATCTATATAATCATTATTATTATCATCTACGATGGGGGGTGCTATGGAATCCTGATTCCCACCTAGTCTCATGCGATTCTGAGCTTCAGGCTTATTTGTCTAGCCCTGTGTCCCTAGCGTCTCAGCACTGAGCACAAGTGTTTATTACATAAATGAGGCCATAACCCCCACTCTCTTCCCCTATTAAATGTTTCAAGCTCTCCTATTAAACCCCTGAGAGGTGACTGTCTCCTCTTATCTGGGTGCACATGGAGGGGAGGCTTCCCCATGAACCCCAGAGAACCCCATTGTCCTTCTAGGCAGACCTGCCGCTGGTGATCTTTCTCAGGATTTAAACCCACAGCTGTGTTTCTGCAGCTTCTCATGGGCTGCAGGAAAATTCTCTGCAGACTGTTGATTGTAAGCTGGTCTCCCTGCGACATTCCTAGAAATATTTCCTCCCTCCTTCCCACCTTCTTCACCAATTCCTACTCATCCTTCCAGGCCCATTTCATGTATCACGTCCTCCAAGGCCTCAAAAAACATAGCTACAGAGACATTATCACACCTAAGAACATATATGTTAAAATCGTATATACATATAGTTATATGTATATAAACAACACATACATGCATGTAATGCGGTAGAGAATTTGTTCATGAGAAATTTCCCATGATACACTCTGAAGAAACGTGGTCAGTGCAAGGCAAGCGTCTATCGGCCCCTGTGTGTTTTCCTCCGTAGGATCGGAGGCTATCCACGGGTCGTGGCGGGGACAGCAATTGTGAAGTGGCCTGGGGCTACCATGAAGGCAGGAGTGGATGTTCAGGCCTCTACTTCTGGCAAAGAAAGCTTCGTGGTGGGCATGGGACAGCGGCGACAGGAAGGGGGAAAGGGCCATGGAGGACATGTGTCATACAGCAATGAGAATCAGGAATTTGTCAGCAAGCAGGGGCAGCATTCAGCTGCGTCTAAGAACCTGGAAATTCAGGGAGAGGGAACACGGTCTAGAGAGGATTTCTGGGAATCTGATTATTTTAAGACCCTTAGATTGCTCTTTAAGAAAAAAATTCTAGGGTAAAGATGCACATTCTTCAGCTCGATTAAGCAATGTGACAGCAGGGGTTAAGAGCATAGGCTCTGGAACTCAGGAACCCGGGAACCCAGCTTCCTGGGCTCAAGTTCTGGCTTTGCTTCTTACTGGCTTTGTGCCATTGGGCAAATTACTCTATTGTTCTGTGCCTCAATTTCCTCATTTGTAAAATGAGGATAATAATACTACCCACCTCATAGGATTTTCCTGATGATAACTGAGATTTCACATGTAAAGCTCTGACAATGTCTGGCACGTAGTAAGCCCTCAATAAATGCCATCGCAATAAACGTTACCACCATTAAGAGTATCTCAATCTGTGATTTCTTTGTGAGTCAATATATAGATCAGGCCATTTGGAGAACCAGATCTTACTAGGATTACATGTGTGAGCGTGTGTGTGTGTGTGTGTGTGTATGAACAGATATATGTGCGATAATATAGTATCTATCCTAATACTCCTTCACATTCTGTTTAATTAATGTTTCAAAGTTGCTACAGTTTCAGGGACACCTGGGTGGCTTAGTCAGTTGATTTTGGCTCAGGTCGTGATCTCAGGGTCCTGAGATCCAGCCCTGGATCGGGCTCTGCGCTCAGCGGGGAGTCTGCTTCTCTCCTTCTCCCGCTGCTCTGCCCTTCCCCCACCCCAAATAAATAAATCGTGTTTTTTAAAAAAAGATGCTATAGTTTCAGACTCACTTGTCATGCTCTTGGGAATCTTATCTATTTAGAGCTTAGACCAAGTAATTTTAAGGCGAGTGCCTTTGGTTCAGGAGACGTTTGTAAGCAGAGCTACTTGTTTTTGGAATGAAGACTTTGCTGGCCCCACGCGTCTGTCTGCCATTGTCAACCTGAGGGAGGGGTTTTTGCCCTTTTTCTTTTTTCTTCCTTCCTTCGGGCTTGTTGGAGCCTGTAGACCTAACACCTGGAAGAGGGTCTGGCACGGACAGTATGCTCAGAACAGGTGCTAAAAGAACAACTGAGTGTGTTATTGATTAGTAAATAAATGACGGAACCTCATTCAGCTAAAAACGTGCATTTGCACAATTTCATGAAGTCACGTCCCAACACCATCAGCCTGTTGCTGCAAAATGAAGTCGCTTACTTTATGGGTCAATTTATGGTGGTTTAAGCCATCACCACTTCATCCTGGAAACTACACCAAAGCTCACAGCAACCCCCCCCCCCATGTTATTTCTGTGAATCTCCTGAGGGACCCACGCCGTGTCCACGTGGACTGTGGCAGCCTCAGTCCTCACATGGCATCCTCTCTCCCTGTCCTTCCTCCCATGGCCAGGGCCCTTGAGACTGTCAGAGAGGCATCCCTGCCTGCTAACAGATGCCAACATCCGTACTAGGTGGGCTGACCCTGGCTTCTCTCGAAGCTTCCAGCCGTCCCAGTAGCAGCATTGCAGAAGGCCTCAGAGAAGCGGGAGGTTCTGGCTGTGGTCCAGCTTTTGCCACATTTTGCCAGCTGGACTCTGAGGGACAGCTGCTCCGTACCGAGTCCCACAGGTTCTCTTAGGGACAGTCTCCTCAGTTCCTGACTCCTTTGGGTGTAGATTTTCCAACACAGCCTCCAGGGCTGCTCCAGTCCTGAGCTGGGGCGTCGGCCCTGCCCTCCTCCCCCTCCCTCCCAGTCCACTCCCCTCACCTCTTCTCATGAAGAGGAGAGGCTCCCGGAGGCTCCCGGGCCTATCGGTGGGCGGAGACATCCTGAAGGTCGGCACGAGCCGGAGTCCTCTCCTCCAGGATATGGTGCTCTAGCCTGCAGACATCCTCAGACATCTTCTCGTACATCTAAGAATAGCAGCTGTCTCCTGGGCTTCTATCAGCAGATACAAAGCTGCTGCTAAGTGCTTTACACAGATTAGCTCTCGTCATCTTCATAGCAATGATTTTTTTTTTTTTTTACACCATGTATTGATGTGGGAAGTGAGGCCCAGGGAGGCTTAGTTTTATGCCCAAAGTCACACATAAGCGGCAGAACCAGGATTCGGACCCAAGGCTGTCAGACTGGAAAGTACCATGTTATTTCATATAGTTAGAAAGTCTGACCTCAACTGTAGGAAAAAACACACACTGTCCCGCAGGTTTCCCAGAGGCATATCTATAGACACATCTGTTGATTATCCATCCATTTTGGGGGGCCCAGAAGTGGGAAAGCCTCTCTAAGCTGAAACCCCTGCCTCCCAGCTCTTCAGCTGGAGGCTTAAAATTGTACCAGCTTATAGGTCAGGCCCGTCCCAGCTGGGCAGGCAGCCCCTTGGCCCCCACCATTCCCTAATGCAGTAGAACTTGGCCCAGCCTCACTCCCACTGGATGGGGGTCACTTCCAGTACCTTCAGGTTTGGCTGTACCTTCCTGTTCTTTCTCAGTATGGCTCTTGCAAGCAACTAGGTACTTTCCCCACACTTCTGAGAGCAGGAACTGCCCCAGAGGCTCAGTTTCCAAGACGGCCTCTACCTTAGTTCAAGTTCTGGATCTGTCCTGGAGCCCACGCCCCTCCCAGGGCCTGGATGCTTGCCCAAGCTTCTAGCCCAGAGGCTCTCATGACCACCGTCCCAGAGACTGCACTGCTTCCCAGGCTTTCGTGTCCATGCCAGGTCTCCCAATGCCTGCATTCACCGGGCTGGGCTGAGGGGTAATTAGTTCTAGCTCCAGAGTCCATTCCTTCCCAAGCAACCCTGCTGGGGCTTGTCCTGCTCAGGAGAAAAGCCCAGTCCATGTCCGTGATGGGCCACAATCGGATAGACAAGCCCTGCAAATATTACCATTAGAGGTATACGCGTGGCCATTTGGAGAAAATTTTGCAGCCTCCCACAGAGTCAGATCTGGGGGTTGGGAGGATGAATCTACCCGCTGAAGGAGCCAGGAGGCAGGCTGAGCATAACTGTCAGGGAGACTGGTCCCTATGAGTCAGCTAATGCACGTGTAAGCAGGAGCGGGAGGTCAGCTTGGCCCTTGCTTAACAGATTTTATTGACCATTTACAAAAGAGGTTGATCGCATGCAAACTGGAAGGATGCCATATTCCCCGTGCAGGGCAAACGTAGTCCAGTGCAGTCCTCTCCTGAAATGTAAGCTGCAAACTCTTTGTTCAGTCTGGGTTCCCAGCTTTTTGGATTTCACCTCTTAATACACTCTGGGGTGGGGATTACAGGAACCCCCAGCAAGGAGCTTACACACTGGCGTATCTGAGTAACACCTCAAAACACAGACTCAGAAATCAGAAAAACCGCATGTGCATATAATCGGTTTAAATAAAATCACTGACGATACTCTGGAGAGGTCATTAGTGCGGGAGCAAGAGGCAAACACCCTCTCCCTGCACACGTCTAGATTCCTTGCAAAGCAGGTTGCCTTAAAGTTGGGCAGAACTTCCTTGCACTCAACATAGAGTCCTGTGTGTCTTTTTTCCTGGGGCAGGTTGTCACAAGCTGACAAGCTGTGCTCAGCCAGGGGAAACATCGAGAAGCCAGGAGTCCTCAGACCAGGTCTCTGCTACCAACCTGCTGTGTGGCCTCCAGCAATCACTCCTCCCTTGGAAACTCATGTGTCATCTTGGCAAAATGGAGGCTTGGGCTGGATGTGCTGCCCGGCTTTGGTCCTCTCTGACGGTGGCTGGCCAGGGCTGTGTGGGGGATGTGGTGGGGGAGAACGGGATGGGGGGAGCCTCAGTCAAGGGCAATGACATCATCCAGCTCTGGATGCCATGGATCAGGCGCTGCACTCAAACCCAGCACAGGCCCTCCTGGGGGTGCTTGGCAGAATAGCTTGAAAGCCTCCTAATACTTTCTGGAAGAGTTGCACCCCAGAGAATTGGCCTGCAGAAAAGTACTCTGCATTTGTGCTGTTTTGCACTTGGCTAAAGCCCTTGTTACTACATATTTATTTCAGTCTTCACCTTGGACCTGAGAGTGAGGCAGTGAGGACTGACTGACTGACTGACTGACTTCATTTTACAGATGAGGAAGTGAGTGATCAGGGAATTTAAACGGCTTTCCCTACGTTATACCGTGTGAGCAGGATAAAAACAGATCTCTCCAAAATTCAGCCCTGCATTGTCTCTTCGAGGACTCCTGGTGGGGCAGCACCCTCAGGAGGGGCTGAGGCTCTTCTGGGTGTCTCTAGGACTATTGCATGGCTCCAGCTTGGACATTTCTGGGCCCGCCTGGGACAGCCCTGGCTGGGGCCGTCTCATACCTCTGTGCCCCTGGTCCCGCTCCGGTATAGCAGGGGCCCACGATCTCTGCCCAGACACCATCCTCCATCTTTCCAATGGCTTTGAGGAACAGCCCCACAGTCGGCGTGAGTTTTCAGAGCATCACTGTCCTGCCCTAACACATCTGCTCTCCTACAGCCTGCAAGGGTCACTGACCACAGCCTTAGCCAGGGCTGAACCTCCTTTTCCTGCTCCTGCTCTTAGCGGGAGGCTTCAGGATCCAGGTTCTGGTTGGCCTTGCCACATGTAGCCAGGACCCTGATCCTCAACTGAGGGTGCTGAGGTCCCAGGAGGGCCTGAGGGACTCTCTGAGGTTGGAGGTTGGTGAGTAGAAGACACCCAGAGTGGCTCTTTGTTGATCCCCAGCCTCTGCGGACGGGGCAGCATCAGAGCTGTGCCAACGATCGGGGTCATGAGGAAGTATTTGCCAGTTGCATCCCATAAACAGAGAAATCCCTCATCCAAGCCGCGTCCAGAGCCATGGATATGGGGCTGACATCATGGTACAAAACAGAGGTGACCCTAAGGAGCAGATGGTGGGGAGCATGGTCCATGTAGCAGGACAGTTGGGCTGGGGAAATGCGGGTCCACAGGACACATGCTAGAAGTAAGCCTTGTTACCCTCACTCTTCTTCTCAAACTTTTGCCTGAGCTCGGAGACCAGAGCTGACTGGATGGGGCTTCCCACCTTCGGTTTCGGTGACCTCTGGGGTTGCTGAGGGGTGAGTGAGCCAGAGACCGTAGGCACAGTCCAGGGGCCCGCGCCCATCTTGGGCGCCACTGTGGGTGGTGGAGGGGGAGCTGGGACTTTGGGGGGCAGTGCGCTGCCTAGGCTGTTGTTGTTGCAGTTCTCATTGGAAGGATCCTCTTTGAGCACAAACTTGGCGGCTGCCTTGGTCCTCCTGAACTTGAGCCATTCGATGCGGACAGCACGGGGTGCAGGGCTGGGCCGCTTGCGGAGCACGCGCCGCACCGGCAGGACCTTGTTGGACTTCTTATTGCGCCAGAAGGTGGCGGTGGAGATGAGGACGGTTATGGCCACAATGACGGCCATGATGCCAGCCAGGACACCCACAGCCTTCATGGGGTTGTCTTTGGTCTGCATCAGGAAGGCGGCCATGGGGCTTCGGGACAGCATCTAGAAGAGAGAGTCACCCCCTTGCATTCTGCTGCTCCTGCCTGTCCCTGGAGGGCAGAGCAGGGGTCATGAGCTCCCTGAAGCCTGACGGTTTAAAAACCCTCTTTCTGGGGTCAGGCATCCTTGGAGAATCTGATGAGTACTGTGGGCTTCCGTTCAGAAAAAATGCACACAGAGAAAACGTGATGCATGCAGCTCTCCTGAAAATCGCACACGGAGAGAGCATAATGCAAACAACCTCTTTCAGATAAAGAACTCCTGCATCAGCTGGACTCTCTTCTCGGGAGATTAGAGTGTTGCTTACTCTTGGTGATGGGGGGCCTCGTCTGCCCAAGTGTATCAGGAACTCCCTTAAGTCATGATTTTCTGCCAGATACTGAGCTGAGAACTACACATCATGATTTGACTTCTGCCTTTTAACACCCATGTGAAGGAGCCATCACTATTCCCAGTTTACAGGAAAGGAAGTGGAGGCTTGGCAAAGCCTCAAGTCACACTATTAAAAGGTGTTGAACTGAGGATTTCTACTTGATTCCAAAGCCTATGTGTCTGATGGCAGAGGCAGCCTTTGCTAGCTTGGAGTGTCTTTTGGAGGAAGGCTGGAGATGGCCTGTCTTCCTCTGATCACACAGCAGCAAGGCCTGAGCTGGCCCTCTGACCCTCTTCCCAACCCAGACTTGGTACCCACCTCAGTGTCTGTGATGTCAATCTTGAGTAAGGCTGTGGTACTGAAGGATGGGGAGCCTCGGTCCTTGGCCTGCACCTCTAGGGACCATGTGAAGTCCCCGCCAGGCGTAATGTTGTGCAGGGCATCGAGGGAGCGGATGGAGTTCTTGAGCCGGATCTCCCCCGTGTGTGCATCAATGTCGAACACGTTGGCTGGCTCTGCGTGGGTGATGGAGTAGTCCACTAGGTTGTTGGGCTCCTCTGCATCCTGGTCTGTGGCCTGTGTGTGGGGAGGGTCAGACAGAGCTGGGCTTCGAGGATGACCCTTGTGTGTCCTGGCTAAACCAATAAGTCATATGTGCCTTGCTGGGTTAATGGGAAATGGTCCTGGCCCTATTTTGAGTGGATGGGAGTTGGGAGAAGTATTGGATGAGTCAGGGTCGGGCCAGGCCCCCTGCGTGTGTTACACCGTTCCATCCTCAGAACAAGTCTGGGCAGTAGGTATTGCTAAAAAAACAAAAGCTTGGATGATGAGTGAGTTGTCTAAGGATGGATACAGAGAAGGAAGGGAGCTGGGCTTCCAAGTCAAGTCTGTTGGGTCTCAGAGTTCACGTTTCTCCACGTTGGGAAGACGATGGCTTAGCGCTGCTTTGAAAGCAGGCAGAGCAGCCGTGCGAATGAAGGCAAGCCAAACACGTGAACTACCCGAGCCGCAATCGTTTCTTTTGTAAAGCGGCAATAGTGTCTTCTCTCCTAGAGGTTACCTCTGGGTTGAGGTGGGGACAGGGCCATATAACGTACCTTAAAAACCCCTGCTCGTTGGGGGAAGCCAACACATTTTATTTTAAAATAAATTCTTGTGCCATGGTGCCTCCTGCAGCAGCTACAACGAGGCTTTTAGGGAAGCTTAGTAGCCTTCAAAGCTCACCTCAATTTTCACTGGGGTCCCCAGCACCATTGTCTTCTCCTGGAAGCTCTTTCCAAACTGAGGGTAGTGGTCATTGACATCCAGCAGAGTGACGAACACCTCGGCCAGGCTGTACTTGCCCTCCATGTCCTCTGCCTTCACGTAGAAGTTGTACCTGGCCGTGGCCTCAGCGTCCAGGCTGGCCCAGGGCTGGGTGTAGATGATCCCGGTGGACGGGTGGATCAGGAAGCTGCCAGGCGTAGGGAGCTCAGGCTCGGGTGTGCACAGGCACGGGAGCATGCACACAGGCACGAGAGGGTGTGCGCGCACACACACACACACACACCTGCAGTGGTGACCTACCTCCAGTGCATTGTGCAGCTTCTCCAAAGTGGCCCACCTGATCTTCTCCCCGACCCTGCAGTCTGACTGAGGGAGGCAGGCCTACCCATCTAATCACCCACCTAAACCCTGCACTTAACCAGACTCAGACTCACAGCCCTTCCCTCTCCACCCAAGGCCTGCCCCTCCCTAGCTCGAGGCCATAACAGTGACCCTCTTCTCTCAGATCCCAGAACCCCTGCCTCAGGCTCCCTACTGCTTCCTTTCCCCTCTTGCCCTCGTGCTCATTTCTCCACTCCAGTCCAATCCTTTCCAGGTTCCTCCTGCCTTCAGCACAGATCCCCTCTGCTCCCTGTCTCCCAAATCCCTTGCCCGACACACTGCCAGGATTCTGGATCTACTTACGGGTCTGCCCCGGATCCATAGATGGAGTATTTGACTTCGCCCCACGGACCTGTGTCTGGATCAACAGCCTGGAAGAGAGAAAGTTCCTAGAGGCCCCTGCCCTTTGTCGGGACATGTTGGCAGCCCATGTGTCTGAGGGCTGCTTTCCATGGAAACACAAGGGGATTTGGGGTTGACCCAACTGATCTGGAGGCCTGCTCTGGAGCCCTAGTTTTCTACCCAGAAGGTCTCAACTGTTGGAAGAACCAAAAGGTTTAGATCTGGAAGGCATGTATCCCTCTTGTAAATGAGGAAGGAAAAGGAGATGGGTCCTGTGCCCTGACTTCAGGGTTTATGCCTATGTCCTCCTTAGAATCCTGAGAGATATTGTTATCCCTATTGTACAGAAGAGGAAACTGAGCCTCAGAGAGGTCAGGTAGCTTGTCCAAGGACACAGTTAATGAGTTTGGGCTTTGAGATTCAAACTGGAACCCAGGTCTGTCTGATTTCATCAGGCCCCCTTCAGGTGAGGCTCCTAACCCCAGCTCCAATCCCTGGGCTAGTCCCCAACCCACTGTGACAGCCACCACGTTGGAGCCCCCTGGCGCATTCTCAGGGATCCTGGCAATGTAGTAGTGGGAGGTAAACTTGGGGACATTGTCGTTGGTGTCCAGGAGCTGAATCACCACATCTGCTGTGGAGCTGAACTTCTCTGGAGTGTTCACTTCAATGGCCAGTAGCTGGGGAAGGAAAGAAAATAAGGGCTTGTCTGGGCGGTGGTCACTGGGCAGAAAGCCTTCCCACTTCCGGTCTCCGCAGGGTCCAGCACCCACCCGCCTTGCCCTGCCTTACTCTGAGCTGCCAGCCTGCGATGCCCACCACCACCTGCAGGGGGCACCTCTAAGGCCCACTGTCTTGAAAGGCCAGCTTCCTTGCAGTTCTTATAGTTGTATTTGGGCCAACTTCTTTTGTCCCATTAATTTGCATATTTCTTTTTCATTTCAATTTCAAAAATTATTTTGTTATATAATATAATTTAATTTTTGTTAGGGAAGTTCCTGCCTCATATTCTTTCTTTCTATTTTCCTGACACTTCTTAGAGGTTTATCTCTCCAGATAAAAACCAGTCTAATTACGTCAAACCCCCTTCACCTCCCCAAAGAAAATTTCAGGTAAGATTTAGTTGAAATGATATTGGATTCTTTATTCACTTGATGAGAATTTGCATTTTTTAAACAAGGTGTGCCTTTATATTTCTTGCTTTCTTTATATCCCTCTGCTAAATTTTTGTGTGTTTTTTTAATTTAGATACTCCCTATTTCTTATTACCCTAATTCCCAGGAATTTTATCTTTTAGTTGTTATTATAAAAGAGAATCTTTTATTTCATTATTCTCTTTGCTATTTTTCACATGTAGGAACACTCTCGAATTTTGTGTATTAAGTTTGTAACCAGTCATGTTAGCAACTTTGCCATGTTTGTTTTACCAACATTTCTTAGATTTGTCTAAGCAAACAATAGCACCACCTACAAATAATGATAATGTTGTCTCTTCCTTTCTAATGTTCATATTTCTTATTTTCTTTCTTTATCCAGGAATAATGTTATTCTAGGAATAGTGCTAAATAATAGGGGTGATAGCAGGCATCCACAATTTGTTCCTGACTTCATAGGAAGCTTTTACAATTTTACTTTTAAACATGATGCTTGCTGTAGTGGTATGTATGTAAATTATAAATAATTATAACAGTTTAAATAATATCAACAAAGTATGTTTTTCCTTTTTATTAATATATAGTATTTATTTTATATACAATATTCATTATTGACATGTTCATAATTTCAAGTAACCACGGATACAAAGGAGTATTTTTTTCCTCTTCTGCTAAAGTTTTTATCAGAATTGATGACAGATGTCAAATGCATATGAGAAATACGATTATCTTGATAATCAAATAGTTTTTCTGTCTCAATCTATTAACATGGCACCTTGAATGCCTTTGCTTTCCTGGGACAGTCATAATTTAGGACCAGGAGCTAAGTGAGGCCGTGTGAGCAGCGGGAGCAGGCTCTTGTATCCTCCCCTTCATCCCTCCTCCACTCAGGCTCCCCCACTCAGCAGGAGGGACAGAGGAACTGAGAGGAAAAAAAGAGGGCCAGGAGGGGCAGGAGGTGACAGGGACCTCTCAGGAATGAATCCAGGAGCTGCTATGAGCAGGATCCCCCCCCATTCAGGGCGGTGCAAACCATCACCTACCTTAAAGGTTAGCACTTTGAACTTTTCAAAGTCAATGGCAGCTGAGTTCTCCACAATGATGGTGACTTGGGCTTCATTCAGGACTGTCATTGGGACCACTCGGAAGATGCCCCCAGGTCCCACCAGCCGCAGGTTGAATTTGGCATTGGCTCCCTGGGTGACAGAGTTTGGAGGGAGGCAACGGGGAAGATGAATGAGAACAGAAACTCATTAGATAGTCATACTAAACGAGGAGCCTTCATATGCCCTTAACCCTGGAGGTGAGTATTATTATTTCTTTCTGTCGGCCAGGCCATCGAGGATCAGAAAGATTTAGCAGGCCATGGAGACTAAGCCAGGTAACAAACACTTACAGCCTAGCCTTCCACTGGGCAGAGGAGGTAATGGGATGTGGTCACAAATACCACTCCGGAGGATCAAATACAGGGAGGTTTGGTTTGGCTGGCTTGACTTTTTAATTAAAGGCTGGCCTTACTTTACTTTTTAATTGTGAGTGTCCTTAGGCTAAGCAGAGAGTTTTTGGTTAGCTTCTCTCCCCCATCTCTCCCTTGGTTACACCTTCTTTTTTCATTCATTTTGTGACCGCCCAGGCCCCTGGCACATAAGCAATGAAAGCTGCTGAGCTCTCAACTCAGGCCCCTTGGAAGACGGGGTAGAGGACAGGACCACACACCTGGTCTGAGTCATTGACGGTGATCTTAAGGCCCCTCAGGATCTCTCCTTGAGGTGGGTGCTCATACATGGACAGCTCAAATCTGTTCTGGGGTCCACTCTCTCCATAGAATGTAGGTGGATGATTGTTGAGGTCCACGATCCTGACGGTGACTGGGACCATGGCCTGGGCAGCTGGGATCCCTGCAGAGCTGACCTCAGTCACCTGGGTGGGGACAGGCGGCTATTGCTGTGTGTCAGGAAACTCCAAGATGGCCCCATGGATCCCCGCCTCCATGGATTCATCCTCTTGTATAATTCCCTCTCTTTAGGTGTGGCCTGCTCTAGCAACTTACTTCTGATAGCACATGGCAAAGGTGATGAGATATACTTAGTGATTAGACCACAAAGACTGTAACTTCTATTTTCTAGCAGACTCTCCCCCTTGCTGGCTCTGATGAGACTCTGATGGAGGCTGATAGAGAGTCTCTGATCAGACTCTGATGAAGCTCTGTTGGAAGGGTTCATGTTTCAAGGAGCTACTGGTGACCTCTAGCCAACAGCACACTAGGAACTAAATCCTGCCCATAGTCATATGAGCCCGGAAGCTGATTCTTCCCCAGCTGAGCCTTCAGATGAGAACCCAGTCCTGGCCGACAATTTGATGGCAGCTACATGAGAGACCTTGAGTCGACCCAGCTAAGCTGAACCTGGAATCCTGGCCCACAGCAACTGTGAGATATAAATGTGTGGTGTTTTAAGGCACTAAGTTTGTGGGAATGTTACAACAGCCATAGGCAACAATACAGTGCTAGTACCGATCTTATTTCACAGATGAGGCACAGAGGGGTAAAGTAGTCCCCTGGGGTCACACAGCTAGTGAGTGGCAGAGCTAGAACAGGAAGAACACAGGTGTGTCTGATTCCTCAATCAGTGCTCTCTCCATCTCCCCACACTGGCCCCTCCCCACACTGGCCCCTCTTCACAGTCAGACAGATATGGGTTCAAGTCACAGTTCTGCCACATTCTGTCCAGTGCCCATTTGGTCATGAGGAAGGTGAGAGGGAGGGGAGGTGTGGAGATGCAGCAACAGATAACTAACACGGGCTGCAAAGCTGGGGCCGAGAATCCACAGGCTCCGTGTGAACCACTTCCTGTCACAGATAATATCAAGGACCTCCCTCTCCTTGTTCTATAAGCATGCTCTGGCCTTACCTATCCTAAAATTCTGCCCCCTGGACACTACTCCATCACACCCTAGCTGCTCTCCCGAATCCCTTCTCAGAAGCCTACACCTCCATTCCTAATTCCTACTCAGTTCTCAGCCCATCCCCAACTGAGATAGTTCACACTGATTTCCACACTGCATGCAGCACTGTCACCTCCTTTGCCTTCCTGAGGGTTCTGTGTCCTCTGCTAACGTGCCTGCTCTCTGCAGGCTCCTCTCCACCTCTCTGATCTCTCCTGCATTTCCTTCACCTGCTCCCACCCCCCCACTTCACTCAGCCTCCAATGTTCCCACAACTGTGTTCTCAGCCAGTGCTCCTCTGTCCCCACAGCCATCCTCTGGGTGACCCCATTCCCCAAGCCCATCCTTCCACAGCTACCTGTATGCTGACACTGTCTCCCCAGGTTCCAAACCTCTATACCCAATTTGTGTGTTTCAACCTGAATGTTCCTGAGACTGGGAAACTCTCCATGCTTGTCCTACCTAACTTGCTTCCTCTCCTGTGCTCCTGATGTCATGGTATCACCCCAGAAGCCCCATCCCTGTCCTTTCCCTCACCCGTCACAGCCACATTCTGTGGAGTCTGCCTCCTTCATATTTTGCAATTTGTGTATTTCTGCTATTCCACCTCCCCTCTTCCCTAAGGGCCTTCATTTTTCACCTTGACTAATGTCTCTGCCTCCCTGCCTCTCATCCGGTTCCCTCCAAACTCAAGTTGGGACCAGTGTTCTCAAACCTTAGGCTGGGACTGGTGCCAGAATCACTTGGGAGCTCAGAGCACACAGAGTCCTAGGTTTCTCCCAGACAAACTAACTTCCTACTGCCAGAACTGGGTCCTGGACATCTTTGTTTGCCAAACTCTAAATCTGAGAACGCCCCTGGTCTAACGCACGCAGAATGAGCTCTTTAACAAGACTCTAATCATGCTCAAAACCCTTCAGTGGCTCTTTACTGCTCTTGGGCAGGACCAGCTACATAATTTGCAGACCCACTGAAAAATGAAAATATTTTTTAATGAAAATTTTTGTTAAAAAATTGTTTAAAAATCTTGTTAAAAAATTATTAAGAATTCCAAGACAGCAAGAGCAGAGCATTATGCCCAGCATGGGGCCCTTCTAATGGTGAATGCTGTGTAATTACATAGACCACATGTCCACAAAACTGGCCCTGTTCCGGGAAAAAAACTGTATCTCGTATTCAGGGCCTTCACTCCTCTGGCCCCAGCCTGGATCCAACCATGTCTCTGTCTACATGCTGCCTATGGACTCTTTGCTCTAGCCCCTGACTCCTTGCTGCTTCCCTATTACATCCTGTGACCACCTCCAGCCTTGGCTCATGGGGCTTTCCTAGCCCATGGTGCCTCCAGTCCACGCTCACCCCCACCAGTGATGCCCTTCACTGATCTCCACCTGCTGGGTCCTACCCATGTTCAAGACATTGCTGCTTCAGTCCTACCTCCTTGTGAATTCACGTCTCCCCTTGCCAGGGGCTGTGTGTATGCTGCATTCACACAGGCTATGTGGTGTAGGTGCTCTTTGGAGCAACATTCAGCTCCTCCCTGGGTGGAAGGTGCAGTGGTGGGGAGGGGGGCTGGGTCTCATCGCCTTTGGAATCTCCCAGGGCCAGAGAGTAGGAGGAAAGACCAAGCTAGAGGGAGCGTACCTGTACGTGCAGCTCATACACCTCTCTCCTGAGCTGGGCAGGGCTCTGCATGACGGAGATGACTCCAGATGTCTCATTAATTTCGAAGGCTCCATCACTCTCTGTCAAGGCGGAAAAGATGTGCCCTGCAGTTCCACACATGGCCATGGGAGGCGCAGGGGAGCCATGCCAGGCCGACTGCCCTGTGTTCCCAGGCACTCCCCCATTGAAGTCTCTATAGAATGTAATTCTATCATCTGGATCTTGCCAATGAGGAAACTGAGTTTCAGAGGGGCTAAGTAATTTGTCTAAGATTACACAGTGCATGTAGAGCTGGGACTTAAACTCACTTCTGAATCTGCCTTTCAGGTTTGATGGAACTTTGCTTCTCTTATGTGCCGTGTGTGTGTGTGTGTGTGTGTGCACACGTGTGTGTGTGTGTGTGTGTGTGTGTGTGTGTGTGTGTGTGTGATGGCAAGAGAAAGGGAGAAACAGACACACAGGTAGGGAGATACGGAGGGGGAGAAAGAGGAGAGAAAGGGAAAGAGGGAAGAAAGAGGCCAGAGGCTGCAGGAGGAGGAGCAGAGGAGGGAGAAGAGAGAAGAGGTAGGGATGGTAGGTGCTGGGTAATTATGGGAAGGCTGCAGAGGTGGAGGAGTGGGGATGGGGAGCAGTCAAGGCGGTCTGTGTACCTGGGGAAAGGAGCCTGCATGTGATGGTGGTGCGCTGATGCATGTGTGCACTGCTGGAGGGAGAGTGTGCACCACACATATCCTAGGGATAGGGTCGGGGAGGCAATGGGGTCTGAGTGAGAGCACAGAGACACATGCACGTCTGCCATCAGGCACCTGGAGTGATGATCCTACCGATGGGCCTGGCCCCATGGGGACCGGCTACTGGGGGCCACAGAACACACCCGGGGCCATCGTGACCTGCTCAGTTGCTGCTCAGTTGTGCTAAGAACACAGTCTTGGAGCCAGAAGACTTAGGTTCAAATCCAATGGGAATGTGGGAAGACCCTTTAGCTTCTCTGAGCCTCAGTTTCCTTGTCCATATATAGGGCTAATAGTAGGAAATGTCATTATCATCATTGCATTTAATTTTTTTAATTCAACTATATGCTCTAGGCCAGAAATGTAAAAGAATGAGAGGGGTGCCTAGATGGTTCAGTCAGTTAAGTGTCCGACTCTTGGTTTCAGCTCAGGTCATGATCTCAGGGTCATGGGTTTGAGCCCTATGTCGGGCTCTGTGCTGGGCGTGGAGCCTGCTTAGGATTCTCTCTCTCCCTCTCCCTTTGCCCCTCCTCCCCCAAAAAGAATGAGGGAAAAAAGCAGTAACTTTAAAAAGTGTAAGACACGTTGCCACCCCCTCTTGTTAATCAGCGTGTGCCCAGGGTGAAGGGACATGAGTTGGTGCCACCCACGTTGCTCTTGGTGTCCCCCCATGCTTCTCTCCCTGTTGCTGGACATAGTGACAAGCAGGAGCTGGAGCACAAGCCCAAGGCTTGTCACCTCCTGGAGGGACTCAGTGCCCCCCATGCCCCCCCAGTACATCTCGCACTTCTGGCTTTACAAATGAGGAAACTGGGACCCAGAGAGGTCTGGACAGATCACTCTGGTCACCCAGGAAGTAGGAGCTGCAGCCCAGCAATAGGCCTGTCCCCAAAGTTGCCCCAGACTCACCATTCAAGAGGCTGTAGAGAATTTGGTTGGGTTTGCCTCGGTCTCCGTCCATGGCAACCACCATCAGTACCTCCGAGCCCTGGGGGGAAAGGAAGCAGCTGCCTGAGGCCAATGGTGATGCTGGGGCTCTCCCCTCCCCAGATACTCACCCCCATCAGAGGGGAGGTGCCACTGCCACCCAAGAAAAGGGCCAGGCCTCTGTGTGCCCCACACCTGCTCTACAGGGAGACTGGAGCACCCACTGCTCCCAGGGCCGGAGGGACAGCCTGAGCCTGCTTCTCCCCACCACATAGGTTAGCACGTGGCCACCCAGGGACACTCAGGCCCCCCAAGCAGGCCTCCTCCTCACACCCCTCCTTTCCCACGCACCACAGTCAGCTCTGGCCTCCACAGTCCCTCCCTCAAGCCTCATCCTTGCTGCCTCATCCACATTTTGCCTTCAGAGGTACAGGGAGGGCGAGTCAGAGACAGGTGACAGGGGCTGGGCACAGAGGGGTCTCAGGCTAAGTCCAGGAACTAGGATGTTTTCCTGGGGTCCCGGCTGGGGTGCTGTTCGAAGGGTTTGGGCAGGGACGGCACAACCAACAAGCCTGCTCGGCCTCCGCCTGCCGCCCCCTTCTAAGCCCCCTGCTCAGGCCCTTCTCCTCAGCCTATCCACCCTCGTGGCTGCTTCCTGACCGTCCAAGTGCTGCCTGCTCTCCCTCAGCAACACTTTCCACCCTTAGCTCCTGGCAGGACAGCTGGCCTCCCCCGGCCCTGCCTGTGGGCCCCACCAGAGGAGCCGCCATTTCTCCCTCACTCCGTGCTCGTCTCTACCACTCAGCTGCCAGAAGATACGCAGAAGTGGTATCTTAGCTTGGGCCCAGCATGTAAGCTGTCCTCAGTTAAGTGTTTTCATTATCTCATCAGGTCTAGAAGAACCAGGCCCGGGGAAAAGAAAATGGAGAATGCCATTCAGTTCCACAGAGTCCTTGAGCGGCCGCTGTGTGAAGTCTGGTTCCCGCCTGGCCTCTGGCTCTAGGAGCGCTCACGGTCTGCCTGAGGTAGGGGGACATGTACATACATGGGTGTACCCCAGGAAGGGGTGTGCATAGCATGGGAGCAGAGAAGAGGAGCTCCCATCTCAACCAAAGATGGCAAGGAAAACAACGCCTGGGCTGACCTGAGAAGGACAAGGAGCGTCAGGCCCATGGGCAGGTCTCAGGCAGAGGCTAAGGACACAGCAGGGGAGATGGGCTGGGTGCTTAGAGGCTGGTGAGGGCTCAGGGGTGGAGGGGAGGTCGGGCCTTAGATGCCAGGCCTGGGGGCAGGACCTTCCCTGAGAGGCCCAAAGACAAGCATAGTCACCAAAACACCAGGGGCAAAGACTGCATTGAGGGGAGGAAACGGAGGCCGGCCTTGGAGCTGGGCCCGCAGGACAAGCCAGGCCTGTGGATGACGTCTGACAAGGGCTGTGGTAGTTCAGAAGCAAACCATGGGAGAACTACTGGTCTGAGCGACCCCAGGCGACAGGCTTGGAGCTGGGGAGGCACAAAGGAATCTCACCCCCCTCACCCACACAAGGGGTAGAAAAGGCCCCACCCAAACCAAGGCAATGGGCCACCTGCCAGCCTCTCTTCTCAGCCCTTCTGAGGGGCTGAACATTGGCAGCTGGGTTAGAGTACGTCTGAATGAGTGAAGAAATGCCTGTCACAGTCTTGGCCCCCAACAGGTGCTCCACACACCAGCACCTGTTCTTCGCCCTTACACTTTCACTGGCAAAAGGACATGCTCATGGGCCGAGCCTGAGGCAGTCCAGAGCCAGCCACTTGAGGAGGGTGACCCAGGGCCAAGCCACAGGGGATCCCGGGGCAGTGGCGTCTGGAGGAAACACTGGGCTGAGGGGCCAGCCACCCACCGGAAGGGTGTCCTCATACACATAGCCGTAGTAGGGTGTGCCCACGAAGACAGGGGCCATGTCCTGCACATCGTCCACATTGACTGTGACCGTGGTGGTGGCTGAGAACACCACATCAGCTCCTCGCAGCCTCCCTCCGCCATCCTGGGGAAGAATCAGAATGAAGAGAGCTTGGCCTCTGGATGGCCCCCGGTGGAATCCGGCTTCTGCCACTTCCTGGCCTCGAGACCAGCTGCCCTGATTTCTGTTAGCTCCTGTTTCACCTGGAGATCATTTCTGCCTCATAGGGGTTATTTAAATGGGATGATGCATGGAGGTCTTTAGTCAGGGCCTGGTACGTGCTAGGCACTCAAAAGTGTTCCTTTGGAAAAAAAGAGTGAGTTCTCTCTCCAGGGAAACCATGGCAGAAGAGGAGGGGTCAGAGCCAAATTCTGCCTCCTACCAGGAGCCAAGCCTCAAACACCTCCTGAAGACCTACTAAGAGCAGGACTTGTGCCCAGGCCTGAGCCTGCAGGTGTGTGCCCAGCGAGCCTAGCCCTCACGGAGTATCGGGCAGGTGGTACGGGCCGCAGTGGGATGGCCTGTGGCCAGCATGTGACCAGCAAGGGCCTTTCTTGTCCTGGAAAAGAAAACGTTGGGCCCAGAGGGACAGCTGGGGTTTCCCGCCCTCAAGGGACAGAGCGGCCACCTTGGCTGAGCCCCTGCTGACTTGCAGGGTCCCACACCCTGCCCTTTAGAAATGGGAGGAACTCAGCGAAGCCTCACAGGTGGGCAGATAAGGAAACCGAGGCTCAGAGAGGGTGACTGATCACACAGAGAGGAACAGGTGAGGTGAGCAAGCCCAGGCAGAGAGAAGGAGGTGCCTGGAGGCCGGGTTGTGGGGATTGTGAGGGAGCATGGTCTCCAGGCCATGGCCACCTGGTCCTCCGGAGGGGAGCCAGGCCTGTCAGTCCTGATGGGGCATATACCCTCTTCCAGGAGGGAATATCCCCTCTCCAGCCCACACACTCCAGCCTCCCTGAAGACTAGGTCCACGTCCGGGCAGGGTCCACATCAACGGAAGTTCTCAGCAGTCGCACCCCCACCCCCATCCCCAACAGACCTTCAGCCTTCCAGAGCACCCCCACTCCCTTATAGACCCTAACTCTCTTCCAATCCCAGGGCAGCTTCCCTTGAGGAAGGCTGAAGAAAGACCAGATGCTCCCCATTCCTCCCTCTCTGTTACCTTGGCAACCACGGTGACAAAATGGGCCCGGGCCTTCTCGTAGTCCAGTGTGGCCCCAGGCCGGAGGCGCAGCACACCGCTGTGGCGGTCCAGGGCGAATTCGGTGGCGTGCGTATTCTGTAAGAGTGAGGGGCAGGCTGGGCCTCAGAGGGGGACCCAGGCCGGCCCAGGAATGGCCGCTTTGGGGTCTTCGCCGTCCTTTGTCACAGGAACTCTGGCCTTGCTGGCCCCTAGGGTCCCCCTCCCATCCCTCCACGTGCTCCCGGCAGGGCCCTAGCCTTCTTGCTGCCCAGCCTCCAGCTCCGCTCTGGCCTGGACCTCCCAGCAGGTAGACACGCCCGCAGAGTGCTCTAACCTAGAGGGAGTGGGGCTTGGAAGCCACAGTGGTGGAGACAGCCTTCAGGATCTTCCAACCCCAACAAGTAAGCGGCTGTGGGCCAGTCGCAGGCAGCTTGGGGGGTGGTGGAGGGTGGGCGGGGACAGGAGATGATTCTCAAGCCGGTAAAGGGTTACTGTGTGTCATGAGCTGTTACTGGAGCTTTACGTATATTTAATCCCCACAGGAACCCGTGAGGATGGGCTTGTGCCTTTCCCACTCTGCACGTGAGGAAGGAGAGCTGGGAGAGCTAGATGAGGGGTTTGAAGGCCCCACCAGGAGGTGGTGGGATTTTTCTAGGACAGGTGGAGCCCAGGGGATTTCTCCAGAACCCCTGTTGTCAGCCACCGGCTGTACTGCCGTGACAGTTGTGAGAGCCAGGGACTGACCGCGGGGAACAGAGGAGTAGCCACAAGAGGAGCCGCTGTGGGAAGCGAGGCTGGTTCCTGGGGGAGCCCCGGGAGGAGGAGGTGCAGGAAGGGGGTCTCTGTCTTTGATGGGCTTGGGGGGAGGGCTACGGGTGGGGCGGTGGTGTGACTGCTCTGTTCCTCCTGACAGATCTTGCTCTGCCTTTTTTCCTCTCCATAAGCCTAGGCCCAGGCAGGTTTTTTGCACCCTGTGTGGGTGCAGTGCGCCCAGCCCTCTCCCGGGGAAGGGGTTGGGGGTAGAGAGGGTGGCAGGGAACTGAGAGGGAGCCAGGATGGGCCAGTCAGGGGAAGACGGCTTCCACCCCCACTCCTCTCCTGTCCCCACCAGCCCAGCCCATCCTTGTGAAGTGACATCGCTGACACTCTTCGGGAATAGTGGAGGTGCTGACTCAGGGCTTTGGTGACGGAGGTGGTGGCCACCATCCAGGTGTCCCCTCGAGCCCAGGCCTCTGGTAATGACCTTACCTGCAAGAAGTAGGTGACACTCCCTCCAGAGCCTGTATCCTTGTCCACAGCATGCACCGTAATGATGCTGCTCCCAGTAGGTATGTCCTGAGGGGTCACAGCCATGAGGGGGGTCAGTCCCGGGGCAGTGACAGAATGCTCAGGGGACAGGGGGGAAGGGAGCCATAGAGAGGTGCAGTCAGGGAGTGAAGGGCTAAATAGAGGTGAAATGGTGAGGATTAACCAGGGAGACCCCACTGGGGGAGAGGCAGCCGAGGAGGAGACATGCTACAGGCAGAGTGGGTGAGTAGGTGCATGGAAGAAGGAAGGAGAAAGAAAGGAGCAAACAGACATCCTCCAAAACTAAGAATCCAAATAGACAAAGGGTTTAAATACAAAATGGGGAAATGGTTAATAGACATATCCCGCATTACCAGCGATCAAGTACACACAATTTAGAGCCAAAATGAAGTATCTTCCTTCTACTGAATTAGCAAACATTAAAAAATTCAAGAATCCCCAATGTGGGTGAGGGATGGGGAGACAAAGTCCCTCCCACATCCTTGGGGAGAGAGCAAGCCAGTGCCAGCCTGGCAACTCATGCTTTCAACCTCATCATTTCACGTCTTGGACTATATCTTAAGGAAATCATTCGAATTAGCTACATGGAAGTTTTATACTTATGTTCAGAATTTGACGTTTCTTATGACAGCAAAAATTTAAAACATCTTAAATATCCAAACGTAAAGGACTAGTTCAGTCAATGATGGAATATGCACTAAGAGGAAGCTATTAAAACGACAGTTACCTAAACTTTACAATTACTGAGGAAATGCTTATGTTGTAAATTAAGTGAAAAATAGTATACAGAAAGCGTATGTTTAGTATTGTCATGGCTATGCAAATAAGCAAACAAAATAAATCCATTGTGGGATTCCAAAATGACAGGGAAGAACTACACCCAGATTTGACAATGTTGTCTCAAGCTGGAGGGATTGAGGGTGATTTTTGAAATTCATTTTTTCTACTCTTCTATATATTTCACATTTCTACAATAAACATACATTACAATTATAACGGAAAATGGTAAATGGACATTCCTGTGGATAACAATGAATGTGTGAGGGGTTGGCAACGGAGGTGGGGGAAGGGCAGGAAGGGAAGGGCTCTCCAGAGCGCAGTGAGCGAGGAGGAGGTGCTCTTCACTCTGGGGCGGGTCCCTTGGGACAGGTCACAGGGCAGCCCAGAGGGAGGGAGGGCGTCAGGGTGGGAGCGCATCGGTTCTACCGTGGGGCCTCTTGCTCACCTCAGGGACCTGGACAGTGTAGGGCTCCTGGACGAAACTGGGGGCCTCGTCATTGGCATCGGTCACCAGGATCGTGACTTCTTCTGCCACCTGAGAAGGGGCAAAGGGGACAGGAGTTGGGGCAGTGAGACTTTCTGGGCAACAAAGGGACAGTGGCCTCTAATACCCCAGGCGTATGTCTCTGCCCGACATCTCTCCTTCTTCATGCCCTCCCTCCCTCTCTCCCTTCCTCGCCTTTTTTCTTCCCTCCTTCTTTCCTTCTTTTACTCATTCATGCAACAATTACTATGAAGCAACCACTTGGTACCAAGCACTGTGTTCCATCCCAGAGACAGAAGACACAGTCTGATGGTGCGTGTTTTGCAGAATGGGATGGCAGGCAAATCCACATGTAAAGAAAGGTGGTGACCTCAAGCACGGTGATAACAGCGGCATGCCAGGCACTGTGGGTAGGGCCCCTGTGCTATACGACTCGGGGAGCACCATGGCCTAAGTAAATGCACCCATTGGGTTTGTGGGTGCACGGTCTAGGAAGCTGTCTCCAGAGGCCCCGAGAAGCGGCATCTAGCCCAGCCAGTGGTGGGGACGGCAGGGAGGCTTCGCAGAGGAGTGAGATTTAAGCTCTGCAGCAGGCTGTCAGGAGAGAGGGGAGGAAGTGGAAGGGTATGCCAGGAGGTGAAGGAGCAGCTAGGTCTGGGAGTGCAGCCCTGTCCTGTGCATATGTTGGAGCAGCTCTCGCTGCGCCTTGGCTTGGATTTGCCAGAGAGCCCCTAGGAGGCAGGAGGAACTGTGGGCAAGCCCAGGGAGCTAGTGCTGCCAGGCGGCTGGCTCAGGGGCACACTTACCAGATTCACGCCATCGGAAATGCTGATGATGGCCTCGATCTCATCGTCCCTCTGTAAAGCATAGGGATTGAGTGAGTGTCTGGGAGTCTGTTGTACCTGGGGACCCTGAGGTGGGGGGAAGCTCTCCCTGCCCCACTGAGCCCACCAGAGCAGACCTGGGCATTGCAAGGGAGCTATGGTGCAAGGCAGGGTGACCAAAGCTGCCTCTGGCCATGTTTGAGACCTTGTTTTGGGTCTCAGTACATCAGGGGTTCTCATAAACTCAAGTGGTATTCAGGCACGGAGAGAGAATGCTCTCCTGCTAGAATAAAGACAGATGCTGACCTAGTGTGCTGGAGGTCCCAAGGAGCTGGGGTTTCCCTTTTATCTTCCTTCCCCTCATCTCTCCCACACCTCACTGTATTCCACAGTCCAGGTCTGCAGTATCTCAAGCACTCCCTAGCCTGTGGTGGGACCTCAGTGAGGAACGGTATTGAGGTCAGCAGGCCCCCACGAGGCCAGGGAGGGGTGCGCAGTGACACTTCCACCTCGGGGTCCCTGCAGCAGCCTCTGAGACCAACCTTTCCTTTCTCTACCCTGGCCTGCAGTAGGTGGAGTCTGCTGTGGGACCAGAGTTGGCCATAGGCTCATGGTGGAGGTTCAGTTCTGTGGTCAACAAGGCCCACCAGCCTGGTGTGGGGTCTCAAAAGAGAAATGCAGCTCAGGCCCTGGCACCCATAGGTTCAGAAAGGTGCAGAGGGGTGGAGGGGTGGAGTTTTACCAGACTCAGACCTACTCTCTAAACCACTCTTTCCCAGGCTGGCTTAGTCAGTAGAACATGTGACTCTTGATCCTGAGGTCAAGAGTTCGAGCCCCGTACTGGCATAGAACTTACATTAAAAAAAAAAAAAAAAAAGACTCTTTCCAGCCCTGATCTGCTGTCAGTTTTCTGTGGTTTACAAGACCTCTCCAGGGATGACCTCTAGGGAAACTTCCAGCCCACAGAGGTTTGTCTGCACACCTGGGAGACAGCACTTCTCACACCTCTCCATACCTCTCTGTCCAGCTCTTCAACCAAGGTGATGTTTCCGAAATTGGGGTCCACAGAAAAGACACTTCTAGCGCTGGGGTCAAAGCTGATGTGGTAGGAGACAGGGTCTCCCTCAGGGTCTGTCCCATTTAGAGTATATACATGAGAACCTGGAAGGAGACACAAAAGGGGAGACTGGAATCTGGGACCCAAATTTTCCTAAAAGTGGCATCTGTTCAGGACCAGGGATTCGGCTGTTTATAAGGTGGGTATTCAATCCATCGCTGAAGGTCCCGCCCTGAGATGAGCATTGGCTGCAGGCCTCATCCCTGTGGGCTGCTTCCCACCCCTTCTCATCATTCTTCCTAACTGTCAGTGAGATGTTAGTATCAGTCTCTGCATGGATTGTAATTCATAATACAGATAACAGTAGAGCTTCAGGTCTGCTGTGCCTAACTCCAGGGCCTCTTCAAGTCCCAGGAGCCAAGACTGGGGTTCCCTGGGTGTGGGGGATGGGAGAAAAGGGAGGAGCCATTAAGGCAGGCGAAGTGACCCATGGTGCAGCATTGTGCCCCCATGTCTGGATTAGTCCTAAGGGGTTCCTGATTGGTGCATTTCTACACAGCTATCCTTCTGCTCAGGGTTCCCAGCCCAGACAGAGAGAGAGGGAAGAAGGGAGAATCTCCTCTTTCCACCTTTCCCCCTTGCTCATGCATATCCCAGCAAGTTGGATGTTCTTAGGCCTGTTTAAAGCCTAAAGATCCAAAGCTCCAGGAGGTAAGTATATTCGCTCAAGGTCACAACAGTGAGTAAGGGCCAGTGCTGTGGCCAAGCCTAGGGGTTATCATCATGCTGCCAAGTGCTGCCTGCTGTCTGGGGTGGTCCTGTCTCTGGGCCCGGAGCCGGATCTCCAGGACTGGCCTGGCTTAGGTCTCCACGACAGCCGTGACCTCCTTTCCTGCAACTGCCCTGGGGAATTCAGAGAGCAAACAGGGCGCCCCAGGAGGGCCCACAGCCTGGCACTGGGTGTCTCCATAGGCTCAGAAGAGTCACGGGTTCAGTCCTTGTGTCCAGGGGAACGTGGGCCACCCTCTGGGAAACCAACAGGGGGCCGGTGCCTGGGCTACTCACCTACAGGGGTGTCCTCCGGGAGGCTGAACAGGGCCATGTTTCCGTTGGTGCTGCCCACCCCATTGTCAAAGAAGTGCGGGGCGAAATTGGCCTGGGCTAGGAAGAGAACAGGCAGGAGAACAGACACAGGGAAGGACAGCTTCACACCAGCGTGGTCACACGTCTGCCCAGTCTGCCCAGGCTGGCAGTCCCCTCCCCAACCCCAGCACACCGACAGACTGGGCTGGGAGCTGCGGAGAGGGTCTCTCCACCACCACCTCCCGCAGGCTCAGGCTTGGCTCGGGCTTGTCAGGGGCAAGCACCATCTGGGGCACTTAGAATCCAGGCAGCGGCCAATCTCAACCCACCAATGGACAGACTGGGAACCCCGCGCCCAGAGCGTGGCAGTGCCCTGGCCAAGGTCACACAGGGACCTGGGACACCCTCCCCTGCCACAGCAGCCTTCAGGGCAGCCGCCAACGCTCCCACCCCGCTTCTGAAGAAGCTGAGGGCAGCGGGGGTCCTGGCCCCAAATCCGGGGTCTCCAGGGTAACTGCCGAACCCGGTAGGTGGAAGGATCGCCCCACCCCTCCCCGTGCCGTCCCCCCGCCCGAGGCCCACCGTGGAAGCGAACTGCCCAGAGCTCTCCCTGGGCGCCCACCCGGGCAGTGCCGGCTCCCGCGCCCCGTCCCGACCCCGCCCTCGGGGGCCCGCGGCCACTCACCCAGGCAGAGGTGCAGCAGCCCCAGGGCCAGGGCGGCCGCGGGGCCGCGCCTCATGTCTCCGCGGGCGGAGAGCGTCGCTCACCGCAGCCGGGCCGGGCGCAGGAGCGCGGAGCATGCCCCGGGCTGCGCGGAGTGCAGAGACGACGGTGGGGGCGGCGGCGGGAGGGGCGCGGGGCGGGCGCGCCGGGTGGCGCGAGGGCGCTAAGCGGATGACACCGCTCGGATCCGCGCAGCTGGAGCGCTCCCGCCAGCCGCCAGAAGACACCAATTAGTGCGCGCGGAGGTGCGGGGCCTGGCTCCCAGCCTCGGGCGGGAGGGGTGGCGGCGAACTCGTCTCCTTACCACGCCCCCCTCGCCCTGGACTGGAGCGCAGGCGCCGAGGGGTCCCCAGCTTCGCAGCCCTCCGGGGCACTGGGGAGGGGGCCAGATGTCTTCCCCCCGATGGCCCTGAGCAGAGCGCTGGAAAATTGGGGCTTCTGGGGGTCCCCAAGTTCTGGTGGGCCTGGGCTCCGCTGGAGGTTTCCCTTTTTACGAACTTCCACCGTGACTTTGAGGGAGTTTGGCACTCTCTGAGCCTGAGCGTTCCAGGCTGTAAGACAGCCTGAGACTAGAGGGGTCCCTCTAGACTAGAGGAGGAAAGGGCAGAAGGGGATGGATCGGCTGGGGGCGTGGGGCGGGGGCCGGGGTGGAGGGGAAGGTTCCAGGGAAGTGCCTCCGAAGGCTTGGGGGGGGGCAGTGAGATCAAAAGACAAAGAGGAGGGTTGTGGTAGGGAGAGGAGCAGACGGGGGGGGGGGGGGGCGTTATCAGGCCCACTTCACTGGGATCCCAACTCCTTTCTGTCCTGCCCCCCAGACCAAGCCAGCTGTCCCAGCGGGTGGGATCGCTAGCTTGTGTGATCACTAGTGGGGGTTCACATATATGGTGGGGAAGGGGGGGCGGTGTTCAAGTCATCACTAAGGTGGGAGGCTGAAGTTACCCAGTAGCAGGGTGGCCTACTCCCTCTCCCGTGTCCAGTGGGTGCCAATGGAGAAGTAGAAGACCCATTCAGGCCTTGTAAGGAAGGATGAATGGATGAAGGCAGGATCAAGCTCGTGCCTGGGACAGGCTTGCCAACAAAGCCGGTCAGCAGAGGTGTGGACTGCCCCAGGAGGGGTGAGCTCCCTATCCCCGAAGGACAGTTAGTCAAAGCAAGGCGCTGCTGGGGGGGGGGGGGGCGCTGGATGCTGAAAAGTAAGTGAAGCAGAAAAGCTTCCTGGTTGTTGGTAGATTTCCCCAGACTTCGCACTCATTCTCTTGCTCTGACACTGGTTTGGTTGGAGAAGCAGCCTGGTCCCTTCTACTCACAGGGGCACACTGCGGTCACTTTAGGCCCAAGCTTGGTCACTCCCCAGGATGACCTTGGAAGGGTGTATCCACAGATGGAGAGACCTCTTTGTGTGCTTCTTGGAGAGGCCTCCATGGCTGGGGTCTCAATATTTCTCTGTAGGGGCCTTCATCAGAACAGAACATCACCCGTCCCCCTGGGTCAGCCCTCCTTGATCTACTTAGCAAGAGGAATCGGGACAAGGAAATGAATCAGTAGTCCCAGAGCGTGGGGCAATTTTCAGGCCCAGTTAACCAGAACCTTTCTACTTGAATCTCCATGGGTTTGGCCCTTTGGCTGGAAAATGCGCTTTATTATTTTTTTTAATATTTATGTATTTATTTGAGAGACAGCATGCATGCATGAGCGAGCTGGGGACAGACAGAGGAAGGGGAGCAGACTTCCCCCTGAGTGTGGGGCTCCATCTCAGGACCCTGAGGTCAGGACCCTGAAATCATGGCCTGAGCCAAAACCAAGAGTCAGATGCTTAACCAACCTAGCCACCCCGGTGACTCTGGAAAATGCATTGTAAATTGCACGGACATTTGTGCATCTTTCTGTCACAAGATGTTGGGACAAGGCCAAGGCAAGCTTCCACAAGTCTCCATAGAGATGAGGAGACTGAGGCTTTCTGTAGATCACCCAGTGTGCTGGAGGCAGAGCAAGGGTGTCCTGGGGTGAACACCTCGCCAGTGTGCTGACTGTTCCCGTCTGCCTCCTTCCTCCTCACGTGGTTCTGGTGCCTTGACTTCTTTCTCCTCAGTTCACTCAGTCAACAGACTTGCACTGGAGAGGAATAGTGAATGAAGGAGTACCCCCACATGCCGTGTGTGTGTGTGTGTGTGTGTGTGTGTGTGTGTGTGTGTGTGTAGTTACCCATATTATCTCGTGTAACAATGACGTCTTCTGATGCAATTGTCCCTGCCTTAGAAAGGAAGGAGCAAAGCACAGAGAGGGCAAGTCCCTTGTCCAGCTTCACACGGCCATTGAGGGAATGAGCCTGGAGTCACGTCCAGTTTGGGCTAACTCCAAAAAAAGCTGAAACATTCAGCGGCAGAGGGAGATGACCGTGAAGCTACTGAAGCTTCAGCTCCTGGGAGCCTTGCTCACACGTCTCTTCCATAGCCTTAATTTTGTATTTGTAGTTTATATATATTTTTTCCTTAAAGAGACCACCCCTCTTCAACTGTACCGGCTCAGCTCTGCTAGCATGACTAGCTGTCCTGGTTTGCCGGGGGCTGAGGGCGTTTCCAGGGATGTGGGACATTCAGTGATGACACTAGGAAGGTCTGGGGTAAACTGGGACAAGCTGGTCCCTGTAGATCCATCCCTGTCCACAAAGCATTTGAGAACCTGGGAAAACAGCAGTTCTTCACGGAGGTTCTCACCACGGACCCTGGTCTTGACCTTTGGCGCAGAGAATGAGAGGCTCTGTGGAAGGCTCGGTGTGTCATAGCTGGGAAGGGCTCACCTGCTGTGAGACACAGGGCTTGGCCCTCACCTGCAGACCCTGGGCAGCCTCAGACACACGTCGCCTTCTCCTCCACATGTCTATCACCCCTGCAGGGTGACGAGCTCCCTCTCTTCTAGGGCCTCCTAGCCGTGGCACCAGCAGTGAAACACTAAATCAGTCTAGCCTCTCGGTCAGGTGCTGACAGCATTTCCTCAGGTGGATTTACAACAGCTGGTCCGGCTGTCAGTAAATGGGAATTTGAGTGTCAGCTGCCAGCCTGGGCACGCGAGTGTGTTCTTCCTCTAGCTGCCTACATGCAACCCGGGCTCTCACAGCCTCTTTGCTCTTGTCCGATCTACCATCTACTCTGAAACGTGGCCTTCCCCTGTCTGCTTGCTCTGTCCAGGCCAGGTGTAGGGTGGCTACACTGGTTTCCTCTGACATGTAGATGGGACTCCTCCCCTATCTAAGGCGCTGCCTGTCCCTGTAACTGAGGTACTAGGCAGGAGCCTGGGGCTGCCACCTGTTCCCCAGGACCCATCTCGTCGGTACTAGTACCCAGTGGTTCTGACTCCTGGGTCGTGATGCTGGCTCTTGGTCACTGACACTCAACACAGGTGGGCAGAAGCTCCACCCTGATGTTGCCTGTCTTCACCTCACAGTGCTCGCTCTCCTTTGCCATCCAGCCTGCCTCCTGGCTGAGTCTAGGTAGGGGACACAGCAAAGAATGTCTTCTCCTCCAGAAGGGTTTTTTTTCCCTGGCATCTTCTGCCCCCAAGGGGAATTGGTCCCTACGTGGGACTTGACAGGGTCTTTACAAGACTTCAGTGCTGTAATCTGTCTGCCTTGGTATCTCCCACAGAGTGCTGTGAACCTTTTAGGGCAGAGACCATGTCATGCGTAAGTTTCTTCAGTATCTACACAGGGCTTGTCACATAGTAGGTCGTCAGTGAGTAATTGTTGACCAGCTGGAGGAGTGACTGAATAAATGAATGCATGAAGAGGTCCCTGACGATGTCGTAAGTCTGGCTTCCTCGTCCTAGTCAGCAACTAATCCTCTGCATGCCTTTGACATGCTCCTTCCCAGTCCATCCTTCCTCAAGTTGATAGACTGGAGTAGCCAAGGGGCATCCACGGACATGCCTGCTGAGCCAGGCAGGAGGCTAGTGTGTGAAGGCTGAGCTACAGGCAGCAGGGAGTGGTGGAGACTGCCGCACATGGATACGTGTTCATACCCACCGTGTCTCTAAACGCTAAGTTGAACAAGCAAAATGGCTACCTTTTGATGTGGAAAAGAACCTTTTTCTGTTCTGCTGTCTTGCAACCTGACCTCTCCCACCTCTGGTTCACACTTCGCAAATCCTGAGGGGCAGTGCGGTTTGACAGATTAAACAACAGATGAGCCAAAGATCTTTTCCAGAGACGGAGCTGTTGATAACAAGTCTGCCGGTTGCCTCTGGACCTGTCCACGTGGTATGAGGCTGCTGGTAAACTGGCAAGGTGCAGCCCCGGCCTCGGGCAGCAGATTTGAACCCTGAACACATTCTTACCCTAGAAGTTTTATGATGCTTCCAAGGCGGGGAAAAGGGCTGTGGAGTTGGTCAGGGGAGTCACATGTGGGGTCGTGTGTGAACATTAGCCAGCTGGGGCTTGGCCTCTCTCTGTAGCGCTCCAGAAGGTGGTCTACCCCACATGGTTTGCCCAGAAATCAGCTTGGAGCTGAGTCAGCAGAACAGGTGAACACACAGGGCTGTAAAGTGCATGTGGGTAGCCAGGGAGGAAATTGGTCCAGGAGGACGCAATCCGGAATGGTGGTGAGGAGGGGGAGAGACTGGATCTGTCGAGTTTGCTGGAAGCAGATCTGTGACCATCATTTGGCTTCTGTTTCAGAGCCAGGCACTTCTCATCTTATTAGTCTCCCCAGCAGCCCTGTGTGACAGACAGTCAGCCTCGCTTTACAGGTGGGGAATCTGGGGCTCTAAGAGGTCACCTGACATCCCCGATGTCAGCCAGTAGGCACCTGACCGAACCCTCATTTGAACCCACATCTGTGAAGCCTGGGCTCTCTCAACTATGCCACGTGCCCCACACACTCAGGGTGTTGCCATGGAGACTGTATACTTTTCCCTAGTGACTTTAGTGCCAGCTGCCACTCTGTCTAGGTTCTTCGGGGAGTCAATAAGGGCAAAATATGAATTCAAGTTTTATAAATTCAAGTCACTTCTGGATGTTTGGAATCCTCATGGGATCCCCAGTAGCCTTGAATAACCTTATTCATCAGACGTTCCCTGTAGACTCAATGCACCCTTTGACGGTAAAGTTCTTCCACCAAATTTAAAAGCTTGTGTTGCAACTTCTGGAGGTGACATCCCACAGGTGAGAGAGTGGGAAGGAAAGGTTGTGGCCTTTGGCCAGCCTCCAGCTCTGCATGGGAATCTCTGCTTGGGAGTGGGTGTCAGGCTTTCCCTCACTTCCCAGAGGAAGGAGAGATGGGGCAGGGGTGGGGGTGGGAACAGGCAGGAGCAGGGTCCTCGGCTCCCTTTTGCACCTCCCACCTTTGGCCTGGGCTGCACTGAGGGGCTGGTGTCCCCGGAAGGTCCCTGTGGGTCCCTGCCCATCCTACCCGAGGCTGGTCTCCTGTATGCCAGGGCCTGCACTCCTGCCCCAGAGATAGCCTTCTCCTTTTCCCAACGGGTGGCTGTGTCCTCCTTTTATTTGTGTGCATTAAGTGACTGGTCTTTCCTGCCCACAAAGAAGCTGAGGCTCCTGGGGCCCATGCTTTCCAGAACATAAGGCTAGACTTGGTTCAGTGGCTGGACACACAACCTCTGGATTGGTCTTCCTGGCTGACTCTCAAACACACATATTTAGCTAGGTGTGAGTGTTTTCTTTGCCTTTTCTGTCGGTGTGTTGCAGGGTGGGGCGGGGCTGGTGGTGATGGAGAGGAGAGGAGAAGGCCTGGGGTCAAGGACGTGGAATCGTCACCTGTCCCACGGCCGGTGGCTGTGTGGTGCACCTTGCCGAGGGAGTTCCTGCTGAGAGTCTGACCCAGCCCAGGAATGTTCACCGTGGACCAGTCTCAAAGCCCACCCAGCTACCAAGTCTGTAAGGCCACTCGACTGCTGCTCAGAACCCCTCTAATTCCTCTGCTCCTTGCCCCTGGCCCTGCCTCAGTTCCAGCTCATTCCATCTCCTCCTAATGGCCCTTCCTATATGCCTTCCCTCCTGCTTGCAAATACTTCTGGCTCTTCATCATCCTCACGATAAACTCTCAGTATCTGATGACAGTCTGGGAGCCCCAGATGGACTCCTCTCCTTTCCCTTTGTGCCCTGGTCCTGCTGTCCAGTTGCTGTGAATTCTCCTCACTCAAGTCTTCTGCCTGGCCTTTACTGCTCCCCTTCTTCGCCCCCCCACAACATGCACACATTTACACATGCTTACACTTGCACACGCATATCCCTTCTCTAGCTGGAAATCTCCCCTATTTCAACTCAAGCGTCAGCTTATCTTTTCCCTCCCTCTCCTGTGCCCGGCCCTCTGTTTCTGCCCCGGAGCTCATGCCCTGGTGCTCACAGCCCGGTGCTTCTCAGCCCTCAAGGACCGCATTTGTTCATGTCTGAGCCTCAGAACCTAGCACTCTCTGGCCACTGGCTACCCCGGGAATGGGCGAGTGAGTGAGTGAGCCAGCCCGTGAATGCAGGCTCTGAATGAAGGGAAAGGTTTGGCACGACAAGGTAGGGGCTCTGGCTGGCCCTGGGACGGCTGTCCCCAGAGCCCCATGCCAGAGAACGTCTGCCCACCAGCCTTGCATCTGGTGGGCCTGGCACTCACAGACACGGCTGTGCGGGTGGCGTGGAGAGGGGCTTCTCACCTTGCTGGGAGAATCAGATAAGAAGGAAGCTTTCCTGAGAGATAAGCCTCTTAGACCTGGGCCATCTGTTCCCTCTGAGCCATAGCCCCGAAGCCCTGGCTCCTTGTGGGCAGAAGCTCAGCCCCAGGGGGTGGGGGAGGTGGAGGGGTGGAGGAGTGGGTGGGGGGGCAGGGAAGGCAGGGACTTCCCGAACGGAGCCCCTCTGCGTGCCCTTCGTGGGCCCTTTCCATCCATTTGTGTGAGGGAGCCTCATGTCAGCCCTCCGAATGGGTCCTGGGCTCTACATTTTACAGAAAAGGGAACTGACTCACCCAGGTCACACAGAAAATCCTGGGCAGGACTAGGATTTGAGTCCTGGTGTGTCGGACCAAGACCTTTGCTATTGTTAGGAGTCCCCACTCTACCTTCTCATAGTTAGATTTTGCTGTGATGAAGGGGTGGCCTCTAGCAGAAAGCTGTGGCTCAGGCCCCATCGCCGACTTTCTCAAACAAGGATATGCCATGCATTTTGTGTGTTTATTGATTATTTGTGTGCTTGAGGGTTCTTCCCGGCAGACTCACATCAGGAAGTTAGGAAGCGGTTCCTTCAGGGGCCATCAGATGTGGGACGGTTAGAGGCTACGTGTATTTCAGGACGGCTGTGCCTCAGCAGACTTGGTCGCTGCTCTTGGGGGCCTGTTACCCTCCACCCTAGCCGGCTTAGAAGGGTCTGGATCTGTAGCTGACACAAGTCAGAGTGGCATCTTGACTGTCAGCACTGTAGGGGCCCCGTGGGGACTGAGACCAAGTGGGCGGAGCCTGAATAACTCTGAAAGTTGGTGGCATAATTGGGACTGGCATCTGAAATTCTGGAACTTTCTTAGGGCCCTTTCTGCCCAAGGTGAAGCCCTCCAACCTCCCAGTTCACTGTCATGAGGGTTGAAAAGGGTAGTGAAACCAACTGATGCCAGTGACTGAAGGGTCTTCCTTGAAGGGTTTTTTCCTCTCCCGACTTTACATCTCTGAAGCCAACATGAACCCAGAGAAGCTAACTTACTCGTTCAAGGCCACACAGCAAGACAGGCATTCCAGATTTTTGACTTTTGTATTTATGTTGTGGTTTTCAGAAAATTCTAGTTCAGGCTTTTCTAAAAGGCAATGTGAGCACGGTCCAACGTGGCAGGAAGAAATGTTGTGTCTTTAAGAGAAGAGGCTCATGTTCATGGGTAGAAGCTTCCATGGGCCGAAGCTCTTGACATCTTTGCCATCAGCCCCAGCTTCGAGAGGAGCATCCTGGGAGAACCTGAGACTTCCGGGTGCCTCGAGCACTGGGCATGAGGGTCTTAGCTGTGTGCAGTCTTGTCTGGGGAACATTACACTTGCGGGAGAGCCCCAGGTACCACCCAAATGCGGGACTCTGGCTTGAACTTACACGGTCTGCAGAGCCTCACAGGGCGCCCTGGGAAGGAGTGATGGTGCAGGCAAGACAAGAGCCAGAGAGGCAGGCAGAGTGGGGGTGGAGAAAGGAGAGAACACAATTAAGGTTCATTTCTAGGCACAAAGAGTTTTTAAAAATCAAGGCGAGAAGCTTATCTTCTTCCTGGAGGCCCAGAAGGAACCCTTCATGGCAAATGTGACCGGCTCAGTTTATTTTAGTCCCATCAGGGAGAAATCTGATTTACCAGCAGAAAATGGTGAGAAGGTGGCTTATGGGCTAAACTGGCTCTGTCAAGAGCACAGTCCACTAGGGGCGCCTGGGTGGCTCTGTCTGTTAGTTGTCTGCCTTGGGCTCAGGTCATGATCCCAGGGTCCTTGGATCGAGTCCCGCATCAGCGGGGCGCCTGCTGCTCCCCCTGCTTGTTCTCTCATGTGCGTGCTCTCTCTCTCTGACAAATGAACGGATAAAATTAAAAAAAAAAAAAAAGAGCACAGTCTACTAAAGTTGAGGGTCTGGAAGGCCTGTTTCTGATGGCCATGGTAGGAGGGTCCTCGCACATGTACTCGCAGGCCCTCGGACCCCTTGGGCTATCTCCTCCCAGAGAGCATGTTGCAGACAATGTGTGTCTCAAAGCCATGTTTGCCTCTTGACAGACCAGTCCCACTTATGGGAGGAATAATCCACAAGAAAAATCTGCATGCATCAGACTGTTCTTTATAGTTTGGTTTTGAATACCAGAAAAAAATTTCTGAAAACAAGTTGAATGTTCTATGGTGGAGAAATAGTAATGGCATCTTATGATGGAAAACGGTTAGTGGTGATAAAACCCTGCGATTATGAAGACTAGGTAGCAACAGGAAGAAAAATGCTCATGGTGTAATGTTAATTTTAATGTGAAAAAAATGAGATACAATAAAAATAAAACACGGTTGCACAAAAAAAAAAAAACCACAAAAGAAACACGAATGAGGAGAATTACTAAATTACTGTGATGAGATTATTCTTTTTTTCTCCTTGTTTCCAGATTATTATTACCTGCAAGGTGGTGTGAGAGTTGAGAACATAGAATCTGGAACCGAAGTGCTTGGATTTAAAGCCCAGCTCTACCACTTATACTTACTAGCTGGATGACCTTCCACCAGTGACTTAACCTCTCTGTGCTTTGGCTCTTCATCTGTAAAAATCGGGACGGTAATAGTATCTAACTCTTCAGATTATTGTGAGTTAGCAGATGGAAGTGCTATACAATAATTGCTGTATGACCACCTGTTATAAAAAATAAATTCAATTATCATAATTTATTCATGGCCTCATATCTTAATCATGAATCAGTGCTAGTATTGGTATGGTTTTCTTTGTATTTTTTCTTCCTATTTGAAAGTGCTTTCATCTTCCAAATGTGATTATCACAGTAATATACAGTGTAAGGTACCCTTTTCTATTAATATCGTGTTGTGAGCATTTTTTGTCAGCGTGCCTGATGAAGGACCATGATTTCCTGAATGCTGCTTCCACCCGCAGCCTGCCCCCCTCAGATCCCTAAGACTCACTTCTCTGGCTCCTACAATAAATACGGTGGTTGACTTATTGCAAATACAGTTGCAATTCTCCACCCTGTTTTTGCAATGTGACTTAGTAGCTTTTCCCAGCAAGATATGGGGTCTCTTTCTCTGCTCCTTCAATTTAGGCTGCCCTGGTGACTTGCTTTGGCCAGCTGAATGCAGCAGGGATAAAGGTGGGCCAGTTCTGAGGCCTCAAGAGGCCTTGGGTGCCCTCACTCACATAGGTGGAACCCTGCAGCTTCTGTGAACAAGTTTGGGCTGCTGGAGGATGAGAGACCATGTGGAAAAGGGTCCAGGTGCCCGACTGAGACCATCCCAGACTTGCATACCACTGACCCCCAAACATGTGAGACAGCCCAGCCAAGATCCGCAGAATGGTATATCCGACCCGTGGAAGAATAAATGAGCCCAGCTAATAGTTGAAGAACTGCTCAGCTGACCTGTAGATTCATGGAAAATAAGAAATACACGTTGCTTTGGGCCACTGAAGTTGGGAGTAGTTTTGTTTTGTTTTGTTTTTTTAAGATTTTATTTATTCGAGAGAGAGAGCATGAGAGGGGGTGGGGGAAGAGGGAGAGGGAGAGGGAGACGCAGGCTCCCCACTGAGCAGGGAGCCCGGACGCAGGGTTCCATCCCAAGACCTTGAGATCATGACCTGAGCCAAAGGCAGACGCTTAACCCACTGAGCCACCCAGGAGCCCCGGGAGTGTTTTGTTTTTCAGTTATGTCTAATGAATATAACCCCAACGAGCCAGGCTACTGATAGGTGAGCCTCTGGCTGATTGGCCCACTCACTGGACAAGATGGGTGGGGCACCCTCTTTACCTCCTCTCTTCCAGGGTCCATGGTACTGGCTCTATGTCCACCCAGGTGTCACCCAAATTCACCAAAACCCTCAAGTCATCACACTGGTGGTCCTCAGTGGGTAATCTTTGTCTCTGCAGTTTGGGCCCCTTCCCAAAGTCAAGGACAACCCCATGGTACGGGAGGAATCTCCCTGTCTCCTGCGTGGGTCAAGTAATTCAAAACAGGGAGGGTGGCATGGAGCTCTGGATCCCAGGCGGTCTGTGGGAGGGGCAGGTCTTCCACAAAGACCTCCCCAGCCTTCCCCCAGAGCTTCCAACAACCTCAGGACACCTGGATGGAAGGTGACCTGACAGAGGCCCCAGCTGGGGCCTAAACAGCTGTCATTCCGTCCCCTGCCTCACCCTGAGGCCTTCAAGCACTAACAGAGTTCACGAATTGAACACTCCATTAAAAAAAAAAATGCTGCTATGACATGCTGTTATACAGATTGAGAGACACTTTTCGAATACTTTGGAAAAGCTTTTTTTTTTTTTTTTAGCAAACTGGTAAATGGGGGTAAACATAGCAATTGGTCATTCATTCAGCCCATTCATTTTGGGTGTTGGTTTTGTGGAACTGACCCAGCGTCCTGTGCCTGCCACTTTCTGTCATGCCCACGGGCCAGACACCGCACTTGCATTCGAAGCAAGGCTCTGGAGAGACATGGAGATGAAAGAGTCCTCACACTGGCGTATGTGTGTTGTAGCTGGTGGTGTCAGCTCGGGGACATCCTCTAGGCACACTCTGTTATTTTCTCTTTGGACAGACGGGTGTACAGACACTCTCATATGTCAGGGAACCGGAGTACAGAGGCCGAATTCCCCGAGCTTCGCGCCCCCAGCCCCTCTGCTGTTGATTACCCAGCATTGAGTAAGGCCCCGGGGTCAGGCCGGGAACATGGCGGGTGGAACCACTGAGCCTGGGCTTAGGCTTTGGTTTTTAGTGTGGAAATGGCTGACCTCCTGCTTCAGGTGCCCTGGCAGGACTCCGACTCCCTCCACAGCAGCCGCAGGGTGTGTTTACGGGGTACTCGGTGCCAGGCTAACACCAGGCTTTCTAGTCACGACCTCAATGACTCCTTACCAGAGCCTGGCAAGTTGATTCTATGCTCATCCCCTTTCACAGGTGAGGGGACTGAGGCTTTGCAGAACCGGGTGACCTGCTCGAGAGCACACAGCTAGCAGGTGGTGGACCTGGATTCCACCCCAGATGGTGCCCTGCTTTGGGGAAAGCTGGAGGCTTGGGCATGCACATGTCTCCACGAGAGCCACAGGGAACCTGCTCTCTGTGGAAGAGGCAGTTTGCTGCGGTGGAGAGAGATGGGCAGAGCCGGGCTCCTGGCCCTGCCTCAGATGCTTTCTGAGCCTCAGTTTCCCAATCTGTAAAATGGTGCCAGTGCTTCCCTGGGGTGGTTCCAAGGATTTAAACGAGATTATATAGTAAGGACCCAATAAAAAGGTTTGTTTTGTTCTTTTTGTTTGAAGTTGTTTGCAAGTTTCTGCAATTGGATTAAAAATATATATATTTATATATATAAAATAATTATATATATTATTAAAAAAATATATATATATGCTAAAGGAAATCCAGAGTCAACATGAAGTCACACACCTAGATTATTCTAAAGTGTTGAGTGACTAATAAAACAGCTGCCCTTGTACTGTGCATAAGGAGTTAACCCGGCTGTTTTTCCTAGGAACTCTGTGTGTGTGTGTGTGTGTGTGTGTGTGTGTGTGTGTGTGTATACACGCACGCACACGCGTGCATGTCTGTGCACATCTTTAACTTCTTTTTACTGCCTGTGAGTGAGTCCATTCTGGGGAGGGGTTTGGGGATGAACTCACTCAGCAGGGAGGGACTCAACTTCTCTCTTCCCTAGGGCTTTGCCTTATTTATTTCATGGAAACACTCCTCTTCCTCCACCGGGCTGGGGCCTCAGTGGGGAGCAGAGCTGCAGTCAGACAGTCAGTGACTTACTCTCACCTCTCCTGGGTGGGTGCTTCACAGCTGGGTCCAGTGTGTGAGAACTGGTTATTTTTATCCTGCCCCAGCTGGATGTGATGCCAGTTTGGAAGGAGGAGTTGTCAGCTTCTCCAAAGAAGTGGCCGGAGGCTAAGCTATGCTGTCTCCCTCCCACCCTCTCCTTCACACCCAAGCTCCCTGGCACAAGACTCTCAGGAGCTGACTGGGGGGCGGGTTGGAGGCTCTGACTGCGGTCATGGGCTCCCTGGGCCATGGCCCCCGAGGAGCCAGCACAGCTGGGGCCTTCTCAGACCCCTGGGAGGGGCCTTAGGCCGCACAGAGTAGGGGGCAGGAGCCCCGGATTAGTGTCGGGCCTGCTGGCTCAGGGCTCTGCTGCTTTCCCATGGGGGGCTCTGCCTGCCCCAGGCCGTGGGGCCCTCCTACCAAAGGCCAGCGGAAGTCTAGTGGTGCTAACTTCACACGGGGGCCAGGCAACTCCGATGCACCAGCAGCCCCCAGCCTAGGCCAGTGCTGGGAACTGGGGGCCTGCAGCCCCCCTTAAGCCTGTCTCCCTCAGCATCCAGTGCCCCCCCAGGGCTTGTGGGAGAGGGCAGTCTTGTTCCTCCAGGCCTCACCCTGGCATGGAGCCCAGCTCTGCACCTCCAGCCTGCCTCCTGGGACTCTCTGAACCTGTGAGTCCCACCCTCCTCCTGGTCACCCTTCCTTACATGCCAGCTCATGAGGCCAGCCCTGCCTTGGATAGTAGCTTCCTTGAATACCTCCCAATGACTCACCAGCCTCTCTGTCTTCCATGGCCCCCTCTTGCCCATCTCAGGCCCCCATGCCTGCTGCTTCCCCCGCCCCAAACCTCCTCTCCACATTCCTCCTTCCAGCTCCTTGCCTTTCCTCAGGTCTCAAATGTGGCCTCCTCTGATGCCTCCCACCCAGGGTAGGGTGTGTTCCTGGTACCATTTTCAAATTGCATTCTGTTCTTTCTTTTAACAGAAGGTATTTGGTTCAAAATGATTACTTGTTTGACTTTTTTTTGGGGGGGGGTCAGTTCCCCCCATTAGACCTGAAGTTCCATGAGGCCAAGATCACATCTGCTGTGGCCTCTCTGTGCCAGGCACGGCTGGGGGCTGATCCATATATACCACCTGTCCCACGGCCTCCCCAGAACCTCTTCTTACCATCCGGACAGGGTGCAGTGCTTACCTTTCTGGGTCGTCAGGGCAGGGCTGGGAACTCGGGAACAGCAGAGCCTGCGTTTTGAGGGCTTGATAAGATGACTAGAATTTTTTCTCCCTGAGGGTGAACACAGAGGGGCAGAGATCCTTCCTTAGCATGCTTGGGGACACCACGGGGTTAGATCTGTGGAGGAATGACTTGAATGAGCCTCCACTCCCAAGTGCTGGGGTCAGGAGTATTTATTCAAGGAAACTCGGGATGGGTCAGGCTATGGAAGGGCTGGAGGGGAAAGAGTGGGCCTGGAAGTGATTTTATTTTTTTCAGAAATAACAAAGTCAGTGCGGGCAGATACTGTCTTCCTCACATTCCTGTCCAGAAAACGGCACCATCACTCAAAGTGTCATGCTCATTGACCTAGTATTCTCCCTTTGGCAATCTAGAAGTGTTTTATATACACATAGGCTTTTTGCCACATGCTTAAAATAGTGCAACATTGTGAACGATTTAAATGTCTCAGCGTGAAATTCATCATAGCACATTCACTTGATGGCAAGTTATACCCCAAAATATTAGTTAAATAACACACGTTGGAGCCTGTGCCAGAGGCTTCTAAATGGATTGGAAACTTCATGGGGAAAGGTATTGATCTTCAGTGAGCTGTCATTAAGGTAACGGTGGCAACCTCTCCCATGCCCCCAAATTAGAGGCCTGATAGATTGCACTGCTTTGGACTGTGTTGATGAGGAACTCTAATCCCTGTTTTCCATATTCCATATGCAGCAACGTTCATGGCAGAAACTTTAGAAAACAAATGCTTCCTATAATCCTACTGCTCAGAGATGATTGCTATTGGCATTTTGGTGTAAATGCTTCCAGAATAATTTCAGCCATAAGTATTTTTGGTGATTATAATAATACAGTGATAAACAAAGGGGTACAACGTGGAACATATAGAGATATATTAATTTTATAAAATGCTCGCCCCGATATTAAAAAGAAATAAAATGTTGAACATGGTTATTCTTGAGTCATGAAGGTATGGGTGTTTTTCGCCCCATCTATATGTCTACATCCCCAACTCCAATAAATGTTAAACCACCGTAATGGCTAAAAAAAAAAAAAATAATAATAATAATAATAATAAGATAGGCAATGCCTAGATGGGTAGGCAAGAGAAAAAGCTCAAAATAGCTACTTGAAACAATAAAGGCAGGAGAGCTAAATATTCATATCCATGGGGGTGCAAGGAACATCTCCCCCACTTGCAAACACACACAAGCGTGTCTCCCCGCCCAGCACACACACATGCTCATCCGGTCTGCTGGGTCTGCTGCACGTGGTTGCCGTGCACGAGATCTGAGGAAGTTCAGACTCATCCACTACTTCATTCATTAATTCAGTCACTCAACGCAAAGTTGCTGTCCTGCAAGCACGACACACGTACCCGAGAGTGCCTTCAGCATTTCTAGCTCGGTAGGATTCAGGTGCAAGAATCAACCTTGCACAGAGGCTGTGTGCTTCCACGGTCCTCACATCACTTTCTACATAGCTTGTGTGTGTCTTTGGGGAATCTGGGGCTGTGGATGTAGATTGGAGGGGTGCTGCCACTCTGGATAGAGGTGCTAGATTTAGGAGTCACAGCCTGTCTTCCCGGGCCCGGGACTGCCTCCTGGGGGGGCCTGTCCTTGGACATTTCCTAGTTCCAACCTTCCCAGGCCCTGCATTCTGCTCAGGAGCCACACCCCGGGAGATGGCCCTACCTTCCACAGAGAAGACGGAGAAGCAGAGGAGCAAGATGCAGAGAAGGCTGGAGATGACTAGAAGCCTCATGGTGGGGTGGCTGGAATCGCACGTCCTGGGGAGACAGCTGTGCCGCGAAGGTCCTCCTGGAGCCACCTCAGACGTTTATAGGGTGATACAGGAAGGTGTTTCCCGATGGGCAGGGCACCAGCAGCCTTGGAATTCTCAAAAAGGGTAGAGTCAGCCGCTCCCAGGAGGAAAAAACCAGCTTTTCGAGAAGGTTAGAGTATTTAGTGAACTGTAACACACACAGCTATAAATGCCCGGCCCTGGGATCTCTCAGCACTGGCCTCAGTGGTCAGAGTAGGAAACTCCCACCAGGGAAGGGCCACTTCCCGGTGTTGAACGTTAACTTTTAGTGTCAGTAATAATTCCATCAAACACAGATCTTCCTGCTCATTCCTAAGATGTGGCAGGGAGGGCCATAAAACCCTTTGCAAAGCCTCAGGGAAAAGTCTCAAGCCGTCTGTGAAACGTAGGGAGCAGAGAGCCTGGAATCAGATGACCTGGGTTCGAGTTCTTGCTTTGTCATCTAACAGCAGTGTGACCTCAAGCTTGCCATTAAATGCCTCTGAGTCTGCTACCGTCTGTGAGATGGACACAAGCCCGAATGACGGCGCATGTGTGAGGGGCCGTGTGTGACACGTGGACACTGACAGAGCTGTTAAGGAGGTGGGCGCAGCTGGACCCAGACAGATGTTTAGGATGACATGAGAAGGCGCTTCAGGTACAGCGGCAGCCTGAGCAAATGTGCGGAGGAAGAAAACGTCTTACACCAGTGGGCATAGGGAAGAGTCCGCCATCGTCACTTATTCACTGGACATACGCTGGGCTAGGCCATGCACTAGACCCCAGGGACACGGAAGGCACTGTGCCTGGCCTCGGAGCTTCTGTTGGTGGAGGCAGCTGTGCAAATACACAGAATTTGTGTTTGCCCTTGTGGCATCATGTCCATCTGTCCTTTGCCCTAATGAGCTAACCAACCCGCTTCCAAGTGCTCACGGGAAGATGCCGGTATCTGGTTCCACTCCCCGGGATCCTGCTGCTTCCCGGCAGCCAATGCAGACGTTCCCTGCTGCCCGAGACTGGCCAACGGGGCGCTTCACTGGCCCTCCTCTCTGGCTAGAGATTAGAGACACAATTTAAACCACATGCTCGGATAGCTTGGTGAGCAAATCAATAGTTGGGGATGTTTTTTGAAAGTCAGCGTATATGCATTTTCGAAAACTTTAAAAGCAATCCACACAAAGAAACTGGTTGGGTCACTGGGCTTAAGGACCATATGTCATATCATGTGAGTCACCTGCCCAGCCCCTGCCTGATTCCCTTTTCAAGCTGTGTTCTGAATCCTGATGGCTGGGCTGAGCAGGCGGTGGCCACGGCGGAGGGTGTGGTCGGGAAGACCCTGGGGGGCCCACCAGGGACAGCTCCGGAGCTGGTGCCTAGGAGAGACTTCCGAGCAGCCACTGTTGCAAAGAGGGCTGGGAAGAGGGTGGGCCTGGTCCTGAGGCTGCATTTGCCAGCCGGCACCCTGTTCTTACTTAGATTGCACATTACAGGTCCCTAAATTCCACAGAGTTTTCCAAAGATGTTTCTTGAAATTAGAATTGCATGCATGGTCCACATGAAAGACTATTACCACTATTTTATTTACTCATTTATTTTTATGTGAGGTCATTTGGGGAGCCACCACTAGGTTCTCCACGCAACAGCATACCTTTGGCTGCCACCCAACTGTGATCTGTTGTTGTAACAGGTACCTTTTGCTTTTTGCTTTTGGCAAACTATCATCAGAGGAGAAAAGAGCAACCTCCTGCCAAAGGGGGCGGGGATTAGGCCAAATCTTAAAGCTGAATGCCAATTGCTTAGCAACGGTGCAGAAATGAGACTCTCAGGCTAGTAAAGAGGGAGATGTGTCTGGATCCACTGGACTTGGGTAACTTTCCCAGGCCCCTCAGCCCCGCCGCGTGGAGCCAGAAACAGATGTTAAGCTCTCAGCACAGCTTTTATCTCACCACAGATCACAGTTAAGGGCCAGAAGAGCCAGCTATCTCCAGGGCTCCGTTCCTTATCCACTCACACATACAAGTCACAGATTTGCAGGTGTCCTGGGACCAATCTGTTTAAACGGGAAGAATAGACTCCGATGTCAGAATTCCACCCTGCTTTGTAGGTGCTCAGGAAAACCGTCTGAAACCATCTCCGCCCCCCGCTCGTTTAAATACACAGGGTATAAAGTGTCAGTTCACCCAGCTCCTCCTCCCCCTTACCCAGAGACAATCACTGTTCACAAATTTTCACCTGCTTTTTTAACATTTCAGAGATAGCTATCAACTTCCTACTTTAAAAAAGGAAGGAACACCTTTGGCTCTTTAGAATATTTGAAATCTCATGTTGAGTTGAGAGAGGTGAAAATGAGAAGCATCTTAACAGGAACACCTTAAGCATACGCGGTTTGGGTATAAAAATAATAAGATTGGAGGCTTTGAATAATTTCTGAAGGTGATTTTGAACACTTGGAAGCCTTCCTGAGAAGACTCCAGAGACATATCTAACACGCAGGGGAATTTACAAGGAAGAAAAAATTTCAAGTCAAATTCGTGACTTGACTATTTTCTATAGTCAATTAGGAAAATGCCTGAAGCGTCCCCACCCTTTACAGGTAGAACATTTTTGGCCGGAGTCCCCACACTTTACTCCACCTGTGTGACACTTTTCTTCCAAAGATGTTTTATGAACCTTGTTGATCAGAAATGACTCTCCCTCCTTTATTTGCTTAGCAAACTGCAATCAGTTTATAATAGAAGGAGGGGCCAGGCGCGGGAGTGATCCATCAGTTGTCTTCTTTAATCCCCCACCCTCCAACCTCAGGGATGATGGCATGGAATTTCCAGTGTGCAGCAAGGGAAAGTGAGGTTTTCTTTCACCTCCCAAGAGGACTTGCGGTAACTTCTCATCTGAACCAGGTCTGCCTGACTCCAAAGCTGAGGTTCTTTTCTAACGTTGCTTCCATGAGAGCTCACAAGCAGCTGAGAGAGCCACGTTGATATTTAGCTTACATGCCCCCCCCCAACCGTACAATAAACCGACAGCTTCCTCTATGTTTTACAGTGAATCCGAACTTCCTCATAAGCTCCAGCCACCTGGGTCTTGCCTGCCTCCTGCTATTGGAATAAGGCTGTTAAATCCAGGGTCTGTCCCTTCTACCCCTGTCGTCACTGGTTCCCTGGCTTCTCACAGATGTTGTGCGTCCTCCAACTGTCCCCTCCCCTCTGCTGTGGGCTGTCTATCCCTGGCCATGGCGGTGGGCTCCCCTGCCTCACCATGGTGGCCAATAGCAGGCCCGGGCTCCTCCATGGAACTCATGCTGGCAGGTCACCTTTTCCACACCAAGGTACCTGGGGAGACGAGCAGGCACTGCCTTTTTTACCCTGTGGCCACTCCTGTTGGTACTGGGACACTTGTGAAGCCACCATCTGATGGGAATACTCCCTTGGCTGTTTCCTGTCTCTGTCTCTCTGTGAATCTGCAGCTCCGAGCCCTTTGCTCCCATTACCTCACACCTACCCCGTGGTTTCAGCCTGGAGTAGGGGACCCAGGACCCCTCTCTGCAATTTCTGTCTTCCTACCTCCCCTACACTCTAGAGCCACAGGATCCAGGCTCTCGTCAGAGTTCTGCCACATTTTAGCTGGTGTGATCCTGGACAAATTGCTCAACTGTTTTTTAGTTTTTCTGTTTCTTTGTAAAAAGAGTAGCTGAAGCTGGAGAGAAACATCCTTTTGATGAGACGGTAATGCTGAAGTGTTGTGCTATATGAAAACAATTGTTAGATTAGGTGGCCCATTGCCAGAAGAGGGGTGCATAGCTTTCCTTCCCTTTGTCAACAGCATCCCGTCTCCAAAAAATACCTTCCACTTGTGTTCAAGGATGTATGATGCTTCTTCAATGCAGAACAACGGTTGTCTTTTGTTGCCACATTTCACAGCAAATTTTTAAAAAGCACACTGAAATTCGGGTCTAAATGACTAACAGCAGGCCCATTTATAAATGTGAAGTTTGACCAAGAGGGTAAGGGCCAGGAGAGCAATTGCCAGAGACTTGGGCAGCGGGGGCAAAGAGGAATGCCAAGGTTGGTCACTTTTGCCAGCGCTCAGAGCTGGGGAACCGCAGGTAGAGTTGGACGGGCCCTGTTTGCCAGCGTCTGTTCTGTGCTTTGCAGGTTTGGCAACAGGCTTCCCGGAAGAGAAGTGTCACCTTTCCAGATTCTCACCCCACATCCAGGTGGATGAGCGAGGTGCAGCTGGAGCTCTGCATCCTGGGGTAAACTTCAATCCTGTTGTTGCAGACACAGCATGGGCAGGGCTACGGGGACCTTGAAGGCTCTGGGTCTGGTTCGTCTGAGAAGAGATGTGCCAAAGGCCACAGCATGGAGAGATGTTCTTTCTGGGTCTTTCCACTAAGTTCCTAAAACCTCGATAGCTTCTTTTAAAGTGTTCCAATGTACTTTTTCTCCATATGTACTTTCCGTTTTAAAAAAATTGCTTAGGGGCAACTGTAATATATTGACAAAGATACAGAACACCCCAGTTTCCTACCAAATGCCTGTTTTTTTCTGCTGCTCAGAATTAACAGTGAAAATCTTATCATTTCCAACTTCTCTGTAAATGACTCCTCTACTGAAATCAGTAGTGAGCAGTCTCCATCTTTTCTGAAGCACCCAGTACAGTAAGGGAGACAATTTATGAGCACACACACAGTCACAAACACGTTTGGTTGGCAAGCAGAGAAGGCTGGGTCCCCAGCAAAGTAGGGCAGGATACCTCCCATGCTGCTGTATTCGGGGGCCGCCCAAGCATCCCCCTTTCCACAGAAGCGAGGAGCCCCCTCCAGCCATCAGCCCTCTGTGCTGGGGTATGTGGACACAACATTCCTGTGGGCACTCACACGACTGCCCCCTTTCTCTTAACTCCTGTAGCAATTAGTCTGGAAAATGCTTTTGTAGTTTCCAGAAAATGACTTCACAATTACCTTGGGTCATTAGTTGCTATTTCTCACATTTTAACTACATGGTACCTAATAGAGGGCTCAATAAACATTTGTTGACTTGATCTCTTAAAAAGAGTGACTTGTGGGGCGCCTGGGTGGCACAGCGGTTAAGCGTCTGCCTTCGGCTCAGGGTGTGATCCTGGCATTATGGGATGGAGCCCCCATTAGGCTCCTCCGCTATGAGCCTGCTTCTTCCTCTCCCACTCCCCCCGCTTGTGTTCCCTCTCTCGCTGCCTGTCTCTATCTCTGTCAAATAAATAAATAAAATCTTTAAAAAAAAAAAAAAAGAGTGACTTGTGTTTGGGCCCTAAATTCCCCACCTGCAGTTAAGGGCTCCTGCCTTCAGCAGCCACTGCTCAAAGGTCAGCAGGGCTAGCAGCTTTTGCTATCAGATCCCTACTGGCTACGCACTGCCTCTGTCCATCAGATGCTATTCTATAGACTTTCAAGCCCGGCTATGAGGTCAGGAAGAAAGTTTCTCATTCATCCTTGTTTCTCCCCACAGTTGGTGCTGAGTTAATTCCTTCAGAGTAGCAAATTGAACAAACCTATCAAATCTCTTATCTCCTTATGAACAGCCAGATCACATCAAACCACTAATGCTTTCTCTGTCAACTTCCACTGATCCTCCTGTTGGGAATCGTTCTGCATTGCTGGGAAATCAGTCCATTCAATCAGCATGACGCACATAACTGGGTGGGGATAGGTTTGCTTTGTTTTGTAGAAGATTCCCTATGAATCATCAGTAAAAGTTGCTACAATTAGGGCACCTGGGTGGCTCAGTCCATTGGGCATCTGCCTTGGATCAGGTCATGATCCCAGCATCCTGGATTGAGTCCCACATCAGGCTCCCTGCTCCATGGGGAGTCTGCTTCTCCCTCTGCCCCTCTTCCCACTCATTCTCCCAATCTCTCAAGTAAATAAATAAAATCTTTAAAAAAAAAAGTTGCTACAATTATGGAAAGATAATCCTTCAGATACCTGTTCTTATGAACTATTAGAAATGGAAAAACCAACCACTGGAAAATAACAATTTTTAAATTCTTAAATGTCACTTATTTTAAGATAATTTAGTTTTGCAAAAAAACCCTAGTTTTAGTATCTGAAGAATAAATGGTAATCATTAAATTAAACACATATTAAAATTAAACACCCATGAAATTAAACACACATTTCAGAAGTGAAGTGTGAAAAATATAGCATCTTGGAATTGAGGTGACATGACTAATGAGCAAATAAAATTAAGAAATATAACACCTTTCCTATGAAACCATCATATGAACCTTGTGTCACCTAGCTCTGTGATGCTATGTAAAACCACTCTGGGGCACATAGGTGAGCAGCCCAGGTGGTCCAAGCACAAGGCAAGCTAGCACGATGGTGGCTAGCTGACACGTACAGGTCATCAGGCAACTTTTACAAAGTGCTCATGGAAAGCAGGTCTTATTTTAAAAAATTGTTCAACTTCTGTGCTTATTTGTGACCATGAATGTCGATTTTGTCCTGCTAGAAAATCTCAATTCTCTATTTCTAGATCCAGTGATGTTGCAATACCCCCCACCAACTATGAGACTGGCCCCTTAGGAGGATAGCAAGCTATGAGTGATGCAGAATGAAATGCTAAGGCAGACAGGAAGAGACTGTGCAGTCCTCATGCTAACTGGCCGAAATGCTCCATATAATCCCTCCTCCTCCATCAGAACTCTAATTAATTTCACCTTTGCTTCTGGCATAATATGCTTCTTTTGCAGTTTTCAAGTGTCAGTACTGGAGGAACTTTCTACGGCTTCCTGAAAGGCTTCTTTACAAAAGGCCAAGTCTTCAAGGTCATAGCTTCATCTTTTCCTGAAAAATGGCTTCCATTTTGACTGCTAGCTAAATTGAGTACATTTAGGGAGGACTCCATCTTACTGATTACACTGACCCTAAAAAAATCCTTTGATTCGTAGCTCCAGGTGACCTCAGCAATTGAGGAAAGGAGCTTCTGGTACTATACATAAGAAATAGGATCCAGGGAAGTAAAACATGATTACCATTTATTCTTCAGATACCAAGGCCAACCCCCCCCTTTTAAAAATATTTTACTTGAGAGAGAGAGAGTGAGGGAGAGCACAGAGTGAGGTGAGGGGCAGGAGGAGATTTCCCACCGAGCAGCGAGTCGGATGTGGGGCTGGACCCAAGGACTCTGGGATCATGACTTGAGCCAAAGGCAGGCGCTTACCTGACTGAGCCACCAGGCGCCCCTTTTGATAAACACTAAAATTCTAATGCTCTAAGTATTTTTAGCAAAATCTCAACCTATTTAATTTGTGCAGTGCTTTTGATTCTCTAATAGGATTTCAGCCTGGTGGCATCAGTTGAACTTTCCACACGTAACTGGCTAAGACATTCAACTCTACCCCTTCTTCCCAGCCATATGACCTTGTGCAAATATTGAACTTGTGGGCTTCACCTTAGTCCTCGGCAAAATGGGGATTACAAGTACCTAGCTCAAACTAATGTTATGATTTATGCAAAGGACTTAGCACACAATATGCAAATAATTCAATCATCCGCAGTTAACAGGGTATCTGGATCCCCCTACCATACTGGAATGACACAAATCTCTGGTGTTGTTCAGTTTCAAGAACTTTGAACATGACACACACCCTCTATCCAGATGAATAATTTTAAGGGAAACGTGCCTTTCTTCCCACATCCTAACATTTTTTTTATTTAAAGATTTTATTAGAGAGACAGTGAGAGGGAACACAAGCAGGGGGAGTGGGAGAGGAGAAGAGGGAGTGGGTCAGAGAGACACTTGAAGACTGAGCCGCCCAGGCACCCCGCCACATCCTAGCATTTTAAAGTGCAGAGAACACATTCAAGGGTTTAGGGTCCTAGCATAGAGCACACACGTGTTGTGAGCAGGTCATCAGGTGCTTCAAGGGAACTGGCATTTCCTGCCATCCTTCGCTTTCCGACCCCTCCTCCATCATACTCCGGCCGTGTGAAACATCCTCACTTCCTTTGCTGTGTGCTGTTTAACTCTTGTTCAGTCTTGGAAGACTTCCTCCTGGCACACCTTGGAAACTCACTGCTGTGCTCTTAGGACACTTGCCCTGAAGGACCCTGGTTGTCTCCCCTGGGTTTAGGCAGCATGGTGCCTGTCACACTCGTTTTCTGACTGGATGGCCACGATAGCATTCTAAGCAAACCAAAAGGGCCTTTATTTTTTGTGTGATTTTTAAATACGTCTCTCAGTTATCCCGTAAAGCTTCAGGTGGTGTTTTTCTTTTTTGCCTAAAGCCTATCCACATGCAGGTCTTCACTCTTCTCTATGATGTGAAGAAAAACCCTCAGTGGCATGTTAATGGAGCCTAGCAACCAGGGATTTTTTTCGTTATCACCTTACATCTGTTACGATATTTTATTCTGTATTTACATTTTATATAACTCACTTTTTTTTTTGGAAGATGCAATGATTTATTTTTAATTTTATAATCATATTTTTTTTATTATGTTAGTCACCGTACAGTACATCCCTGGTTTTTGATGTAAAGTTCGATGATTCATTAGTTGTGTATAACACCCAGTGCACCATGCAATACGTGCCCTCCTTACTACCCGTCACCAGCCTATCCCATCCTCCCACCCCCCTCCCCTCTGAAGCCCTCAGTTTGTTTCCCAGAGTCCATAATCTCTCATGCTTCATTCCCCCTTCTGATTACCCCCCTATATAACTCACTTTTTATACCAAAATCTTCACTGTCTTAGCAAAGTCAGAAAAAGTGATGCAATAATATACCAAGTCATTAAATTAAAAAAACAAAACAAAACCAAAAAACCTTGTTTTTCTAAAGAAGCTTTTGCCTGACACCCATTGTTGATATTCTATCATTTTACCTTGTGTGACACCATCCAAACACAGGGATATAAATTTTGGGTTCTAAAATATGACTGAAGACAACAGGACCTTTAAGATCACACCGATACAGTAGAGATTAATGGAAAAAATAGAAGTTTGGCACTTAGATTTTTCTTAGGAGAACTCCGCCCCCCAAACAGCAACAGCAGCTAAAACTTACATGGTGCTAAATGCCCACACATTGTACCCCAATCCTATGAGGTAGGTTCTGTTACCGTCTTCATTTTATAGGTAAGAAAATGGGCCCACAGAGGTTAAGTAATTTGCCCAAGCTCACATAAGAAATAAGTGGAAGAGCCGGGGCTCAAATAAAGGCAGTCTGGCTGTTAAGTACTATGGTCATAATCACACTGTATTCTACGTACTAGGTCAGGAAGAGAAAATAAATGAAACAAATCCTCTATTCAAAAAGTATGCATATGGTTCAGCTGGAAAAATTACAAGACCAATTACCATCTGGCCGGAACCTTTATTATTTCAGCAATAAGCATTCTATGTAATTTGAGGTGGTTGGAATAGTTACTTCTGGATTACTGTAATAAATACTTGTCAAAAATACCAATCATTTCAATAATTATACACACTTAACTCATTCATTAAACTTCCAAAAATAACTCTTCTGTATCAAAACACAAACGTCACAAGAGAGTCAGGTAATACTCTATGAAGGAGAGAAGGACAAGTCTGCTGGGGTAAATGCTAACGGAGCACTTTGCCTATTACGGTTTTGACTGACACAGTTCATGAAGAAAGACTACCTATGTCTTCCGTTTTTTTTTAGTGCTTTGTCTGAGAGGAACCCAAGAAACCAAGTCTTGAGAGAAAAACTGCTTTCACAATCTTACGTGTGAGCCACAAACAGGCTTTTCTGATAAAAGCTTCAAAGCCTGAAGAGATGAGAAAGGCAAGCATGTATTCTATTAAACATTTCAATAAATAGGCAAAAAAATTCAGCAATTAGGAACACAGTATATGTATATTTGAAAATACAAGAGTTTTCATGCTTTGAATGTTTTATCCTGAGAAGAGTTTTAAGGATATTTTGTTCTACAAGGCTCAAAAGTAAAACTTAAACATATATAACACATACCAGGAATTCTCCATACAATCAACATTCTGGACTGTCCTAGCAGTGTCAAACAATGAGAAGCCAAACAAAATCACACGTATGTTGTAAAGATAGCACGGAGAAAGAAAGGAGCATCAGGAGAATGAATCACCTTTATCTTTGTCTTATACTCAATGCTTTGGTAAGTTCGACAGATGAATGTAAAAACAGTGATGATCTATTTGTTTCCAAATCACCAGACCCCTCTTTCTGGCTTACCATCAATTATACAAGTGCTAAGTATTCAAAGAAAGACTGCAGGTGACCCTTCGCTTCTCTCTGGTCCCTTTACCAAACCTCTACATCACTTATGACATTACTTGTTAATATTTCTGCATTTCAAAAGATATGCAACAAAAGAGTTTGCTAATTTTCACTCAAATAAATTTTAAAATAGAACAGTTAAATTCTCACAACACATACTTAAGTTTTCACATTCATCAAAACATACAAGAATTACTCAAACATGAGAACTGGAAATGTGTGTGCTTATTTGGAAGAGAACAACTTAATTTATTCTGCAGAAGAAAAAGGAGACCTAAAGCCTCACATCACCGGAACAACTGAAACATGTTGACAAGTCTTATCTTCTAAACTTCAATGAAAGCTGCTTGTACAAACTATTTAATGGATACCTGTCCCTATTCAACAAGCAAGATATCTGACGTATCAAAGAAGTCAGAAGCTGAGGCACTTCATTTCTTTCTGTTGCTTCCAGTTGCTAGAATACTGGCAACTCGCATAAATATATTTAAGGTATCCATGTAGATCCCCAGCATCCTAGAAAAGAAAATGATGGCCTGTTATAGATGATGTAATTCTAATAACGATAAAAACTATTTCTTAGTCTAGAAAAGAAAAAGCAATACTGATTATCTGTCTTAGGTATTTGAAATGAAAATTAAAAAAAGAAAAGATGCCAACTGAAGAAGCCCCAGACAATAGTCGAGATTTTTTTCTGGCAGATTAATCTTTGAAATGTTAAAGAACAATTAAAAAAAATCATTATTCTATCCTCTGACACGCTCTTATGAGTATCGTATCTTGCAAAAAAAACAAAAACAAAAACCCTGGGTGATAGACAATGAAATAATCCAGACAAAATCTGAGAAACACCTTCACAAAAATGTGTCAGACACAAGTCTGGCATTTTAAAATATAATACAGCTCCTCAAGGCAACCCCCCCAACAGTCAACCAAAGAAAACTGTTACAAAACTGCGTTAAAGCAGCATGTTTAAAAAACAATTATGATGAATTTTTGTTAAAGTTCAACAGACAAATGTAAAAGGAAAGGAAAAAACACCACTTTAAAAAATGTGAGAGACAACATGAAACTCAAGTTGTTTAAATAAAACAACCTACTTTGGTGGAGAGTCCAAGAAAAGGGAAAAGCATTATTATCTAACAGTCGCAGCACCATGAAGTTAATCAACAAAAATAGGTAAATACTGACTTAACTGAATACCTAAATATTATACTTAGTTACCATCTAATCAAAAGTTCTGTGGATATATAGGTTACTAAAGAGATAAAACAGACCAAACAGCAACAGAAATAAAATAGCACAATTTGACAAACCCATTATTTTGAGTTGAATTCAAAAGACAGGTTGACATCCTAATCCCTGTACCTATAAATGTGACCTTAGTTGGAAATAGGGTCTCTGCAAATGTTATCAAGATGTGAGTTAAGATGAGGTTAATAATGGAGTAGGGTGCGCCTCAATTCAAAATGACTACAGACAGAGACAGACACACAGGAAAAATGCTGTGAAGATAGAGGCAGAGATTGGGGTAATGCGTCTATGACAGAAGCCCAGGAACACCAAGGACTGCTGACCAAAACCAGAACCTAGAGGAGAGGCATGGAACAGATTCTCTTAGAGCCCTTGGAAGGTTATCAACCCTGATTTCAGACTTCTGGAGCCCAGAACTGCGAGAATATAAATTTCCATTGTTTTAACCATTCAGTTTGTAGTCTGTTACAGTAGCCCTAGGAAACTAATACAGCCATAAAAAAAAATAGACCGTAATAACACAAATGTCCTGTGTAACAAAGGAAAGACATTAAAGACTACTTACGAATTGATGGGATCATATTTTTGAACTCCATACGCTGGTATTATTTCTGCACGCTTGATTACTTTCTGCGTATCATACAGAAGAAACATGCTGAAAAGAACTAATCCACCATAAATTGCCACTGAGTACAAAGTGGCACCAGCCACAGTGGTAGGTGGAAGAAACATAGATCCTGGGAGGGGGAAAAAAAAAGGAATCTTCTAGAACTGGATTTATGATTAATATTACTTAAGAAAAAAAAAAGACCCTCTTTTGGTGTACTGCACAGATAAGAAAAGGATTATGTGCACTGTGTAATTTTATGCACATTCAAGTTGCAAACCCATTACACTCATTCTTGAAATGGGTCATTTGCTCACATTACAGAAAGGCTCTTGCATCAAGAGCAATTCTGATGTTCCCCAGACCAACTTTTCCATTTTAGATGTATTTGGTAAAACCAAAAATTGTGTTTACCACAATGCCAAATAAGAAAATACACTCTCATTAGTGTTTCCCTTTTAAACTTTTAAAAGTGACTCTTAATAAATTCCCTCCATTAGGATAACTGAGTACATCAATGATTTTAGGATACCAAGAACCAAGTAAGTGTCAAAGCACAGCGACTTACCCAGTGAGGATACAAAGACGAGACCCAGGCCCACTCCCAGGGGTGCTCCCATGTTTAGAAACTTCTCACTGGGTGCGCACATGGCCACAGTGGAGAGGCCTCCCACAATGCCTGCTGTGTACCATGCAGCTCTGACGAGAAGAGGTCCCCCTAGTATCGTCAGTGGAGCCACCACTGCACCCATCACACCTGGAGAAAGAGCAAGTAGTTAAGTATTTACTAAATAACCAAAAAGAAAATGCCACTTCTGATAAATTGTATACCTGATTGTTAAACAACAGGACTACAAAGTCTCTCTCCCTTATTTAGGTAGTACTACCCCTGAATTCCACAGCCCAAACTTGCAGCTATCGAAATTCAAAATCCCAACAGTAACACTGTTCTTAAACTGTCTCAACTCAGAATACAAATACGAATCTAGATTTTTAAATAACTTTATCAAATTCTATGTAGCTCATTATCTGGATGGGAGCCTACTCCTATTCTTTGCAACAATAACCACATACATGCGAACTGAGATTAAAAGGCTTGAAGGGAGTAACTGAACGTCAAACCTGCTGCTGCCGAGAGGGAACAAGGTAAAACGAGAGAATGTGTAGAGGATGCTAATTCTAAAACGCAGGAACTTCAAGGACAGGCACTGCTGTTTCCTTCGGAACAGGGAATGTCATCTCAGCTTGTGAACAGTAGTTTTAGTTGTCAGATATTTATAAACAAGTTCCGAAAAATTACAGTGAAAGGTAGCAGTAATTTAATCAGCAAACAGAACTCCTTAATTAAAAAAATAAATCTTAGATAAGGCATTATTTCAGTGGTGAGTGGAACAAGTTATCCTCTTATTAAATATTAAATGTCCATAGTTTAACTCATGGAATAGGCACAGCTATTGTCATACTATAATTTCAACACCAGTATGTCTCTCTTGTGAGAGTAACATTTCTAGATCAAGTAGGAAGATATCTCATGATAATGAGCAATTAAAAACATCTTTTGCTGTCAGACAGGACACTGGATTAAAAATTCCTCTAGGAATCTTTACATTTCTATTAGGATTCCCATCAGTTTTACAACTGACAGCAAAATTTTTAGCAAAAAAAAATATTTTTTTGCAGAAGCCAAGAAAAAACCTTTACTCTTCATCAGGCTCCCGACTTTACTTACCCTAGGCAACTCCCTGTCCTGAAACTTGGACTAAGCCACAGGCAGAGGATAAAAGAGTGTCCTCCTTCTTCCTTTCCCTAGACTTATGTGTCAGCTCATTGCTCCGCTTCTCTTGACCCCATTAGCCACCAATGGATGCGGTCAGGATGTAGAGCTCGTACCAGGGAGTAAAGATGAGTGAGATCTTGCCTCGTTCATGGCCCTTTCATAGCATCCCAACCCCCCATTGCCACCCCATGGAACCTGGTCCTCCCCTGGCTCTCCAGGGTCTAGCCTGGTGGTCCTGTTTTCCATGGCCTGTCCTGCCAGTGGTCCTCTCCTGTGTAGGCTCACCCTAACAAAGACAGTTTCCCAGGTGGCCTTGACAGCCATGGTACAATCCTCTGGTTTTTCCGTTCTTCATGGCTAGGTTTACTGCAGATTCTATCTCTGGAGCTTTTATCACTTGGATGGCTTAGTTTTCCAAAGATCCTGGCCACCATGGTCTGCCAAGGTCTCGTCCCAGATGCCACAGTCCTCTGAGAGGTCCAATACTTATGGCCTAGCTCTTTGGCAATCAGACTCTGTGTGTTCTGGCCTTCTGGGAGACTTGTCCTCACAGAATGTGGGCACCTGAGTCCTGGCCTTTTCATAACAATAGCCCTTAAGTTTGAGGCCTTTGGGGGGGGGGCGGGTCTGGTCCTCTAGGACTTTCTCATCAGCCGCTGCAGGTCCTTCTAAAGGTCTGTGCCCCACTATCTGGCTCTTTGATGAGCCTGTTCTCTAAGGCCTGGTTCTGATGGTGTGTGCAGCTGTAGTCCAGCCTTCCTGTAGCTTTAGCAAAACTTTAAAGGAGATTGTCAGAGATTTTTCAATGATATTTTCTCATAAAAATTTTAAATAGTAATAGATGTTTGCTGCTTAAGGACATATCAATTACAAAACTAACAAGGATATCTCAACATTATTATTGCCAATCAAACTGGCATTCATCCAACTGGTATAGCCACAATGGAAAAGTATGGAGGTTCCTTAAAAAATTAAAACTATAACTACTATATGATTCAACAATCCCACTTTTGGGTTTATAACCAAAAGAACTGAAATCAGGATCTCATAGAGATGACTGTACTCCCATGTTCACTGCAGCATTGCTCACAATCTCCAAGATACAAAAACCAAATTGTCCTTCAATGGATGAATAAAGATGATATGGTGTATATACAAAATGGAATAATATTCAGCTATAAAAAAGAATGAAACCTTGCCATTTTTGACAACATGAATGGACCCTGAGGGCATTATACTAAGTGAAGTATGAGAAAGACAAATACAGGATCTCAATTATACTAAGAATCTAAAAAAGTCAAACTCAGAGAAACAGAGTAGAGTGGTGGTTACCAGGGGTAGAGGTATGGGGGAAACGAGGAGATACTGGTCAAAGGGTACAGATTTCCAGCTATAAGATGAACAAATGTGAAGACCCAAATGTACAGCATGGTGATTATAGCTAATCCTTTATCATATACTTGAATGTTGCTAACAGAATAGATTTTAAATGTTCTCACACCACAAAAAAGAAATGGTAAATATGGAATGGAAGTGTTAGCTAATGCTATGGTGGTCATCATTTTGCAATGTATGTATGTATCAAATCAACAAGTTATACATCTTAAAGCTTATATGGTGTTATGTGTCAATTATATCCTCATAAAGCTGGGGGGGAAAACAGTTCGAATAGTCTTCCAACGATCATTTCAGTAATTCCTGCACAGTATCACTTAGCCCTGATTAAGACCACAGCTGTGTCGAAACAGTGCTAAACATTTGGGTGAAAAATGAAAATGGAATGCACTGAGATGTTAATACTGGTCAAAAGCCAACTCTGACGTCCCTTTAATACTGTGAGGGATTGCCTTTGGGTCATCAAACCCCCTTCAGGTCTCAATCTCAAACATACCAGTGAAAGAAAGAGTAGACAGAAGGATGGACTTGAAGAAATAAGGGTGTCAGTTCTGACTGTGGCACCTGCCGGTCTGACCTCACATAGTCTCCACTTCCTCACCCGTGAAATGGAAATGTCAATGCTTGCTTGCACAGCTTCTTAAGATATGGGTGAAATGTAAAGCAAAAACTCGCATTCATGCTGTACAGGGAAGGGTTACCATAGCAGGTCATCGGTTACTTAAGAACTTGGCACATGAAGTATTCTATAAGTGGGAGGGTGAGACTTCTTGTGAAAACAATGTGAGTTATGCGGAAAGCTTGCTTTCCTTCTGGACATCTGTATTTTGGTAGTTGCTAGGAAGGTGCTTACATGATCAGCCCTAAATAAAAACCCTCAGGCACCAAGTCCCTAATGGGCTTCCACCTCACTGCCACTTCTCACTTGCTTGAGAAGTCCCCTCAAAGAAAGGAGGGAGCACTGAAAGCCTGTGGATGAATTGCTCCACACTCTGCCTATATTTTTTCCCCTTGCAGATGCTATCACGTGTCCTTTTATTGTAATAAACCTTAGCTCTGAGGACAACTATATGCTCAGTCTTAGGACTCCTAAAAAAACACTGAATGAATGAATGGGTGGTCTTGGGGTCCCCCTCCAACACATAAAATACTTTGACCCAAATAATTTATACACTAATAATAGCAGATTAAAAGGAGTTTTCTAAGCAACCCAGATAGCCTTTATTCTAAACTGAAACTACACAGCTATTTTAATTTAATTCAGTAAGTCACTAAGTATCTACTATTTATCAGAGATAAAAACACTGAACCTGTTTTCTCAAGGAACTCAGTGTCTAAAATGGGAAACAGGTGCAGAACTCCATTCACTGGGCAAGATAATAATGCTTAACTCAGATGGTGAGGATTTTGGTGTTTAAATGCAAAGATACATACTCGAGAAAAAAAAAGTTTTCTATATACCACGATGGTATGTAGTTGTTTTTAAGCTGAATAATCCTTAAATATTTATAGATGGCATTCAGAGATACTACATTTTACAGAAGTACACATTGTATCTTGAATAATTTTTTCTTAAAAAGGTTATTGGTACTAGAAGATAATGGACCACCTCCCTCAATCACAAGGATTTTATCCTGTAAAGCTCCATGGAGAATATCTACAGTTGAATAACCTCAGACCTAATAGAACAGACTTGAAAACCAAGGTTGTCAAGTCATGCTGTCTCATACTTACCAAAACAAAGACAGCACATGAAGAATATAAATGACATAGTTCACACCAGGAATTTGTCATACTGGATGCCAAGTACCTAATTTCCATGTATTAACCCATGTTAGAAACACTTCACGTTCCGTTTCAGGGAAATGCTTGTAAAATTTGTCTTGTTTTAACTGAATAAGCAAATAAAAAGCAGAAACAGACCCATAAAGACAGAGAACAAACTGATGTTGCCAGAGGGGAGGTGGCAGGGTGTGCAAAATGGGTGAAGGGGAAGGCAGATACAGGCTTCCAGTTACGGAGTAGTCACAGGAGTAAAAGGCACAGCATAGGGAACACAGTCAGTGATACTAGAATAGTGCTGTATGGTGACAGACGGTGGCTACACTTGTGGGGAGTATAGCAAAATGTATAGAGAAGTTGCATCACTATGTTGTATACCGGCAACTACTGTAACATTGTGTGTCAGCTATACTCAAATAGAAAAAAATTAGAAAAAATAAAATTTGTCTTGTTTTGTAGTAGAGAATATGTATCTAAGTATTTTTGTTTCTGGGTCTAGCTGGCTCTTTACTCAACCCACAGACAGCGACTATCCTGTGATACCTGAGATGGAAAACACTTTATCTAAAGTATCTGTCTCTCCACAATTAAGGGAGATATCACAACATATACCTGTAAAAGGATATTAAAACTGTCCTACAATACTACAGGTGGACAGCCTTTGCCCCCGTCCACAGTAACTTTGTGCTAAACCTATCTAAATAATGACCCAGCTAATCGTATCAGACACAAATGCATTTCCAAAAATCTTTTTTTACTGTGTTCTTTCTTCCAATGCTCTACTGCAAAATCATCATCTCCTACTCTTTCACGTGTCTTACCTCCTCCTTTTCTTCTCCACTCTCATTTCTAAATTCTTCTAAATATACAGCATAAGAACAATTCTCAAGTAATGTGTATCAGGCTTGAAACCTCCCAGGAGTAGACAAAATACATAAAGGAAATCTACATATACCAGACTGTCAAAGGAGGCCAGATGTAATACTGCGGATGTCTATGGTCTTGGTATCAGAATCATTAACTTTTCAGAGTAGAGGTCCCGCAATAAACAACCACCAATAAGTATAAAAAATTTGTGTTTTCTAAACACAAGGTTTTATTAAATTATGCACAAGTCATTTACAATTGTGAAGAGACACCACAAAAGATAGTAATGAAGGCTGTTAAGTAAAAATTTTAAATTAGAACATACCAGAATGTAGTAACCAGGCAAGATGTTTTGGGCCTGGGCTCTGGTCATATGGTATTGACTGTACCATCATTCCAGCTCCAATCATGGCTGCAAAGGTTGCACCAATTGTCTGAAAGACAAATATTACTGATAAAAATCAACCCTTGTAAGTAGAAGCCCATAAGTTCCAAGTTCAGCTAGTTCCTCAAAAAAATCTGTTTAAAAAGATTAAGGATAATGAACTGATCCTAGTAGGGGCAAGACTGCCCCCTACTGTCACACAAAGTTTTGCAGACACCTCCAAGTGAGTTAAGTTGAGCTCTCTGATACCACCATCTTTTAAAAAATTTTATTTTTGCTAGACAAAAGGTTTAACAAAACCTCTTTAAGAATCCCAAAATAGGAGTGCCTGGGTGGCTCAGTTGGTTAAGCGTTTGACTCTTGGTTTCGGCTCAGGTCATGATCTCAGGGTCACGAGATCGAGCCTCAGGTCAGGCTCTGAGCTCAGCATGGAGTCCGCTTGGGATTCTCTCTCCCCCTCTGCCCCTGCCCCCCGCCCCCAATGCTCAAGCTCACATGCTCCATCACTCTCAAATAAATAAATAAATAAATATTGGGGTGCCTGGTGGCTCAGTTGGTTAAGCGTCTGGCTTCGGCTCAGGTCATGATTTCAGGTCCTGGGATTGAGTCCCATGTCTGGCTCCCTGCTCAGTGGGGAGAGTCTGCTTGTCCTCTGCCTCTTCCCCATGCTTGTTCTCTCTCTCTCAAGTAAGTAAAATCTTTAAATAAATCTTTAAAAAAAAATAAGAGTCCCAAAATAATTTTTATTTTTGTATAGCACAGAAAGCATTTTAAAAAATCATGATACACCAATTAGAATATAGCTATACATACATATAAATATATATATATATACATATATATATATAGAGAGAGAGAGTACACGGTCTTAAACTCCATCATATCCTAAAAAAAAACCTAAAGAACAGAAGCATATGGAAAATAGGAGAGTAAGATGCTACTTCTCAATCCTCTTAGTTTTCTGGCTGACTTGGTCCTCCATCCATTTTCTTTGCCTTAGATTGCCATTGTTGTAACACTTATTTCCTGTGCGTCTAAGAAAGAAATGCACGGAATAGAAAATGATGATAATGAATCTTTAGGAAACTTGAAGCAGAAACTGCAAACTTGCAGCTCTTGGACAAAACAGCAGATATTTTGTAGCCCAACTACTCAAAAATCAGTTGAATGTGAATGCTTGCCTTTGCTTAGATGTCACTAATTCCCTGTGTGACATACCAGGCCTGCCTAGCCCCTCTCCATTATCTGTCTGACCCACGACATGTGAATGTTCAACCTCCGACATAAAGTATAGATAAAGACGTTAACAGCTGTTTTCGCTGAATATGGGAGAGCCTTTGCTCATATTAATATAAATAAGCACGATGGGTTCTACCCTATCATTTTCTAACGGAGAAATAATTATTAAAAACCACACACACATTTCTTTATACTTCACACAAATGCACGGCATTTTCAGGATATTTACCACAATTGCATTTTTTTCTTTTAAGGTCCTTCATGTTCATGACCCAGTTGCATTTTCTGCCTTTTACATTTCCATACTCTACACACTCAAGCTACATTAAAATGGTGGGGATGCAAACACGCCCCCGTCTCATGCCTCTTTAATTCTGTTCATTTTGCCTAAGAACACATCTTTTCTATCTGGTTGACTTATTCAAGGATTACCTCCTCACCTGCAAAGTTTTTCTGGGAGGGACACTGAATGCCACGAGCAGTGTCAGAAGCCTCTTCTCTGTTCTAAAATCACTTGATACCAACTTTGACATTGTATGTCTGCCACCCTCAAAAAGCTTCATCTTCATCTCTGCAGCACTTGCCTGGCTTTCCAAACTATTTTATTTAAGTAGCCCTAACAGCAGGTGAGAATGATCTTATGCTCACAGGAAGGTGAGAATATGGCCCAAGCACGAACTTCTCTGAAGTCTTATTTCAGGGGCTAAACTCTTTTGTATATTTTAATTTTTCTCTTATAGCCATGGTGTTTCATTAAAAAGCATTTATATTATCTATCTGATTAAAACTTACATTCCTGGTGAGAATGTACCATGCTTAGTCTGTGCCCTCATGGACTTCTAGGCTAGGAGATCCATAACACGCACCTGAATAGTGTCCAAATGGCCATGCTATCCTAACTGGTTCTCCCCTGGAAAGTACAGTGGACATATTATGGCTTCGGAAGTTGGATGGAAGCTAGAGCTGGTTACCGATGGGAAATCGTATATTAACTCTCCCGTCTCCCTTCCCGTCTCAAACTCATAGTTCACGTTCTTACAATCCTTCATTTCAGATCATGCAAACACACAGCTGGTATACTTGCTTCTTGTCTCTTCCATTTGAGTTCTTAGAACTCAAATACAAAAAATATTTTTGCTGGGGCGCCTGGGTGGCAAAGCGGTTAAGCATCTGCCTTCGGCTCAGGGCGTGATCCCGGCGTTGTGGGATCGAGCCCCACATCGGGCTCCTCCGCTATGAGCCTGCTTCTTCCTCTCCCACTCCCCCTGCTTGTGTTCCCTCTCTCGCTGGCTGTCTCTATCTCTGTCAAATAAATAACTAAATAAAATCTTTAAAAAATATATATATATTTTTGCTGTTTCAGTATCTGCAATAGCCTCTACTTAGGCACTTTCCTCAGTGTAGCAATCAAATATTCCCTAATTGTGTCTTCTTCACACGCTAGACCTCAAATACTCGAATTCCACTCTTGACACTATTGTGAAGCCAGTTTTATCTCAGTCTTTTTTTTTTTTAAAGATTTTATTTGAGAGAGAGTGAGCAAGTGAGAGCGAGTGAGGCAATGAGAAGCAGACTCCCCACTGAGCAGGGATCCTAATGCGGGGCTCGATCCCGATCATGTATGAAGCCAGTTTCAAGGACTACCTCTTCTCCTTTCCTCAAGCTGTTCTGCAAACCTAGACTACCTTTGACCTCTCCTACAATAAAAAATGCTGGCCTCCAACAGTTCTGATGAAATAAATGTCTCCTGCACGAAACTTCACTACTAGTCCAAGACAAAGAGAGTCTTTCAACTGATTTTACACTTTCTACTTCTTATTGCACATCCTTTACCACTTAAGCTCATTTCTTCAACCAGATAGTAGAAAAACAGCTACCACTTTTGAAATCATTTTTTTGGTATCTAACAAAGTAACAAATGCTCAAGAAACACAGAATATAAAACCTTACACGGGGTCAAGAAAGTTCAAGTGTTCGCAACAAATATTTTCCACTGACTTCTAAGATGGTTTTGCATTTGTCATGTCGCCCCTGCCCCCAGCTTTATTAAATAAACTGCTACACAACACAGGCTGTTTGATCTCTGCTGCTAGGTAAGTAGGATATTCCTCTAAGCTTGGTCAACCCCTTTGCCACTATTTAAATACAAACTCAACAAAGAATAATTCCTGATTTATCTCAGAACGTAATTCCTAATTTGTCTCAGCTGCACTATTAATTCATAGATTTGAACTACTTGTTCAATATAGTAAGGGATTCCTTTCCATTTAATACCTGTCCCCCAATATCTTGTCTAATCTTTTGATACTTAGTGAAAAAGGAAAGCAAAAACAAGCTGACTTACCACCCAAGAGCCTCTCATCATGAAGTTCATGAGAACAGGAGTTCTGCTCACCGCCAGGGCGGACAGAGCTGTTAAACCAATACTTCCTGCTAAGTACATATAGGTAGAATGAATTCTATCCTTCACATACTGAGGCCAAATTCTGTTAAAGACACAACATAGTTAATACCAACTTATTGCTCTAATCTTATCTCATTTATTATAGAAATAATGATGCATACATTGGAGTTAATCATAAAATTAAATGATATAAAACATAAGCACTTGGCACATATACAAAGAAACACATTTTCTCCGTGCTTAAACACATATAACGTTAGTAAAAGATTTTTTATTTAAGTCTGCACAGATGTCAAGAGGTTTTATTTTTATTCAAGTATATTTCTACAGTTAGAAGATTAGATATGAAACATTTCAAAAGTGGCAAAAGAGAAGGATGAAAACAAAATTGGAACCTTGAAGATTGCAAATGTTTGGAAATTAATTACTTACACAGCCTTTTCAATAGCTCCAATCTCATTAGACATTCCCAAGCCATAGTAGCACAATGCTCCAAGACCGACAGCAGCCCCTCCAGCAATAACCCATCTTCCCATTTGATCAACTAGAGAACACAAGAGGAAATGCACATTAATACAGTCATATCTTGACTAAATTAAAATGTTTATGGTAAGCCCCTTCTAATATTTGTATGAGGAAAATCGAACTATATACCATAGTCCTTTCTAACAACCATAATTAGAACATATGGGGATTAAGTGGCTTCAAAATTAGGGAACCAGTAAAAAAGGACACTGCTAAAACATAGGTGTATTAATACAAAAAGGGTCAGACTTGATTAGAAATTTAAGGAGGCAGTATATCTGTAATGTGGGGATACTTCTTTATTTAAATTTATTCCTAAGAATCTAGGTTATGTTCTCATGATGCTCTTATGAAAAAAAAAAAGATGAAAAAGAAATGTTAATAGTCATACCAGCGTATAAAGTGCCATTAATAAAGATGATGCTTGACGCAGACAAAGAAAAAAAGGAACCAAAAATGTAATCAGTATATGCAGAATCAAGGGAGAGGGTGCCCTAAAGTAAGAGCAAGGGAAAGAAACAACTTACCAAATCTTAATTGGATGAATCTTACTCCTTTTAGTTTGAATTTGTTCATGAAGAATACTACTATGCTATAGCTATATGATTCATATAATTTATCTTTTAGGGCAAACTTACTAATCAGAAAGAAATGCCCAGAGAGATACAGATTACAGCTCTTTCCCATTATAATATATCGACACTCTGTAAGGTCCTTACAAACAGCAATAGTGTTCTATGAATAGATTTGGGTAGATTAACAATCTAGTTAAATTTGCAAAGCTGAAATCCAGACGAACTTCATTAAGGTATTGTTTCCAGGGAGGCAATATATGAACAACCAATTAAGAGGACTCTTCTTGAACAGCGAGGCTTTTATTAATATCCGTTTTAGTGATTTTCTCTCAACTTAAAACATACATAAATATTGTATGCTTGAGTAAAGATTTTATTCAACTTCAATTGGACTTCCTTAACAGATTTTACCTTTTATATCATGGCATACTAACTATTAATCCTTTTTTTTTTTAAATGGTAAAAGTAGGGGCACCTGGGTGGCTCAGTTATTAAGTGTCTGCCTTCGGCTCAGGGCATGATCCCAGAGTCCTGGGATCGAGCCCCACATCAGACTCCTCCGCTGGGAGCCTGCTTCTTCCTCTCCCACTCCCCCTGCCTGTGTTCCCTCTCTCACTGGCTGTCTCTCTCTCTGTCAAATAAATAAATATAATCTTAAAAAAAATGGTAAAAGTAAAATTTTCTCTGGAAGAAATATGACTGGGAACCAATGAACCCAATGTGAATTATCAATCTTTTCTGGGTCATGAGATCCTGAAGAATGACTGTCTTTCTTCACAGAAAATGCTCACATACATAAGTTTGCACATATTTTAATTTTTTTTCATTTGCACATATTTTTAGAAGGCTGTTCATGGACTTCTTAAAACATATTCACATACTCCAGTTCAAAAACTAAAGACTGCTGCCTACTTTTAAATATTTTTTCCACTGATGGTTCCATTGCTGCCTCCTTAAGTTCTTGGCCAATTTTCCCACGCCGGATCCCAACTCTTGTCTTGGTGGCATATTCCTGACATACATGAAACAAAGACATACGATACATACAGGAAAACAGAATGTTATTAATAAAATACAATTAAATCTCATTACTCTAGAAAATTCTATATAACTTGGTACTTTCTATGTATGTAGTTTCACTATAAAGGTCTGTCAGCCAATCTAAAAAATTAAATGTAGACCCTACCTGTGGTTGATCTTTGAAGTGACTCACTTAGATTCTTAGTTTACAACTTAACTTCTTAAAATTTCAGAATAATTATTTCATAAACTACAGATTTATATCCCTAGATCATATTTTAAACACTAACTTTTAAAAAAACATGCATTCAGTAAGTATTAGCTACATTTTTTTTCATTTGGGAAATAGGCTCAAGAAAGTTACCTTTCTTAACATAAAGTCAAAGGGAGGGATGACTGCTACCTTTTCTTTTTTTAAGCTCTTTTTCAATAGCAGAACAGTTAATTTAAGAGGAAAACAGCTGTCTCTTTTAGCTTGTATATATTTCCTTATCTACCTCACATTTCAAAATTTATACTTCTGATTTGAATGATGGAGAAATCTATTATAAAAGAAAATGGGTGTCTCTCTAACCTGATGGATTCTACCACTCTCTAACCAAGAGCTGAAATGACGTTTTTAGTAACTTATTAATAAGCTATTGACCAAATGTTAATATTCCTGGGTTCTTAAGCTTTTGACTACAGGCTCCACAATTTCTTTCTTGTATCATATACCTCTCAATCGGACACAAATCACTATAAATTCTCTGAATGAAACTCCGAAAGCTCTAAGTAAAGAGAAAGTTATAGGAGCTCTTTCTGTCTTTCACATGTGATAAGAAGGAACAGAATGACACAACACTAATGGGGAGAAAGAGCTGATTTGGGACATTATTAGAGCTAACTGTTTCAGTAAATCACTAAAGGCAGAACAGGGAGCTTCATACAGTCAAAAAACAAAAACAACAACAAAAATGTCCTGGTGCATAAAGAGAAGGATACAATATAAGATATCAGATTATCTTTACCCTGCTGGGTGTTAAGAGCCATTGATTCTTCGTGATGGAATTCTTCACAATAGGGGAGGCCTTGGTGAAAGCTGGTTGGAAAACCCTGGAAGGGAGTGTCCGGAGACACAGAAGTCTTGCGGCCAGCATGGTGGTGCACCAGGTTTACCAAGCAGATCTGAAATGCTAGTTCAAGACGCAGACAAAAAATAACCCATTAACCAACTGAGGGGGTAACACAGAAAAGATCCAGAGACACAGAAGACACAGAAGAGCCCGTCAATCATACTTTAACAGAAAAACGTAGTGCACTTTTTAAATGTTAATGATGAATTGTTGGCTTACTCCTTGTTATTTCAAGAACTCCACCCCAAAGAACCCAATATGGGATGACCACCAAAAGAGAATTAAATCCCAGTTTGAATATTGTGTATGACTCCGTAAAAGTTGTGTGTCTAATACAAAGTAGATGTTAATATCTTAAAACAATTGCAGCGTGTGATCGCTTTATAAATGTGGTTTTAAGATTTATACCAGCAATCAACAGGAAAATTTAAAACAAGACCTGGAGCAGAAGAAAAATGTCATCCAAGGAAGAGATGAATAACTCTTCAAGGTCATGCTGCACTGTAAGGTTTCACATCAACAGTAATCAAACATACATTTCTGCTAAACATGCCAAATATTACTTCCCTTCAAAATGTGATGAAAGTACTGAAGGTACAGAAACCACCTGGGATTCATCTTAAAATGTAGATGCTGGGCCTTAACTCTGGTTCTAATGTGAATCATTAGGACCCCGGAACGTTTTACCTAGCACCCCCAAAGCTAAGAATCCTTGCTAAATACCTAACCCAGTGTACTTTCAGCTCTGCCACTGAATTTATAACGAGTGTACAACACTGAGAAGATACCAAGACCTTCTACTACTTTCACGCCATTACATCATCTCAGCCTGTGTGGTTTATCTCCCCCAGTACTCAACACATCGACTAGGAATGAGGCCTCGCTGGTGGTCTCCATGTCGCCCAACAGAACCAAGTGGAAATTTTGTTTCTGCCACATGCCAGAAAGGGGCCTCGCGAGAGTCTGCCCTCTGAGACTGAGGTATTTCAGCTATAAAATGAATAAAGTATGACGGACCCCGTACGCCACCGCAAGCATTGATGCGCTCAAGCGCCTCGTCCCCCGAGAAATTTCACCCAGCTCTCCAGACTCGGTTGAGAACTCGGCAGCAAGTCTCTAGTCTCCCAAAGTCAACGCACAACCCTACAACACCCCCGCTCCAGCAGCCCCTTATCTGAGAGGGCGGCGGCTGTGCGGCCCAGCCGCTGAGTGATTCAGCACCTCTGCCCGAGGAAGAAGAGGGCAGCGGGGGCGAGCCCCTGCCGTCTGCCCAAGCCCCACCGCCGCCGCCCTCTTTCACCCGGTCACCCGCAGGACGATGACCCTAACGCGCCGCCAAGATGGGGCACCGCTGGGCTGTGACGCAGCCAGCAGCGCCTCCGCCTTCAGTCCTCCTCGGATGCACCCAACGGACCCGCGAAGCCGGCCGTCAGGACAGTGGATCTCCGGTGCCAGCAGGCCCGGAGTAGCCATACCTCAGTCCCCGGTCACCTCAACCGCAGTTACCCTTCCGGGCCGGCGAAACGCAAAAGCGCACACCTCCCTGGACCTCCGCCCGCTCCTTACTGTCTCCGCGCGCGCAATTTCCCCTACTCACTGAGTGACGCAACATCCGGAGAATCGCCAAACACTAGGATCACCCAATCATGAGCAGATCTCTGACGGAAGGGCTGGCACGGTAGGGAGGAGGGGTTCCGGGCTAGAGGGGCGGGGCCAGTAGTGAAGTGTCGGGAGCGTCATAGTCAGCGTCCATTTTGGGTATGGGCAGCGAAGGCACTATAGCCATGTTATCTATGGGTAGCAGAGCTAGTCTTCGTTTCTGTGTCAACAGTTTCACCGGCGGCAGTTAGAAAAATCACGTAAAAATTGAAAAAGAATATTAAATGTGTG